>NW_027187391.1:55212865-55401903 GCF_028583685.1 Petaurus breviceps papuanus
GAGAGAGAGAGAGAGAGAGAGAGAGAGAGAGAGAGAGAGAATATTAATTCCCAGTATAGCAAACTGATGTTCATCCCAAGTTATGTATTACTTTCAATGGCACTTTTGTCATTTGTCCCTTGTTTATTTGGGTAATAAAGCATCTAATAGTAGCTGATGGAAAGATACTTTGAGAGTTACAAAGATGAAACTGTTATTTCCATGAAGTTAGATGAATAGAACTGTATGGATAAACGAAAAATCATCTCATGTAAGCTTCTTATTTACAGATGAGGAAAATGAAAGCAAACAAGGTTAAGTGACTTGCACAAAGTCATACAGGTGGTAATTGTCACAAGTGGGCTAAAATTTTTTTAAATTAAGAATTTTTTTCCTTCACAACCACTGTCCCTTCATACTGAAAAAAGGAGAAAATCTAAAAGCAAAACTCTTGTAATTATGCATGGTCAAGCAAAATAAATTCTCACATTAGCCATATGTAAAAATGTGCATCTTATTCTGAATGTTTAGCCATCACTTCTCTGTCAAGAGGTGAGTAGAATTCTTCATCATTCATTGGTCCTCCACAGGCAGATTTTGAAAGCAAGTTTTCTGACTCAAGACAGTGCTAAATTGGGGCATTTAGTAGGGGGCTTGATTCCTGGTTCTACTTCTACCTGCGTGATGATCTGAATAAAAAGTTTTATTTGTACAGGTCTCAGTTTCCATATTTTAAAAAATGAGGAGCTTCAAGTCTAAAGTTTGGTTAAAGTTTAGTTCTGGTATGCTATGATAAAAAATTCAGAAGTGGTGAGGTTTAGTTTTGTGATTCTCGTGCCCCAACCTCAAAAGCAACAGCATTAAGTGGGAGCAGCTGGACTAAAACCAAAAGAGACATAGAAGAGAAAATGTACTTCACTTTTGTGAAATCCAGTTAATTTTAATTGAAGTATTTCAGATGAGGAGACAACCCTTAAAAGTGTTGGGGGAGGGCTTTCATATTGAAATAGCATGGAAGAACTGACTTCCCATCTATTGCAAAATTTTACTATTGATCCTACTCACTCTCTCTAAGCCCTTCCCTCCCCCCTTACCATCCAGCAAACACACACACACACACACACACACACACACACACAAACACACACACAAAGACTACTGTGGTCATTATCACCATTATCAAGCTGGGACATGTAAGGCTTCCCAGATCCCTTGATCTTTATGCCTCCTCCCCAAGGGAGGATACAGTTTTTCCCCTCTACATCACTAGTCAGCTTTCCTCCTAGTGTAATAAATAAGGTCAAGAGGCTGGTCAGGCAGCTGGCCTGTCCTTATTTGTCATGACTGGTTGGACTCTTTTTTTTTTTTTTTTGCCATTTGGCTTTAGGTTCCCTAACTTACCTCTCACTTCCTTTTACTCTTAGTTCTGGATGAGACAAAATCTCTTTGGTTACATCAATGCTTCCTGCTCCTCCCATCTTATCCTTCCCACCCACCCCACCCCCTTAATATATTGCATTCTCTTTCTTGCAAACCTAACTTTCTCAAATAAATAATGCTGAACCCCCAAAAAAGCAGTTTTCTAAAATTTGCTAAATTCTACAGCAGTGATAAAAAAAGATATTTTACAGGAAAAAAAATATAGTTATTGTTGAGAAATCAATTCAGTTCAAGAACTTCTTCTATGCAACACACTAGGGAGAGATGCAGATATGATAAAGCCACAGTCTTTGCCCTCTACGACTCGACAACCTAGGAAGGAGATGAAATAAGTGCAAAATAAGGATGATATTTGCAAAAGAGAGCCTAAAAAGAGAGGTACAAAGCAAGAGGTGATAAAAGAAACCTGGAACAAAGTAAAATTTGACATAGTTTTTTTCTGTTTTAAATCCATTAAAGTGATTTTTCATAAACTTTAAGACCTGGATTCTTAGGTCTATAAATATTTACTACCTTCATATAAACACCAAACCCTGACTAAAGGGAAGAAAACCACTGATAATCGTTTTTTTTCCTACTGCAGCTGTTCAGTTGAAAATATCTTGCATCTGGAAAAGAGAATTGTTATTAGATACCTCCATACTGATAACCTTAAATATTCACTTACAAGAGGTTAAAAAAATTACAGCTTATGATTTTGTATTATTATGTAGATATAGTCTGAAAGAATTAACTCAAATGAATATATCTGTACTAGGTTAGTAACTTTTCCTTGTGTAATCTATAAATTATATAATCTATATATTAAAATAAATTTTTGGTAAAGGAATATACATTTAACTGTGCATGAAACTGATGTCTACTTATTTTATTGACTTTTTTCAATTATTTTGAATGTATTAGTAACATGCATATGAATCTTCAGTGGCTCTTCATAGCTTCCAAGATAAAATATAAACACTTCAGCTTGGTCCTTCACAATATGATTCCAGTCTGCCATTCTAGGAATCACATTACTCCCTTTCCACTATGATGTCAAATTAAACTGGCCTATTTGTTGTTCCAACATTGATATTCCATTTCCTGCTCACATGCCTTTGCACAGACTGTCCCTCGTGCCTAAAATGTGTGCTTTCTACCCCTTTGAATATCTAGCTTCCTTCAATGACTGGATGAATAAAATAAAGCATTTCTTAAACATATACTATGTGACAAAAAAAAAAAAAACTATTCTAAGTTCTGGGGATACAAATAAAAAAGCAAAGACCATCTCTGTAATCAAGGATACTATATTCTAATAAGAGAAGACAACACACATAGGGAAGTGATGGCTAGGGAGGGGTACTTTGATTCTTAAAATTACTGGGAAGGTGAATGAGGCTATAAGGGAGTAGACTGACATTCTCCACCCAAGAACACTGGCAGAAATGATTTGATCATGGTCTGTGACTCAGGAACTGGGGTTGGAAGTGGGATAGAAAATGAAGAGGGTATGCATTGGGTGACCAGGTAGGTGATAAGGCCGTGGAGGAGATGGTCAAAGAGATGGGAGTGAAGTACTGCATGACTGGGGCTTTCCCAAAAGTGTTCTGGGAGAGGCAGTGATCAATAAGATCAACAGGGGACTTGGGCCGGAGTTCCAGAAATGAAAAGATTGAAAGCTCTAGGGCATGGTGTCTGGTGTAGGCAACAAGACAGGCTATTGTTGAGAAGGTTGTGGAGAAGATGACTGGAGAGAAGGCTCACCTTCCTCTAGGAAGTCCTCCTAGGTTGTTAGTGCTCTCCCTCTCGTCAAAGTATCATATATATACTTACATGTTTGCATATTATATCTTCAGTAGAATGTAAGTTCCTTAAGGTTGGACTGGTTTGTCTTTTACTGATTCCTTATTTCCTAGCAACTTATCTTGCACATAGTAGATGCTTAATAAATGCTTATGGGATTGGATTGGAACTTTACATCTTCTTGCCTTTTCATTTAGTCTTTTTTTTCTTGCTTTTTAGAGGGGGGAAGGAAGGGCAATTGGGGTTAAGTGATTTGCCCAAGGTCACATGGCTAGTAAGTGTTAAGTGTCTGAGGTTAGATTTGAACTCAGGTCCTCCTGATTCCAGGGCCAGTGCTCTATTAACTGTACCACCTAGCCGCCCCCTTTTCATTAACTCTTGCAAACACAGCCCTGTGCCATTAAATCAAATGTTCACAATCAATATTCCAATCTGCTCAGGTTAGGAAATGGCCAATGAAAAAATGTATCACAAAATTGTGTTCTGAAGATTCTTCAGCGGTTATTTTCATCACCTTAACCTGAAATAAATATTTTCTTCAAAGTAATGACTATAGAGCTAAAATAAATGTAACATACTCTAAAGTTCCTATTCCTTTTTTTTAACATTTTTCTATGATGATCTGTATTTTCTGAGAAATAATGTTAATATTAACTATATAATAACTAGCATTTATATAGAACCTTTAAGGTTTGCAAAATGTTTTTGCATGTATTATCCAATTTGATCTTCACAACAACCCCAGGAGGTAGATGCTATTATTATCCTCATTTTCCGCATGAAGAAACTGAGCCTGAGAGGTTAAGTAACTTCTCCATGGTCACATAGGTACGGAAGTATCTCAGGCAGAATTTAAACTCAGGTCTTTCTGACTCCAATCTATCACTCTAGGTGGACACAATGTGCTATGGGAAGGCATAAAGATAAGGGTGAGGCATATAATATGGGAAGAAAGGAGACAATGGGAAGAATTCTCAATATCATGTGCACAATTTGGGTATTCAATAGATTTTGAAAATTATTTTCAAGTCTTATCTTTTCTAGACCGCATTGGTAATAATAAAAACTCATATTTCTTTAGCATTTTAAGGGTTAAAAAGTACTTTCCTTAACAAAACTCTGTGAACCTTGGTTCCTTCATCTACAAAATGGGGACAATGATCTCTGTATTATCTACTTCCCTTGTTTGTTGTGAGGATAAAATAAGAAAATATTAAGTAAAGCACTTTAGGAATCTTAATATATATTGTGTTTGTGCATATGTGTCTTTGTGTGTTATCCTTCATCTGTTCCTTTTCTACTCATAGGCTCTCACCTCTCTGCAGACTCTTGTTATTACTGGCCTACTGACCAGACTCCTTGCCTTTAGTCTGTCTTCCTTTAATCCTTTCTATATGTTGCTGTCACATCTATCACAGGATTACAGTTTTGACCATGTCACATCTGTAGCTCAAAAAACATCAGTCTGCCCAAATGAAGTCTGAGTTTCTTAGCCAAGCACCTAAGATTCCCCCCAATCTGTTTCCAGCCCTCCTTTCTTTTTTATTTTTAGTTTTCAACAATCACTTCCATAAGTTTTAAGTTTTCCCCCTCCTTTCCTACTCCCTCCCCAAAACAAGTTGCAATCTGATATGTGCTTTATGCATATATTCCTATTAAACACCTTTTCACTTTAGTCATGTTGCATAGAAGAATTGTAATGAATGGGGAAAAAACATGAGAAAGAAAAAAAAAACAAAAGAAAATAGTATGCTTTGTTCTGCATTCTGACTCCATAGTTCTTTCTCTGGATATGACTGGCATTTTCCATCATTTGTTCTTTGGAATTGTTTTAGGTCCTTGCATTGCTGAGAAAGTCTAAGTCTATCCAAATCAGACCTTGCACAATGTAGCTGTTACTGTGTACAATGTTCTCCTGGTTCTACTCACCTCTCACTCAGCATCAGTTCACATAAAGTCTTTCCAGGTTTCCCTGAAGTCTGTCCATTTGTCATTTCTTATAGTACAGTAGTATTCCATTACACTCATATACCACAATTCATTTAGCCAGTCCCCAGTTGATGAACATCCCCTCAATTTCCAGTTCTTGGCCACTACAAAAAGAGCTGCTATAAATATTTTTGTACATGTGGGTCCTTTTCCCATTTTCATGATCTCTTTCAGCCCTAGAAGTGGTATTTCTGGGTCAAAGGGTACACACATTTTGATAGCCCTTTGGGCATAATTCCCCAACCCTCCTTTCTAAAGTTAGCTCACAATACTTTATTTTCATGTATACTTTGTTGTAGCCAACGTGGATGAATTGCCATTTCCTACAAAGATTCCTTCCTCTAGACCTTTGTCTTCACTGTTTCTTACCCCTAAAATGCTTTTCCCATATTCCATCTTAATTGGGCATCCTTGAAGACCCTGCCTGCATGTCAAATCCTCCATGAAGTTTTCCATGATACTGTCATCTGGAAGTTATCTTTCCCTTGTAAGAATCCTCACAGCACTTTGCTCATACCTCTCATCTGCACATATTATATTCTATTATGTAAAATAGTGATTTATATGAGAAGTAACATAGCATAATGAATAGCAAACTAGCCTGGAAGTTAGGAAAGTCTGGGGTTCAAATTCTACCCCAACACATATTGACCATGTGACCTTGGGTAAGTCATTTAACCTCTTAGTGAACTCTTTAACACTATAAATGGAAGAGAAGGTACCAATCTGCATTGATTGGCAGATAAAATTTCTCACCTAATCTACCTATACTCTCTCCCTCCAAAAAAAGTAATTTGCATGTTATCTTGATGGCTTATCTTCCTTATTAGAATGTAAGTTCTTAGAAGGCAATGATCCTGTCCCATTTTGCTTTGTATCTTTCCCAGGGCCTTGCAAATTGGAGGCACTTAGTAAATGCTGAGTGATTGTAACCTTATTCTTTTCTCCCAAGGCTGAACTACAGATAATGCTGCCTTGGACAGCAGGCAGAGCAATAGGAAAGTGGTAGGACTTTCTCCCAATCCTGGATTGGGGGTGTATTAGTTCAGTTGCATGTTGCTCCCCTTCCTGCCATGCACTCACCAAAGTAATAAGGAAGAGAAGGAAAAGTGAGGGAGGAGTGGATAGAGGAGAATAGAGAAATCACAAAAGGAAGTATGAGGAAATAATCCTGCCAATTCAGAAATTCTTTGATACAATACTACACCAGCTGCTCCGCACCCTCAACCCTCCACTTTAGAAAAATACTTTCCTTTTTCCAGAGTTTTTTCTTCTTTCCCCACAAAAACGCAATTGAGACTGAAGCTGGGTGTGAGTTTGTGAGGAGGTAATATATTGCATGAGAAAAAGAACTGAATTCATTTTTCAGGAGTTAAGAGAAAGGTTAAGAATAGTCTGCTTCCACTCCAAAGAGGAAAATCAAGAAAGGAGGGAATACTAATTTTACATCAACTTTATTTTTCTCCCAGAAGGGTTTTGCAGAAGGTACAGACCCATAGTCACAGAAATAATAACTAGCAATATTGCACCCAAGAAAGACAGGGTAGTATAAATGATACCATCTCTTGGAGGAAGTAGTGGTTTTGTGACAATTGGCTGCAAATTCATATTAGAGGAATAAACATTATGGAAGATAATATAGTGCCAGGTCCCCACACTCCTTATGCTCCTGACCTGAAACATAGTCAGGACCAATCCAGAGGGAGACAAATGTACCGGTATGTACCCATGTGCAAGGACACACACACATACACACACACACACAACCCTAAAGTCACAGGACCATAAATAGAGACCTAGAAGACACTTTACAGGACATCTAGTCCACCTCTCTCATTTTTATATTTGAGGATACTGAATCCTTGAGAAAGAAGTGACTTGCCTATGGTCACACAGGTAGAATGTAGCCAAATTGGAATTTGAACACAAATGTTTTGAACACAGATTCTCTGAATCCAAGTCCAGAGATACTTCTAAACCATAAAGGTTATTTCCTTTCCTTTCCTTTCCTTTTTTTTTTAAACTTGCCTCAAAGTCTTTGGTAGACTATACTATTTCTCTACTCAACTCTGTAATAGGCTCTCTACCCAGTCTCTGAAAAGGAGAGCCACAGTTTGGGAAAAAGAATAGTAAAATAAAGGAGGAATGTCTTGTCTTTTTTGGTTCTATATTTTGCCCCAGTGCCCAACTTTGAGTTGGTTTCTAGTTGGTCTAGTTGCTTTCTAGTTGGTCACATAGCCTACATTTGGCTATGTGACCAACTAGAAAAGTTGGTTGGAAATCTGAAAGTAGATTTCCTTCCTATGTCTTTGTTAAAGTCTTTGGCCAGGAATCATGCATTGCTTTTAATATCTCTCTCTCTCTCTCTCTCTCTCTCTCTCTCTCTCTCTCTCTCTCTCTCTCTCTGTCTCTCTCTCTGTCTCTCTGTCTCTCTGTCTCTCTCTCTCTCTGTCTCTCTCTCTCTTCCTATTCAGAGATTCCACAGGAAGAAACCTTATAGAGGGGATAAACCCTGGACTTGAATCTGAAAGACTAGAATGCAACTTCTGCCCCATATATTTACTAGCAGTATGACTCTGGGCAAGTCATTTAACCTGTCTGAGCCTGTAACCTCCTCTACCCCAGAGGGTTATCTGAAAACTGGATATATACTAAGTGCTTTGCAAGTCTGAAAATGTCACAAAAAATGTTAGCAATTCTTCTTCTTCTTCTTCTTCTTCTTCTTCTTCTTCTTCTTCTTCTTCTTCTTCTTCTTCTTCTTCTTCTTCTTCTGGGTTCAAATGAACTTGGAGAATTTCATCTAGTTTAGCAGCAATTATACCACCCTCTTTGTGATTCCATATTTATTTTTTATCAGTCAGACCCTTTGGGGGACCATTCTCTAAAAGCACACGTTGAAAGAATTTTCCATTTGTTGTAAATAGACAAACAATGTCTGGATGTTGGAACATCACAAAAGACTAGAGCCACAGCTATTTGTTGTTAGATGTGTGATAATAAAAGCCTCTGCTTCATTTTTCCTATGAGAAATTGCCACTTAGCTTTCATAGAAGATTTTAATGAAAGAATTAAGAGCATAATAAAATAGTATGTAAACAAAACAGCTAACTAGTTTGGTGTGATGGTCTGTGGTAGGTCAACTCAGTTAGCTCCACATAAGAAAGGCAAATAAACAGAATTATTTCCAAAACTCCCATGGGGTATTGTTTGAACAGAAAAAATGCAACTTTGAATTGCTTTTTCCACCCCATTCAAGGACCTAAATGTTTCCAATTTGGGGTACTTTAGACATATATTGGAGACAGCAGACTAGATTCTTAAAAACTATTTTTTCAAGTAAACCACAAATTTAATTAAAGTCTTTAAAAAGTTTGACCAAATTCCTTAATTTAAGCTAGATTGGGATTTTTTTTTAATGTAGGTTCTGTAATTTGTTTCATTTTGATTGATATTCAAGTAACAGTGAGTTTTTTCTTTATAAAGTAGGGGGAAAAAAGAATTTCATAAGAATTCAATTATGTCCTGCTTAGTTTTTGACAGATTATTTTTCTTCATGGCAAATCCTCAACTGTACTTTTCAGTAGAAGGCTCCCTGTTAATTTTGAGGATCCATGCTCATTTTTCTTCAATGGAGGCTTGATTTGTCTTTTTTGGGGAGAGTGAAGAAAGTAACTAGTGATTAAATAAATGCCCAAATGTAGATAAGCACCTCATAAAAATGATAAATACTCCAGATACTAGAATGATTTAGTGCATAATTGTTATGCATATTAGAAAACATATGTGACTATATCCATAGGATAAAATGGAGTGGCAGAAAGCTAAATATTCCCACCAGGTAAATAATACCTGTGAAATTGGCTAATGCATAAAAATTGAAAATATGCATAAAACATAACTACTTAAATACATATTTACCTAAGAAGTCTCACAGAAATTTTGTGGATTCTTCACTAACATTCATATAATATTAGTATAGAACATATTGAAGGGCATTTGGTCAGCACACATCAAATATATATAGTCCAGAAAGGAGAGCTTTTTTTTTAATCAGGTGCTGTTAGCCATTCACAATGGAATCTGAAAATAGTGAAGGGCTAATCAATACTCCTCTTATAGAATGTAACTGTAACATGTACCTGTCTGTATAGTGTTATTATGGGGCTTGTATTTTCAGTACTGTGCTAAAGTTGTCTGTATTTATTCTAAAAAAAAAGCCTAATCCCTGGAAAATCCAGAATAGTATATCTCCAGGACACTTTATTAAAGGAGATATATTTTAGGGCAAGACTAACTGCTGAGCAATCTCTAAAATGTATAGGAGATGAACTTCTTTTGGGGGAGGAGGAGAGCTATATTTTTTTTCTTTTTGTGAAGTACTTTGTAACCTGGCAATATTTATAGATATGGCTATGTTTGTATTTTCTTCTAATCTTTTCAAAATATAACATCAACTAAAATTGTATCCATTTTTTACTTTTGTTGGTTCCCACAAAATTATCAAAGGCAAGAATGTTTCAATAGAGGATTAAATCGTCTATAGAGCAGGCACACACATGTTTATATATTTTATACAGATATGTTCGAATTTCTAAAGACATATCAAGCTTCAGAAAAATTAACTTTTTGTGCACTTTTACTCCCTCTGCTGGTAACACAGAATTTGCTAAGATGCATTGATTTTAAATTACACTGTCACTACAAAAGATAGAAAGACAATGGCAAAGATGTAATTTCCACCATTGGCTCCCTCCTCTTCCCCTGTCTCCATATCATTGGGAAAAGAAAGCAACAAGGTGAAAGTAAGGTGATATCAATTAGAAAAGTAACTCAATAAAAAAAATGGCTCTTTACTCCACCTATTCACAGTGTAAAATATGACTATAAAGATGTATTATAAGCTTTTTGGTTACTATAGTGAACTGTTGTATCTGCTAGGTGGCACAGTGGTGGAATGTCAGGCCTGCAGTCAAAAAGAATCATTTTTCTGAATTCAAATCTAGCATCAGAAACTCTAGTTGTGTGACCCGAGGCAAGTGATTGAACCCTCTTTGCCTCAGTTTCCTCATCTATAAAATGAGCAGGAGGAGGAAATAGCAAACCACTCCAGTGTCTTTGCCAATCAAACCCCAAATGGGGTCATAAAGAGACAGATAGAATTGAAAATGACTACAAAAAAACTGAACTATTGATTAATACTGAACTTTCAGTCTACCAGAACCCTCAGATCTTTTTTTTTTCCAATACAAACTGTTGTCTGGCACATCTTCTTCATCCTATACTTTGTACTTGTGTGTCTATTTTTAAAAATCCAGTCATAGAGTTTTCAGGCATTTAATCAGTCAGTCAAGTCGTGAAACGAACATTTCTTTGTGTTTATTCTGCATCAAGCACTGTCCATGGTTCTGGGGAGACACAGAAAGGCAAATATAGGGTCCTTACCCTCAAAGAACTCATATTCTGATGAGGGATATATAACATACAAATCAATAAAGAGAAATCTGAGAGAAAGAACTAGCAGGGAAAGTGATGGTGGAAGGCTTTTTGCAGAGGGTAAGATTTATCTGAATATTGAAGGAAACTAGGGAAACTAAGAGATAGAGGTGAGATGAGAAAGTATTGCAAGCACAGGAAATAGCAAGTGCAAAAGAACAAAGAAAAGAGATGGTGCACCATGTATAAGGAACAAGGCAAAACTGATAGGAATACTGGATAGCAGACCATAGGACTTGGACTTTATATTTGATCCTGAAGGTAATATATTGATTCCACTAGAATATATTGAGTAAGAGTTGACATGTGCTCTGGGAAAAAATATTTTGACAGCTAAAAGTATGATGGATTGAAGTGGGGAGAGACATCAAGTAAGAAAACCAATTATAGGACTATTACAATAGTCCATGTGAGAGGTGACAAGTGTCTATACTGGTCATGTGAATGAAGAGAAAGGAATGGGTATGTAAACATTTTTATGAAGGTAGAAATGACCAGATATGGTAACAGACTGGATATGGGGAGTGACTGCAAATGAGGAATCATGGCTGACTAAAATTGTGAGTCTGGGTGACTGGGAAAATGGTGATACCCTAAACAGTAATGAGAAAGTTCATAAGAGAGGAGTATTTTAGGGGAAAGAGAATGAGTTCTATGTGGGAAATGTTGAGTTTGAGATGCACAGTGTATCCAATCTGTGATATCCAAAAGGTAGTTGGTCATGTGGGAGAAATATTAGGGCTGAATAAATAGATCTGCAAATCAGCTACATAGAGATGATTTAAGTTTATTTTGATTATAGTTAATATTATTAGATTCAGTCTAGCATTACTAGTCATCAAGATCTTTTTCATTTCTGAGTTTTATCATCCAACCTGTTTCGCTATCCAACATATCCAGCACAATGCCTTCTATTTGTAAATGCTTCATAAATATTTGCTTAATTGAATTTACTTCCTTCCAGCTTTGTGTCACCTGCAAAGATGATTGACATACCGACTATAGAAGATAGGGCCAAGGATAGAACCCTGGCATATTCCATTAGAGACTTCCCTCCTGTCACTTAATGTGTCCAGACATTTAAACAGTTCTCGTTTCATTTATCTTATGCCTCTCCATACTTTCTGCAGTGACAATATGAGACTTTCTCTAATGTTTTGATGAAATCCAGGTAAATCACACATTTGGTGATTCTGTCAGAAAAGGAAATGAGATTATCTGGGAATGACCTCAATGATGTTATGCTGTCTCTTAGTGATAACTGCTTCCCTATCTAAGTGATTACAAATTTTCCTTTCCTAATAAAATTTAAAGTTTTTCCAAGAACAGAATGACCAATAATTTGTAGACTTAAAAAAAAACTAGGACCACCTCTCCTATTCTCCATGATTTTTCAAAGATCACACCCACTACTTCTTTCATTACTCTAGGATTTCATTCAGCCATCAGTGTTTGCTGACCAAATGCAGATGGTTAATGCAAATAGACTATATTACAAATGAGACTAAGGTTTATAGTGTTGGTAATAAAATGTACTAGATGAGAGAGCATAGCTGGATCCTCCACTGAATGGGGGAGGGAGGAGGACAGCAAACAACTTAAACCATCATCATTTCTAAAGGACTTGAGTCAGTAGCACCATCTTTGTATTTGAAGGACAATATTTTTATATAATTATAAACACCAAAACTACATATTTATTCCATGCACATACAAACAAATGCTTGACTCTGTTTAGTAGTGAAAAGTGAAACTAATAAATTACTCATTTAGAAGAAAGGACCTGGAGAAAATTACAATTTCTCTTTTAGTTAATTGGGAAAAACTTTCATCCTGCCTCCAAAGATGGCAGTGAGCAAAAAGAGAACATTTTAAAAAACAGACTCTGAGTAAAGAAGTAGCTAAAGGAACAAAATGATATAACTACCCAATAATTCTACCCATAGTGATTACTATTTTGTACATTTAAAATGGTACTATTATCTGATTTGGGCAACTGCATGTGTATAGATGACCCTTTGACTAATGATAGAGACATCCCTCTGCAATGTCTCTGGTTTCAGAGTGTTCTGTCTTTGTTAATAGAATGGTTTTGCCCAAAGTAAACCTCCTAACCATGAGTTCTTTACCTATTTATTTGCTTATTACTTTGCTAGAACCTGTCTAGCAAGATTGACCTTCATGTGTTTTCTCTTCATAACATATGAGTATCACCTCCTACTGTAGCTTTTGGGTCCTGTGATTCATTTCTTTAATATTCTATACCCTTCTCATTGCTAGTTATGTATATTTGCTTCTGGTTTGGTGTTTGTAAATACAGGGCACATGGTTACACTGAAAAAATATTTTCTGGATGCTGCCACCAATTAAAGTTGTTCATTATCAAAAATTGTTCAGTTATCTCAGTGAATCTAAATGTTAAATAATTTGTAAATTATATATATACACACACTACATATATACATATGTATATACTATATGTGTATGCATATGAATATGTATATATACATATGTATAATCTAGGACATAATTTAGAAATAACTAAGACACTAGGATAAACCCAGAAGAGGCTGATTAATGTATTATAGTAAAAAGGGTGATGGATTTGGACACAGAGAACTCAGGTTCAAATCTCAGCAATGCCACTTACTAGTTGTATAACCATGGGCAAGTCATTTAATCTTTCTGAATCTTTATTTCTAAGATTTTCAATTAATCATATCAACAGTCCCTTCAGGCTTTATATCTGTAATCCTATGATGGTGAGGAAATTGGAGATTAACCTTCAGGAGATCTGGTTCATGAGTCTTGGGATATTTAATCTGGAAAAGACAACATTTAGGTGGTCAATGGTTGCTGTCTTCAAGTATTTAAAAGACTAACAATTGGAAAAATGAATAAGCATTCTCTTTGGCAATAGAGGGCAGAAATATCAGCAATGATTAGAAGTTTCAAAGAATTAGGTTTAAATTCGATGTAACAAACAATTTCCTAGTAATTAGAGTTATCCAAAAGTGGAATGCACTGCCTTGGAAGACAGAGAGTTCCAGTTAGTAGAAGTCTTCAAGTTAAGTCTAGATCACCATTTGTCAGGGGTTTTTGTAGACAGAATTTCTGTTCAGGAATTGGCTGAACACATAGTTATCAATAAAGGTCAGTTGGGAGTTACTCCCTTTTTCCCAGCAAGATGGCAGAGTACCATCTTACTACTCGCATCACGCACTTTTTGGACCTCCATTTGGTCTTCCCACTGTTCAAGTTTCTCTCAAAGAGACATATAATGAAAAGGAGTTGCTTCAAGGAAAATTGGACCTTCTTAGTGATACAAACATGGTGGATTTTGCAATGGATGTGTATAAAAACCTTTATTCTGATGACATTCCTCATGTTTTGCATGAGAAAATAACTACTGTTGTTGCACAACTAAAATAGCTGAAGGCAGAAACTAAGCCAATTGTCAAGATGTTTGAAGATCCAGAAACAAAAAGGCAAATGCAATCTACCAGGGATGGTCAGATGCTGTTTGACTACCTGGCTGACAAACATGGTTTTAGGCAAGAATATTTAGATACACTCTATAGATATGCAAAATTTCAGTATGAATGTGGCAACTATTCAAGAGCAGCAGAGTATCTCTACTTTCTTAGAGTCTTGGTTCCCTCAACTGATAGAAATGCTTTGAGTTCACTGTGGAGAAAATTAGCATCTGAAATTTTAATGCAGAATTGGGATGCAGCCATGGAAGACCTTACAAGATTGAAAGAGACCATAGATAATAATTCTGTCAGTTCTCCACTCCTGTCCCTTCAGCAGAGAACATGGCTGATTCATTGGTCTCTATTTGTATTCTTCAACCACCCAAAAGGTTGAGACAACATTAGCGATCTCTTTCTTTACCAACCACAGTATCTTAATGCAATTCAAACTATGTGTCCAAGTATTCTCCACTATTTGACCACTGCAGTCATAACAAACAAAGATGTTCGAAAACGAAGACAGGTATTGAAAGACCTAGTCAAAGTTATTCAACAGGAATCCTACACATACAAAGATCCTATAACAGAGTTTGTTGAATGGTTGTACGTTAACTTTGATTTTGATGGTGCCCAGAAAAAGTTAAGAGAGTGTGAATCAGTTCTTGTGAATGACTTTTTCCTGGTGGCTTGCTTTGAAGATTTCATTGAAAATGCTCGACTCTTCATATTTAAAACTTTCTGTCACATTAATCAATGTATCAGCATAAGCATGTTGGCAGATAAATTGAACATGACTCCTGAAGAAGCTGAAAGATGGATTGTCAATTTGATTAGAAATGCTAGGCTTGATGCCAAGATTGACTCCAAAT
Source organism: Petaurus breviceps papuanus (assembly GCF_028583685.1). Lineage (NCBI taxonomy): Eukaryota > Metazoa > Chordata > Mammalia > Diprotodontia > Petauridae > Petaurus > Petaurus breviceps. The sequence goes on from NW_027187391.1 coordinate 55,227,897, forward strand.
TGGGCCATGTGGTTATGGGTAACAATGCAGTCTCACCCTATCAGCAAATGATTGAGAAGACTAAAAGCCTTTCTTTTTGAAGCCAGATGCTGGCCATGAATATTGAGAAAAAACTTAATCAGAATAGTAGATCAGAGGCTCCTAACTGGGCTACTCAAGACTCTGGTTTCTACGAAAATACTTTGGAAGAGGAACAGTAAAGAATTTCCTCTTAAATAAACATATTATGCAAAATATTTAGTTCTAGAAAAAAACCTGAAATATTGTGAATTTGAATAAAATTGGCTGTTTCACTTTAAAAAAAAGGAACAGGTGAACTAGAAAGCCTTTCCAATTATCAATCCCTTCTAATTCTGAAATTGCTATGATTCCATAAGATAAATTGATTCAATTTGTCTTATGAATACCTACCTCAAAAATAATTTCCAGTTCCTTCTGGTATAGTGTATGTAAATACAGGACATATGGTTACACTAAAAATACTTTCTGGATTCTGCCTCCAATTAAAGTTGTTCATTATTGGAGTGGTTAGGTGGCACAGTGAACAGAGAACCCACCCTGGAGTCAGCAGGACCTGAATTCAAATCCGACCTCAGACACTTAACACAAAAACTAGCCATGTGACTTTGGGCAAGTCACAACCCCAATTTCCATTTCAAAAAAAAAATAGCATAAATAAATAAAGTAGTTCATTATTGAACATTATTGTTATATTGCTGATTGAATTAAAATGTTGTCATTTACAAATAATTATATATAAATAAGAAGGTTTTAAGTAATGACCACAAACTGAAAGGCTGATTGCAAAACTTTCTCTTTAAAAAACCAAAATGACCTAAAGGTTTTATTTAAACTTTAACATTAAACATCAATAACCGGTTAAATTTGCTTAGTAACTACTTACATTTAAATGACTTCATTCCAATTCATGGCTTATCACAATCATTTTTTTTTCCAGTTACCCTAAGGCACTCTCCAGATTCTTTGACCATTCATTCCCATTCACTTTCCCTCAAATATAGTTGAAGGTAATATATACTTTGGTATGCATCTTCTCTTTTCACATTATATTATTTCATGTTCCATTCCAGATTTCTCAATATTCCTCATAAACTTATTTTCACTAAAGAATGAGATTACATTGAGAAAACAGAATTTGTTTTACCATTTCCTATTTTGGGGGGTATTTTGTTTGCTTCCAAGTTTTTACAATTGCCTATGAGTCTGCCAGAAAAATCTTTGAACAGGTAGCTCTTTAAAAAAAAACATAGTAGTATTTTCAGGGAGATATTTCTTTTTGGTTTGGCCACACAATTTGTGCTAAATAAACAGTATAGAAACCTAGGGTGAAGTTCATGCTTATCTTTAGAAGCTATTAGGCCTTTCTCATATAATAAGTCTCTTTAGAAAAAAGACTAAGTCTCTTCTGTTTGGAAATATAAACCATTGACATTTTCTTATGGATAACCTTTGCAAAATAATTCCCAAGTATAGCATCAGATATTTTAAATATTTCAATAATTTGTTTTTTTAAAAAAAACATTTCATTAAAACTTAACATTGAATACCAATCTAACCAACCAAACTTGCTTAGTAACTATTTTAAGATAAGCCATATTCCCAGTTGACCAGCAAGTCAAAGGCCTTGCTTATTTTCTTGACATTTTATTTACTTAAATGAATTTGTCTTAGGGAAACAGAAAGGCTGAAGGCAGCTTAGAACAATGTTGTAATTGTCACTAATTAAGTACTCTCAGCTGTGTCTATACTGCAATGCTGTTTATTTGCCTTGCACACACACACACACACACACTCAGCTGTAGGTAGCAATCCTAAAAATTCCTGTATTTATTACCTTTGTCCCTCCTGTGTTTTGTTTTCTTAGATGTGTAATATTGACAAATAGATAAAAACTCAACTCTCATGCTTAGTTTTGTAAATAAGTAGCTTGATAACATGCTGGCTATCCTTAATTCAGAATCCAAAGTGTATAGAACAGTTTATTTTAATTCTCTTGTGCTGAACAGACCAAACTAATGCTGAGGAGAAATTCAGAGAAGTTCTTTTACAACTCACACGGAACTATGCAGAAAACTTTCAAAACGAAAAGTGACTTCATTGACATTTAATCCAACTCTCTCATTTCAGGAAAGAAAACTGAGGCCCAGAATTGTGATTTGCCATAGACCATAGAGTATGGCAGAGCTGAGAAGAAAATACAGGTGACCTCACTTTCTTAAAAAGGTCTTCGCACAGGACTCCTGCACATAGTTGGTACTTCTCCTTCCCCTCTGCTTTCACCTCTAGTGCATTTTCTTTTAAACTATGTTCCCTCTACAGGAATATGGGATTATAGACGGATTTTAGATATAGAGCTGGGAGGGATTATAGAGATTGTCAAATTTCTCCATCTCCTTAATTTTACAAGTGAGGAAACTGAGGCCAGAGGGGTAAAAGAGACTTTCTCATAGCATGTAAAAATTAATTGGCGGAACTAGAATTTGAACGCAAGTCTTTCAACATCAACTCCAGTAATCTTCCCACTACTCCATGCTTCACATGAAAGCCAAAACGTCCATAACATTTTTCTAAATAATGCAGATAATGTTTGGATCACCTGATACACTATGGGTGGTTGGTTTTTCTTTTTATCTTAGCATAGTCATGCCTTTTCTTGTGGTCATGGTTTTTTCAAAAATACTTTTTTTTTGTATGATCCAAATTAGAGTCAGATCAGACCAAACTAATTGATTTTGTCCCTGTAACTCTAGATTAATAATAGATAATCACACCCTAGAGAACCGAATAAGTCTATACTCAGTATTCATAATTTCAGGTAGTCATTATTACTTGCATTCTTTGTACTTAAAAGATAAGGCTATGAATATTGTAATGGAGCAGTGTACTATCGAAGTGAATTTTTGCATATCACACACTTTACATTCATCATATTTTATTTTGTATAATTTTAAAAGCCACACCCAATTCTCTAGTGAATATTTTAATAGAAAATAACAAGAAATTTGGTTTTAATAGAAATATCTGCATATTTGACTCATGGATGATATCATGTATTTCTCAAGACTCTAGTCTCTAAAGTGGAGAGAAAATTCTTCTGAATTGAATAAAACTGAAGACTATCATTCTGCCTAGGGAAATACAGAAATATTCTTCATAAATGAATGCCAGATTCAGTAGACACATCTAGAATAGAGGAAGATGTAAACCAATGCACCATAATGGGATTAGTTGATTTAGACATTAGAGGAGAAACTTCTGCCTCCTTTTGCTTCTAATGTAATCCCTCATAACCTGGAGTGATGTGGATGTGACTATTCCTGGCCCTTGAAAAAAGGGGAGACCAGTCAAACACTACCCCATAGGAAACAGAAAAGCGATCAAAATCCTAAATATTCGAGGTGAATCCTGCCATAGGGCAGGTAAATACTAGGGAGGAAGCACCATGGAATTTACTGTGTAGTCATTTGCAAATGATTTTATATATCAAGATATAGGTATTATATGCGTACATGTGTGTGACTTATTTATCAGGAGCTTGAAATCTCTGAACGTACAAATGGATTGGATCAAATTTTGAGGGTCTTACCAGAACAGCATTATTTTTTTTTCTTCTGGCTCATTACCTGGATCTGGAGTTACTCCAGGAAAATGTAGAAGTGTAACTTAGATATCATATGTATATAGAACTGTGAGTAATAGGATTCGTACATGAGCATACAAAGTAACAAATGCAAATCAGTATGGGACAGCCTTATTTTCACCCCTACAAAATATTCGTAAGGCACAAAAGACTCCTAGGAGCCCATAAACAGATACAGAAACACACAAAATGCTCAAAAAAAAGCTTCCCTCAGAAGACAACTGTACATGGGGTTGCCATCAAAGCAACCCTTTCTCATTCTGGTAAATCCTACTTTCTGAGAAGGTCCCCTTTAGGCCTCTTCCTTCATCTCACTCTCAGATGGATAGTATGACAACATGGGGTAGATTCCCCTAGGAAAACAAACATAGGTTGGGTGTTGTTCAACAAATAATCCCCTTCTCAGTGGATCTGTTTTATCTTACTTTGTCTAATTTACTGTAATTGTTATAGGTCCAAGTCTCTTGCTTTCAGTGTCACATTTCTACTTTTACAATAGGGGTTTTTTTGTTTATTTTATTGATCCCTTTTTGTTTTTATATCCCACTCATTTTTAAATAAAATCCTCCACCTGTGCAAGTGAGATTACTTTTCGAACAACAACAGCAACAATAAAAGGTTAAGCAAAACCAATTAACATTTTTACAGTCAACATTCCATACAGTCATAATCTCATCACCCTCTTCCCCACATATAGCTTCAAAAAAAGAGAGGATATCTTTATTTTTTCATCTTTTCTCTGAAGCCAAAGCTTAGTCTTTATAATTACACAGTGTATAGTTTCATTGTATTGTATTTTTCCTTTACATTGGTGTACTGTTTCTCTTGTTCTGCTTTTACTTCACTTTGCATCAGTTCATATAAGTCTTTCCATATTTCTCTGAATTCCTCAAATTTGCCAATTTTTAGTGTTCAGTAACATTTCATTTACCACAATTTGCATAGCTGTTACTTAAATGATGGGCACAGAGTTTGTGTCCTTTTGTTGGATACCACACTCACACAAATCTACTTCTTCCCTATGTTTCTGCAGATATACATTTTTAAAAATAATCACTGTTTTTGATGGAATACTACTGTGCTATAAGAAATTATTAGCAAGTTGGTTTTAGAAAAAAACATGGAACAACTTAAATGAAATAATAAAAAGTGAAATGAGTAGAACCAAGGGAATATTATATACAGTAATAGCAAAATTGCTCAAAGAATAATTGTGAAAATCAAGTTATTCTGAATATTAATACTCAAATCAACTACAAAGGACCTATGAAGGAAGATGCTATCCACCTCCAAAGAAAAAACCAATAAATAGAAGTATGTACAATATAGTTTTACATATGTTTATATATGTCTAATAATGGCCTCTAGTGCAGAGCGGGGAGGGAGAGAGGAAAGGAGACGTGTCAGAACTTAGAATGTGACACAAAAAAATTAAATAAACAAATAAATAATGTTTTTATTAGAGCAAATACAATTGTGAAAAGTGTACAGTATACATTTTGGGGTCAAGGACTATAAATAAAAAAAAAAACCTCACAGGCAAAGAGCCTTTGGCAGCAAGAAACTTTAAATAAACAAAGTGACAATATTAAGTACATTGTTCTGTGGAAAATCTCAGTTCCCTAGTTGCAAGCATCTTCACATTATTTCCCAGTCAACTCAGTAGAGGCTTAGACCACTGCTGCCATAGTGGCCATGCCTAAAGCTATCCGTCTAGACCCCGTAGCTAACAGCTGTCTGTGGGAAAGTATGACCGACAGGCTATTCAGTACATTTCCCTGTCTTTCTTTCTTCTCCTGTCTTCCCTTTCTCCTCCTCTTTCTTCTACTTCAACATAGATTAGAAGTTTCTTTAAGGGCAAAGTAACAAGAAGCTCAGGGATTTGGGGATCCATACTCCCACATTCCTTTTCCTTCATTTCCTGGTTTCACTGATTTATTATTTCCCTCATTTGAATTCCTGAGAGAGGGGAGGAACTGTGCATAGCTCTCATGCAATTTATTTAATTGAATTCAAAAATATTGATTCAGCACCTGCTATATGCTAGAAAAGGAATTAAGGTTCTAGGGATATAAAACCAGAATAAAACAAATTTTTAAAAAACCCAAAGCAGTCCCTGACCTTAAGGAGCTTCCATTCTAGGAGGGCAGGGGAGATAAAGCTTGTTCACAGATAAGTAACTAGAAAGCATATACAGTAGCAATAAAACTAAGCCCTTGATTCCACTGTTACAAGAAGCTGCCAGGAGAGAAAATGCAGGTTCTACCAGCACAGGTTGGTACCTTATTTACTTTATATATAGTCCTAGACTGCTTCTTTGAGCCTTTGGGAATGGAAATGATCCCACAGTCACACAGCCAGTATGTGTCTGACGTAGGACTTGAACACAAATCTTCCTTGCTTGAAGACTGACTCTATCGACTACATTACATTGCTTCTTTTTTTTTTTTTTTAAGCAATTGGGGTTAAGTAACTTGCTCAGGGTGTGGTGCTGAGTGTCTGAGCCCGGATTCGATCCCCCAGGTCATCCCAACACTGGGGCCAGTGCTCTTACTTGCTGTGCTACCTGGCCACCCCCATTACACTGCTTCTTAAAGTAAGTACAAAATATTTTTTGTCGGGGTAGGGGACTGGGGGGTGGGGGGTGGGAATGATGGCACTAACTGCTGGAGGAAATTCAGGAAAGGTCTTGTGTCAGCACTCGATGGTACCTGATCTCAGTCTTTTTGAGGGGAGCTAAGGATTTCAAGAGTTGAAAGTAAGGTGGGAGATCATTCTAAGCATGAGGGATGGGAGTGAAGGGGTGGGGAATTGGGGAGGGAGTGAGGGTCCAGTCTGTTTAAAGACACAGAAGTAGGCTTGAATGTCTCATGTGGGGAACAGCAAGAAGACTGATATGGCTAGAACATAGGTCCTATAAGGTGGAATTAATGTGAAATAACTCTGGAAAGATAGACTTCAGTCAGACTAAGAAGGGCTTTAAATGCCAAACAGAGGAGTTTATATTTTATCCCAGAATCAAGAGGAAGCCACAGGAGCTTCCTGAGCAGGAGAGGAACATGGTTGGATGTGCTGTTAAGGAATAGCAATGTGGCAGCTGTGTGGAAGATGGATAGGAGTGAGAAGAGACTGGAAGGAGGGGGGCCAATTAGGGAGAGAAAAGGAAATGATACACTTTAGAAGTAAGGTGGCAAAAACTTCATCACGTAATACAGGATAGAGAAAGAGCATAATATTTCTCCACTATCACCATCATTTTACTATATATAAAACATGCAAATCCACATGCACATATGCACACGTATGTGCACATATACATGAACACACACATGTGTGTACATACATGCATATGCACATGTGTGTTGTTGAATCATTCAGTTGTGATGCACTCTTTATGACAAGTGGACCACAGCATGGCAATACCCATTCATGGGGCTTTCTTGGCAAATATATTGGAGTAGTTTGACATTTCCTTCTCTAGTATATGTGCGTGTATATATGTATGTATGCATATATGTGCATATATCTGTATGTGTATATAGACATACACATATGTGCGTGAATAAATGCAGATAGAAAGAAAGACAGAGATAGATAGATAGATAGATAGATAGATAGATAGATAGATAGATAGATAGATAGATAGAGATATTTCAAAATTTAAGGGAACTGAGGACATGAGAGATTGGAAGTAACTTGCCCAAATTCTTACTGACAGTAAGTGGTAGAGTTCAGATTCCAATTTGGGTCCTCAGTAAATTTTCCCATACTGTCATTTTTTATTTTGATTTTAAGTGAATAAAAATATATAAGCCAAAACAAGTTCTGTGATTAGTACTTTAACCACATTAGATCTCAATTGTTTATAAAATATTGTTTGAATTTTTATTTTGGTATAGTTTTCTCTCAAATTTTCTCAAGTTCTTTTCCTCATGTTAAAAGTCAATTTTTTTAAAGTCCATTCTGATGACATTAATGAACATGGTTTTGCCAGAAAACCTCATATGTCCTCTTAATAACTTAATGCTCTTCTCTTCACTCTTCTTTCTAATTCTCCAAAAAATTTCTTCCTCAACTGCTAAAACCCAGTTATTAGAATCTCTTGGTATAGAGAAAGCTACATCTGGAGTCTTTCACATCTTCCAACTGAATACATAGGTCACTAATACCAACAGGGCATACTCTCACATGGCTAGATGATTCCTCTGCCTCTTTTATTGGGCATTCATTACTTTAGTAATGGTGCTCAGTTGCAGAATCAGACTGGTCATATTATTGTAAATTTGTAACAACACCCCAAATCTTTGTCACCAATTATTCAGGGATTTTTTTTTCTTTAACACATCATGGTATGTGAATGTAATATATCATATATCATGCCTTGAAAAGTAATGAAAGGCACAATTTAAGAGGAACCTGGGAAAATATGGATAAACTACACAGACTGAAGTGAGCAAAACCAGGAAGAGAATGACTTGTGTGATGATAATGACATTTTAAAGACAAACAACTTTTAAAACCTTAAGAACTCTGAAGAATGTGATGACCAACCACAATTCCAGGCGACCAATATTGATGCATACTCTTCTGACAAAGAAGTGATAGAGTCAAGATGCAGAATATGACCTTTTTTCTAACCATGGCCAATATGGGAATTTGTTTTGCTCAATTCTACATATTTTACAAGGATCATGTTCTTTTTTTTTCCTACAGAGAGAGGGAGGCAAAGAAAATACATATTTTTTTCACTGAAAAAGAAAAAAAAAAGGTTGCTTCTTTAAGCGATAGCAATGAAGTTAGAACAAATAAAAATAAACACATCTCTTTAGATGCTATTTTAAACTGATACATAAAAGCCTGGAGTGTAGGGTTTATGCATATGGTTCATTTGAGATTAAAATAGGTGGATATCAAATATGACAGGAGGGCATAAATGCTCTTAAGCTCTTGAAATTTACCAAAGAATTAAAAAATGTAAATGTGTTGAGAAAACCCTATTTATCTCACCCATTTGTATGGTAATTGACTGTTCATAATGAAATAATCTGATGCATGGAGCCCAGCTAAATTAGCCTACCCATAATGTACTGTCTTCAAGTAACTTCACATTCTCATTAGGGTCTCTCTCTAATTTCTAAAGCAAAATTAATGTAATTAGTGACCCAATCAATACATATTGATCGTTAGTTGCTTCAGTAAGATGTAAAAATACCCAGTCAGAATAGAATAGCTTTAAAATAAACATTGACAAATGTAAACACTTTGGTGGTGAAAAATAACTTTAATGTATTTTCTTTTGTAGTTATTATGAACTCTTAGTCGCAACACTATCTTGATCTTTGTTTATATGAATTTTGAAGTAATGTGTCTTTCTCATAAAAACACATTAAAAAACTGTATTTGTCCATATAGATTTCTCCCTTTCCTCTAATAAATATCCAAAAGGACACTTTTTCCCCCTTGTGGTGCAGAATTCCAGATGACTAATTACTCCAAAGCAAGTATCTCTTTTCACATGCGAATGAGAAAGGATTCCTGGCAGAACATACCCCTCTATAAGTACACCTGGTGTTTAGAGGAGCTGTGTTGCCCTTAAGTATAGGCAGGAAAAACCCCAGACTCCAAAATGAAAAGCAAAAAGCATATTCGTGGAAATCAAGGCAGTGGTATTTTTCTACATACTAATCAGCTTACTTCAGGATAAAAGTTAGATGGCACTTCAAAGAAAAAGGGTGACATGAATCCTAGGCACAACCCTCAACTGACAGATATATGGCTAATTTGGTGATCTGGGGGCTATTACAAAAAAAGTGTGAATGTAAATACACAATGGACTGTCTTAATTGCTCAAGTCCCTGATTGAAAAGTTATAGGTAGCCATAGGGATCTTGAGGAAGATTTTCTAGACAAAAATCAAATTTCTGAGTCTCCTTTTGAGTTACTATAGAGGCATTAGTAATGGGGGTGGGGTATGGAGGCAGGAGAGGTGAAGAGAAAGCCTCTCAACCACAACTCAAAGACTACGATGATTGAAATCAAGGCCCATTAATTTACTTTCCACTTCTTGGGTTCACGTTGAAATATTAACCCCTTTCATCCCTTCTTGTGCTTGACTGTATTTCACAGAAGCTTCATGACATTTGAATAAATTTTCATTCTGCAACATATTGAAATTGCTTTTTCCCCTGTCCCAATCCCAACCATTTTTTGTCACTTTTCTATTTCTGATGATAGTACCACCAACCTTCTAGTCATTTAGACTCATTGATGTCTATGCATCCCTTGACTTCTCATTCTCACCTCACCCTCTCCTAATCAATTGCTTTATTGATTCTATTTCCATAAAATCTGTCCTGTTTTCTTTACTCCTATGACCTCCTCACTAGTTTTGCTTTGGCCTGATTTTTTTTTGCAATGGCCTCTTCATTGAACTCTCAGATTTAGGCCCCTTTTTTCTTTAATTCATCCTCTACTTAACAAAGTGATATTTCTAAAGCCCAGGTATGACTCTATCATATTTGTATTGACTAAGCAGCTACCATATGTCAGGCATGATGCTGAGGATACAAAAAGAAAAAACCCTTGCCCTCAAAGAGCTTATATTGTAATACAGGAAACATTTTTTACATATATAAGTATATATGAAATAAATATGTAAATATGAGATAATGGGGAAGGGCAGGAAGGGATAAGCAGCTAGGGAAATCAGAAAAGCCTTATATAGAAGGTGATTTGTGAGCTGAGATTTGAAGGAAACTAGGTACTTCCTGAGGTGAACATAAAGAGAAAGTTCATTCTAGGTACAGGACACAGACAATGTAAAGGCAGAGAAATGGGAGATGGAATGGTATTAAGTGTAGAGCAGTAAGAAGACAAGTTTTGCTGGATCATTGAGTGACAATCAATCATAATCAATTAATAAATATTTATTAAGAGTCTACTATGTGCCAGACAATGTACAAATCTCTGCAGATACAAAAAGAGGCAAAAGATAGTCCTTGCCCTAAAGGAGTTTATAATCTAATGGAGGGATGTATAATAAGGCTGATGTGGTAAATTGGAGCTAGGTTGTGAAGATTTTTAAATTATAATCAGTAGAATTTGTATATGATTGTTGAGGAATAAAAAGCTGTGGCAGCTAAGTTGGTGCAATGGATAGAGTGTGGTACCTGGAGACAAGAAGACCCATCTTCCTGAGTTCAAATCTGACCTGAGTCACTTGCTACCTGTGTGACCCTGGGCAAGTCACTTAATGACTTTACCTCAGTTTCCTTATCTGAAAAATGAGCTGGAGGGGCAGCTATGTGGCACAGTGAATAGAGCACTGGCCCTGGAGTCAGATCATGCTTAGATTGGCAGTTTATAGTCTTGATCTTAAAGAGTTTCCTGGGGCAGTTAGAGGTTCAGTGACTTACCTACGGTTCCACAGTCAGCATATGTCAGAAATGAGGCCTGAACCAACACCTTTCTGATTCTGAGACAAGGGCTCCATTCACTATATAGAAAGTATACAATTTTATTTTCATTCCCTCCTTTTTTCAAGAGAATCTACTCCCCATCCCTTGAACATGCTCATTCCTACCTCTCAACCTTCTTTAATTCTAGAATGCCTTTCCACTCTCTAAATCCTAGTCATTCTTCAAGGTTCAGCTCAAGGCTGAGATCCTTTCTGACCATACAGCTCCAAATTAATCTCTCTTTATTATGACCTCTCCTAGCTTTTAAGATGCATACCATTCACTTAGGTGCTTTAAGGCAGCTAGATGGCACAATGGAGAAAGCACTGGATTTATAATCAAGAAGCCCAAGTTTAAATTCAGCTTCAGACACTTACTAGATGTTTGACCCTGGACAAATTACTTAACCTCTATCTGCCTCAGTTTCCTAATCTGTAAAATAGAAATAATAATGGCCCCTCCCTGATAGATCTGTTGTGAGGATCAAACATGACAATATTTGTAAAATGCTTTGCCACAGTGCTGAGCTCATTGTGGGTGCCTAATAAGTGCTTGTTTCCTTCCTAAGGAATTTGCATTTTGTTTGTTAAAGAGTCATTAATGGCTTTTGACTTGACAAGGCCTATGGTGGTCTCAGTGCAAGATTAGATTTAGACAGTGGTTAATTGAGAAGGGAATGGTCCCTCTTCCCCATATTCCTGCCCTCTTTCTATCAAAGAAATTACTGTCTGTAGATGATTTTCTTTTTTTAATTTTGGATGAATGAAGTTAAGAAATAATTATTGAGCCTCTAATTTTGGGCCCATTCACCATTAACCCCACTGAAAAAAAGAAGTGTTACAGAATCCAGGGGGTGGGGGCAACAGGCATTGCTTATTTATGACTGAAGTTATTTCTCTCTGGCATATCCCAAAGGGTTACTTTCTGTTGTTAATTGGAACTTCTAAACCATTTTTATTTACAGAGTGTTTTACAGTCATTGGTATTGATGACTTCTAATCCCCATGAGGTAGGTGTCAGAATGAGGAATTGACAGGGCCCCAGCTTTCAAGAAGCAGAGAAACTAGAGGGCAGAAACAGGCACTTTTCTTTCCATGTGTCGGGGGCAGGGCACTTGTTTGCTAGTCTGGATTTGTTAGATTCATGTTCCCTGCTTCAGATCATTGGTATGAGAGGGCTAGACCAGGTTTCCTAGAGAAAGGGTCTTTAAAGGCAAGAAACAACTGAAAGGAGGGAGAAGAATGAACATACCAGAGAGTAAGAAATTTTCCCCTCCCTAATGCCTTCGTTCAAAAGAATCAGAAAGTCAAGGCTGTCTTTGGACAGATTGGGAAGTATGACAAATAAGGACCTGTTTATTATTAAAGATGCAGTGCCACTCATGACAAACATATGGATAGTAACACTTTGGCCAGCAGGGTGCTTCTCTGTTTTACTAGTTCAGGAGGACTTGATTGATGGCAAAGACCAAGGTCTCAGTAAAGATAATTTAGCCATTTCCATACAGTTTACGCTTGTGTTAGTTGTATCCTGCAAGGGAGTCCCCGGAGGGAGGCTTTCTTTGACCTTCCTCCTAAAAGGTAACACAGAGGAGACTCCTCAAGGCCCCATCATCCAACAAGACTAATGGTGGCTTCCATGCCTATTATCATTCAGAGACATCGAAAGAGACTTTAAAAATGCAGTGCCACATTCCTCCCTTGATGTTCCCTATGATCTATTAAGGTATTATGTGACAGATAAATTAATCATTAAAAACTTACTGTTAAGTCTTTACAAATAATAACCAGGTGTACCTTGATTATCTTGCATCTTGATATATATTTTTCTGTCACTAAACACAGAGGATACAGCGCAGTTTGTTTTACTCACAGCTAACCTGAAGAACTCGGGGAAAGGAGGTTATTTTCCCCTTTTCAACTTTTTCTAGATTTCTTCTTTTTTAAGTCAGAAGGGCTAAGGGGATTTGTTAAAAAAAAAAAAAAGAAAAAGAAAAAGCCATCTTTTTTCCAATTCAGAAATAGTCTGTGACAGCCAGAATCACTTTTTCGTGTTGTTATTCTGGGGTGTCAACATGAAGAGCCTTTCCCTGTTTATTATTGCTTCTAATCCTTCAATATAATTTATTCCTCCCGCTCCCTGCTACTTTGTATTTAAAAGATTCTGCCAAATAACACATTCTATACATTATAGGCATTAGGCATTTTGCCATACAGTAGATTCCATTTGATGCTGTCACTTTCAGTGAGGGTGGATTTTTATAACAAGAAAATTCTCCTCACATTAACTGACTCCAAATTAACACTTTGCATTTTCAAATGCATGATGCTAACCAGAAAATAGGATGCAAATGCAATGAATTTGCTTAGATTCCTCTAAGAATAATGAAAATCCAAGGCCATAGTTTAGATAACTGAATTGGCATCATAAAGAAAGTCTCTAGGGCTAGTCTAAGATTTAGATAATTGAGCAAACTTCAGAGGGATAACTTAACCTGAAATTGTCTGACCAATTGTTGGCAAATTCATTAACATAAGGACAGTCCACATGGTAATGGGAAATATAAGGTAGTAGAGGTGAGAACTGAAAGAGACTAATGGCTAATACCTCCCCTGAAAAAAAAATTACATTGTATTTACTTTGTATAGGTATATCTATATACATATTAAGGTATGTGTTGTCTCCCAAAATAGAATGTAAGCTCCTTGAAGGCAGGGACTGTTTTTTTTATTTTTGTTGTTGTATCTGCAGTACCTATTACAGTGCCTGACACCATAGTAGATGCTTATTAAATGCTAGTGGACTGACTGATGAATGAATTTAGTGAGTCTTATTAGGACCAATATAGAGATGGGAAATTCAAATCCTGTATCCCAACAATCTTGCCATTATATGACCTCTTTGAAGATGACTAAAGGAGTGGTTCAAGATTATACTTTGTTCAACTTAAATAACTGTTTTAAAACTAACTGGCTACATGGATTTCAAAATTATGTAGTTCACCAGGAAGAACTAAATTGTGATTTTGAAAAAAAAATTGGTCAATAGAATCCATTCATCATGATTGTTTCATTCACGTTAGGACCCAATATTATTTTTTTCCAATAAAATGAACAAATTGTATCCTTAATACACATATATGAAATAACTTATTATATACTTTAGATACAAAGTATCTAGCTATGTAATAATAATGACAATAATAATATTATTTCACATTCCTATAATATGTATAGCATTCTATAAGGGGTTTTGTACATAACCCCCCCTTTTTTTTTTTTACTAAAATGGAAATTGTCAAATTCTGAGAGGAATTTGTAAAATGTAAAATGGAGTTGGTTCAGGGGTACCTGTTTGTCCTAAGTAGTGACCAAAGCTCTAAATTAATTTAATCCAAAGGACTTTGGAAAGGGGAGGCTAGTTCACATTGAACCAATTCTTTATTTGCTTTTTAATTTTGCTTTCCTCCACTAAGAGGGAAAAAATACTTCTAAGACTGAAAGGAGAGCATAATCAGGGCTAATCTGGGCAGAAAACATAAAGGTTATCTTCTGCATTTCTTTCCTGCCTTTCATTGTCTTCTTCCTCCCACACAAATTCTGGAGCTAACATCTATGGTCTGATTCATTTAAATCTTAGTATGAATTTGGGTATTTGTATTTCAGGGTATCTGGCATTGATTCTTTGCTTGTAGAATTTCAGAAACAGAAGTATTTGAGTAGGAAAAATATTTGCTTCCACCAAAGCTCATCTCCAAGCCCTCATAATATAGAAAAGGTTGTGCCAAGCAAAAACTGGGTTATACCTGGTGGGTCCTATTAAGTTTGAAAGGCTTCATGTATGGATTTAGCAATAGGCTATCTGTCTTTCAAGGACCAGTCTAAGTGTATGGGCTAAGCCTGACTCCTTTACTCATCTTCAAAGAGGTCATCTTATAGCAAGATTGTTGGGATACAGGATTTGAATTTCCCTTCACTATATAGGTTTCTAATAAGACTCACATAGCTAAAACTAGCTTTGGTCTTTCAAGCTTCAAAGATCTGGAGAACTTCCCAACAGTATCCCATTAGCTTTGCTGGAATGGCCAAAGTCCATGTTTACAGAGGAAGTGAAGGACAGATTGGATCCAGATTCATGGCTCCATGAGGAACTGAGCAAGGAAGCTACAACATGCTTAAGGGGTACTTCTCATGCACAAGTGTAAGAGCAAAAAAGGACTTTCAGTAACCTGGGGCTATGAGTTACCACTTTGCCATGTGTGATCTCTAAGACTGAACCTACTTCCCCCTGTACTCTGTAGGTAATAGTGTAGGAGCAGGTGACAGACTTTTGGAAAAGTTGTTTTGTACCAATTATTCTTACTCTACTACATCAGTAAATAATCCTTTCTAAAAGCTGACTAAATAAAAAACTGACAATCATGGTGGAGTTCCATAAGCTATAGCAATAGAATGTATACCACTGGCCCCTTAGGAGTATTTCTAGAGTCTTGAGGGGTTATAGAAGCCACTTCCTAGGGAATCAATTCATCAGTTGGGAGTGGGAGTTGAAATAGTAGTTTCAGAGCAGTTGTTACATGTGACTGATTTTATATGTGTGTGTGTGTGTGTGTGTGTGTGTGTGTGTGTGTGTGTGTAATGTAATGCCAAGGAAAGGCAACTTCCCAAGGTTCAAAATACCGGCATAGGTGCTCTCCATTTTATTCAGTGACAAATCAAGAACAGAGAAGTTCAAAATACAGACATCATTCAAAATACAGCATTTACTAAGTGTGATTAAATAATCTCCAAGTACTACCCCACCCTAGGACCTTCCATTCATTCAATCAATTACAAAGTCCCTGTTCTAAATACTACCCCACCCCTAGACTGTACCTTCATTTAGTCCACCACAAAGCCCCTCTTCTCAAATGGAGATTAGTTTCCAATCTAAGTAAAGTACATTCATTTGTTTAACCATAGAACACAAAAAGGTCAAAAGTTCCCCACCCCTGGATCACAATTGAATCTACCCCAGAGTTACATCAAGTTTAAGCACAGCACTTAATACCCAAATGGAGGTCTTTTCTTCATCTTGACATGAGGCAAGTTCTCAGCAATCTTAGTTCCTGGGGAGACAAGGCTTAGCAAGGCCACAAGATACATTGCCAGTCTCTTCATTAATTCATCCTCTGTCTGCAGAACAGTCTCAGTAGCTCTGAACCAAGAGAAAGGTTCCCAGACCCTTGCAACAACAGCACTGCCCTTCACCAGTGGACAGTATTCACTCTCTGTCTACAGGACAGTCTCAGGAGCTCTTATCCAACAGCCAGGTTCCAGGACTTCTTCAACAGGACTGTCTTTCACCAGTGGACAAATCTGGCAAAACAACATCAAGACAGACAGACAAAGTACCAGCATGTCTCCTCAGTCCTTGGCAGCTCTGGGGGCAGGTCTCAAAAGTCCAGGGCAATTCAAAGTAGCCCTCAGCAATCCTCTCAGTCTCTCTCTCTGCCTCCACGAGGGTGCTGCTTCCAAAAAATTCTTCTGCCTCTCTCTTGTGTCTCTCCAAATCTAAGTCACCAGCTCCTCCCAGTTCAGCCCTCTCTTTTCACATCAACAAGTCCATCCCACAGGTGGGATTAACAAGCTCTGGGTTTTAACACAATCAATTTGAAAACCAAGCCAATACAGGGGGATCTTTATATTCCATTACTATCACAGTGTGTGTGTGTGTGTACACACACATACATATATGCGCATATATTTATATGTGTATATATATATACTATAAAAACCATTGTCATCATACATATAGGTCACATATTTTATATATGATAAAAATTGTTCAATTAAGTCTTAATGCTCCAGACATTGTTGCATGCATTTTACAAATAGGGATTTACAAATAGGGATTTTTTTAATAATGCACAAACACATATCTATCTTATATATCATATTTATGTATATGCAGTGCTGATTATGTGAAGAATTTGTCAAGCTGAAGGAAATGTACTGAAATAACAATGGGCAGCTATGAAGTATTTGGACAGTAAAACAGCAAGGCTTCTGAGATTGAATAATTTCTAATTCCACGACTGACACAGTTGAAAAGCCATAGAAGCTTTAGGAAAAAAATGTGATACTAACAAAGACAAAAAAGGTACTATGAATTTAAAAATATATATAAAGGAAATTTGAAGTATGTCTTTTTTAGATGATTGTTTTAGACAAGGAAGAGAAATTAACACAAATTGCAAAGGAGACTCTTGGACTATATTTGGAATAAGAGAAAAGAAATAAAACCTGGAAGCATCAATACAATAAAATTCAGCCTGGACACATCTAACAAAAGGGAGCAGCTGAGGAATTTTTCAAAAAGCATTTTCCACACAACTGTTCTGGATTGCTGAAGCTGTATCCTCATGGCAGCATATGAAGGATGCCTAGTGACCCCTAGCTGAGGTGAAACATATAGCATCACTTTGTGGACCTCCTCTGATTCAGAAATAACTGGTATCTGGGGATTTCTCTCATTGTGTTATTGGTTAGGTCATGGGAGACAGCTAGAAAACTGAAAGTTGAGAAAGACCTTAATTTAGAAAGACCAAGGACACCCACTACATCCTGAGCTATTGCCAGTCCACTTGACCTTTGTCTTGCCACTGGATTTCAATGATTCTGAAGGAAAGAATGAGACTGATGACTGCACAGCTCACTGCTTTACTCAAATCCAATTCACACGCAAGACAAGACATCAAACTATCAAGAACAACAATAACAGCAACAACAGCATAGCAAAGAACATGATGACCTGTGACCTTTCACCCCAGGTCCCCCTACCTCCACCTTCCTCTCTGTGTCTGTCTTTCTCTGTCTCTATCCGTCTGTCTGTCTCCTTTTCAATATTTCTTGGGTTTGATATGTTTTCATGATTAAAGCTTATCTCTTGTTTTATTTTTTATGTCTTGTCCCTTTTCAACACTTATATCCAAAAGGAAGATACTCAGATATCTAAAGTGGCTCATGCCCTTAAAAACTGTAGTGATGAGCCATGACAGAGCATTCATTGCTGTCTGGAAATCACCTGTCTCAAGTGTATTGTGAGTCATGGATCCAAAGTAAGTAACTGCAGGTGTTTTCAGCAGTGTTTCATTGAGAACAGATCAGTTTTAGAGAAGAAAGTGAATGGTGGACAGGGTGGGAGAGGAGAAGAAAGAGGGGAGAAACATTTAAAACAATTTCAGGTTGTAGTGACTAGAGTACCCATGCCATTCTTACTGCTGCAGCATTGTAATCAAAGTTTCTTTTTCCAAGGTTGGAATCATAGTCTATGAATAGACATCCCTGGACTGAATCACTCTGCAGTGCCTCAACTCAAGATGCCTTGATCATAGCTCAACTCAGCTACTAATGTCTGCTTTTATTTTATTCAATCAACCTGGTCATCTTGATTGGAAGCAGAAGTAACTATGTCATGGAGGGTCCCAGTAAAAGACCAACAACTTACCTTCAATTCTATGGAATGTACCTCCACTTCCCCACCCTACCCCCTACCACAAAAGTCCTATTCAAAACATAGGATTTACAGCTAGAAGGGACCTCAAGGGTCATCTAATCCAATCCCCTCATTCTTCAAATGAGGGAACTCAGGACAAGAGCCATGAAGTGACTTGTCCAATTCATCCAAGTAGTGAATGAGGATAGAGCTATGAATTTGAACCCAAGACCTCAGACTCTAAAAGCAGTCTTCTTTCCACTATGCCACACTTCCTCATTGAGGCACAAGGTGATCTTGGGTTCTTGGAAGTTATGCCAACAGAGAAAAAACTTGGCAGGTCCTATCAATCTGGAAAAGCTCAATCTGAGGGTAGGATCATGGACTGTGTATTTGTTATGACTCAACTAGCCTCACTGAATTGAGAGAATCTCATTGGCATTGAGGTGATGCAGTGAATAGAGAGTTGGACTTGAATTCAAGAAGACCTGAGTCCCAATCCTATCTCAGATAATTACTAGTTCTATGACATTTGGCAAATCACTTAGCCTCAGTTTTCTCAAAAGTAGAATGGGATAATAACAGCAGTAGGGTTTTTGTGAGGATCAAACAAAATGACATATATACAATATACCTTGCAAAGTTTAGAGTGCTATATAAATGCTAGTTATTATTATCATCATCAGAATTAGCAATAGCAGTGCTCCACAGGCCATTGGTCTTGCTTGCACTCAGTCCTCTCAACCATAATAGAACAGAGCAACCACTGGGTGAAAAGGACTGATCATTCTCATTACACCAACCATCAACCAACTACTGCCTTTGGGCAGGTGGGCCTAAGAGCCCCAGGACTGACAGTACTAGTCCAGACTACCAACTCCACTTCCAGTCTTGCCTTCTGAGTTATCAATCAGGAGACCAAACCCTATGGAGAAGTGGCCCCACCTCTTCTACCACCAACCACTGACCTATTGTCACCAATGGGACCAAGAAACCAGCTTAGCGGAAGTGGAGAGGGGTCCTATGGGAAAGATAGGAGGTAGCATGAGCCAGGTGGATCAAACCAGTACCATCACTGTGATTGCTACTTTGCCATAGGTCTCAGTGGAGACAACCTAGGATTCAGAGTCAGTTATATTTGAGACCATTTCTTCTTAAAAGTTACCAATGATCTCTTAATTGACAAACTTAAAGCCCATTTCTCAGTCCTCATTCTTCTTTGGTTTCTCTGAAACCTTTGACACAGTTACTCATCTCCTCTTGAAAGCTTTTCTCATTAGATTTTTGTGACAGTACTCTCCCCTAGTTTTCTTCCTAGCCAACTGTTCCTTTTTAACTTCCTTTGTTGACTCTTTATCCATGTCATATTCACTGATCATGTGGACCTCCAAGGGTCTGCCCATAGCTCTTTTCTCTTCTCACTCTATACTATCATTCTTGGTGACAGCTAGATGAAGTAGTGGATAGAGAGCTGGGCCAAGAGTCAGGAAGACCTGAATTCAACCACTGTCACAGACACTTATTTATTGTGTGACTCTGGAAGTCACTTAACCACTCTCTGGTTCAGTTTCTTCAGCTGTGAAATGGTAATAATAATAGTGGCTACCTCCTAGGACTTTTGTGCGGATCAAATGAGATAATGGTTTTAAAGAGTTTAACACAGTGTTGACAGTAGTAGGCACTTAATAAATGCTTGTTCCCTTCCTTCCTTTGGTGATCTCATCTGCTCCCGTTGGTTCAGTTATTTTCCCTATGTAT
Organism: Petaurus breviceps papuanus; assembly: GCF_028583685.1. Lineage (NCBI taxonomy): Eukaryota > Metazoa > Chordata > Mammalia > Diprotodontia > Petauridae > Petaurus > Petaurus breviceps. Next base: position 55,248,249 of record NW_027187391.1, read on the forward strand.
ATCACTTCCAGATCTATATACTCTCTCTTGAACCCCTCTCCCATATTACTATCTTGAACATCTTGAATTCAATGCCCCAAAGGCATCTCAAACTCAACATGTCCAAAACAGTTCACATTGTTCTTTCCAAAGCCTCCTCTCTTCTGAACTTCCCTCTTACTGTCAAGGTCTCCATCATCCTCTTAGGCCCAAAGGTTTGAAATGTCAATGTCATCCTGACTCCTCACTCTCACTTAACTCACACATCCAATTTATCGTTTCTACCTTGACATCTCTTATATACATTCCCTTCTTTCTATTCACACAACCACAACCTTAATTTAGGTCCTCATCACTTCTTACCTAGACCAATCTAATAACTTTCGAACTGGTCTCCTTGCCTTAAATCCTTCCCCACTCCAAACTATCCTTCACTCAGTTACCAGGATGATTTTTTAGAGCACGTACCTTCCGCTCAGTGAACTCCAGGGGCTAACCACCATGATCAACTATCAACTCCTTTACTGGCATCCAAAACTCTTCATAACATGCTTCCTTCCTTCCTTTCCACTCTTTTTAAACCCTGCTCCTCTCCGTCCTATTGCTATACTACATTCCAACAATATTAGACTATTTGTAGTTCTTGGCACATAAGGCTTAATTTCTGACCCTGTGTCTTTGCCAAAGCTGTTCCTCATACCTGAAATATTTGTCTCTTCACCTCCACCTCAATTTTCCTGATTTACTTCAAAACATAGCTCAGATCCTACCTACTCTAGGACTTTCTCAGCTCCCCTAGTGGCTAATGACTTCTGATCTCAGTATACCTTCAGTATATATCTTGTATGTTCCCAGTTATTTATAAATGATCTTCCTTATTAAAATAAAAGATTATTGAGGGTGAGGACTCTTTGTGCCTTTCTCTGTATCCTAGCCCTAATCACAATGTTTGGCACATAGTAAGCACTTAATTAATGCTTGACTTCCAAACTAGCTTCTATTTAACTAGTTTGAAAATATTTATATCTGTACTTGATATCTTCCTCATCAAAATATAAGTTCCTTTTCTTATTTGTATTCCTAGTGCCTATCACAGTGCCTGGTATCTAGTAGAAAAAAATTCCTTATTAATCAATTGATGTGTGTAGTCATGAATGAGACATCAAATGATGACAATATGGTCATCCAATAATGGCAAAAGAGGCAGATAAAAAACTGATAACTGCATTTCATGAACATGTATGATCTATATAGCATAACTGCAGATGTTAAACAGCTGTTCTTACTGGAAAGAGAGGAGGGTGAAGATTACTTTCTCTGTAATTACTGGGAAATGTTCTTTTAATATTGGGTCTATTAACTTCCTTTCATATATAAGAAAGTTAAAATATATTTCAAATAAAAATTATATTCTTTCTTAATGAATGGCAGCATGACATGGTTGATACAGCGCTGGCTTTGTAGTCAGGAACATCTGGGTTCAAGTCCTGCCTAGCACATATGCTAGCTGTGTGACTCTGAGCCAGCCAGAGCTTTCCAGCAGCTCAAATCACTTAAGTTGCTGAATAATGAAGTCACAGATTCAGATGAAAAACAGAAAAAAAATCCCATTCCTAAACCTAGAACACCTACCTCATATGGTTGCTATGAGGCTTAAAGGAAATGATGTATAAAAAGCTTTGCAAACCTTAAGGCACTCTATAAATGTCAGTTGTTATTATTATTTAATGCAATGCTAGGAGTTTGCCTGCTTTAAGAGACCCAGACTCCTAAAACTTGGTATATCCAATCAATTCACTTCAATTCAACAAATATTTATTCAATACTAAGCATATGTAAGTACTGTTCTAAGCAGGAGGAATTAAAGACAAAAATAAGAATGAATTCCTACTCTCAAGGAATTTATAATCTACTACTAAATCTTGATTATATTTCTAAAACATTTAAAACATATTTCTTCCTCTCTATTGTCCCAGGCATTGACCTACTTGCAGTGTCCTCCAAATTAGAATCAATGGCTATTGGGAAAGGCTTCCAATAGAAGGGAGAATTTTAACTGGGACTTGAAAGAAGCCAGGAAAGCCAGGGAAACCAAAAGTTAGAGATAAGGAGGGAGAAAATTCCAGGCATGAGGGACAAGCTGAGAAAATGTTGGGTCCCAAGAAGTGGAGTACTTTGTTTGCAGAACCACAAGAAGGCCAGTATTACTGGGTAAAAGAATGTAGGGTGTATTAAGCTTATCTTTTTTTCTTTTTTAGCAATTAGGGCTAAGTAACTTGCTCAAGGCTACACAGCCAGTTATTTTGTGTGGGTATTAAGTATCTGAGGCTGGAACCGATCCCAGGTCTCCTGACTCCTGGCCAGTGCTCTTATTCACTGCACCACCTGGCCACCCCCTTCTTTTTTTTTCTTTTAGCTTATCTTTGTTCTACATTGTAGACTCTAAGTTTCTTGAGGGTAGGGGCTGTTTGTTTTTTATCTTTACATACCCAGCTTATAGCAAATTGTCTGACACAAGAAAGCACTTAAAAGTAATTATTGAGTTTAATTGAATACCTGACAAAATCAAAGGCAATTCCTTTTAATAACATGGCAGGACTCCTCTGATTCCAAATTGACCAATTTAAATTGTCTTAAAAAACAATCACTCTAATTGCAATGAGAATTAAATGACTTGATTATCTGACATAATGTGTAAGGTACAGAGACCCTAAGTTTCCAGAAGCCCTTGGATATGCAAGGACAAGTCAAGGATGAATAGAAGGAAGTTAAAGTTCTTTAAGAGTCAGAATTATTTCATTCTCTACTTGTACCCTCAGCAATTAGCACAGTGCCCGACCATGTTTAATGAATGCTTATTGATTGATCGTCTATATTGTCTTTAACTTATGCCATGTGTACCTGAAGTCTAGAAGATTATTTAAAATGTAAGTTGGTTCCTTGAAAACATATTAAAGCTAGAAAAGGTTTCACATTCTTTTACTACCAATAGAAAATTTTGTGAAATACATCTAGCTGCTGGTGGCTTAGGCTGTATTAGTTTTTATTTGCTGCTATATAAAATTTAGGCCTGGTATTTAGGCTGGTATAGTGACATACTACATAATCTGTGTGTGTGTGTGTGTGTGTGTGTGTTAACATATTGGAGGGAGATCTGACTATTCTGGTAAGTGCTAAAGAATATATTCTTCATTTATGGAAAATATTTCAGAAGATCTTTGAAGATATGTGATGCGATGCAATGGATTTTAAGTAAGAGGATTTGTGTTCAAATCCCACCTGTCTCACATAGAACCTGTGTAACCTTAGGCACACTGGGATTTAACATAAGATGGAAAGGCATAAAGGGTTTGCATTTAGCATCACAGAGAGGAATATCCACAAAAACAAAATCTTAGACCTATTTTAAGCAAAGGTATTTATAGGGGATTTTGAAATAGGAGTCACCAGTAGATGAATTTGCCAAGATGTTTGGCTGTAACTGTTTACAAAGGTCAAGGGAAAACAACTCTAAAATTTGGTTCAATGGGAATAGTTCATTTGAAGACCCATGGACAAAACACTGGGTAATAACCGCACCTCTCCTATTTTATTTAACCTGGTGTGCAAGGCCTCCTCCACCTTGCCAGGTGGTACACTTTCAATATATTCCTAAGTTGTAAGGGGAAAAACATTTGAAAGCATTTTCTGGCAGAATAAAAGTCTCTTAGTTTTATATCCACAAGTAAGTTGCCTTATTTTTAAATCCAACAGCAATCTTGCAAATTACCCAACAGACTCCAAGCAGCCATATTGTACTTATATTAGTCCTTGGAGATGTTACATATAATTAAACCCTACATGTTTAAAGCCATAATAAGTTTGATTTGACAACTGCTGTTTAATGTTTTCTGCCAACAACATATTAATTAGGACTGGCATAGTAGATCAATATTGTATCAGAAAAGTCAACAGAACTGCTTAGGTTGCCATACTAAGTGTTTAGCCCTTGTCTCTGGCTATTTCTGTAGTGGAGGAATGAAATAGACACTTAAAGTCTAGGTAAAGGTCTTGTTAGTGAGAAAAAGAAGAGCTTAGGTTCTGGTGGGTCTCCAGCTTGTCTGTTTATGTTGATTGAATTATTCCTTTAATTGTTCAACTTTCTATTGGGGTTTGCTGTGCTAATTTAGTCACATGGTCTCGGTCCCCAGCGTGCAGGGTTTCTAAGGTGAATGTGGATATAATAGTCAACTTAATCAGAATAGAGTTTCACATAACAATTAATATCTATAAGCAATCCATCCATCATCTTCCACTGACACTGCTAAATAACAGAAAGTCAGTTTAGCAAGCATCTGTGCATAGTGGTTGTAAATGTAACTCAGTCACTTAAGGAAGTAATTTTTGTCATCTTTTCTCAGTCAGCTCAACCTTTAGTTGAAAGTGGTGGCCATCCCCAAAGACTAATAATCAAATGATTCTTCCAATCTTCATTATTGCAGTAAAGGCAACAAAAGCTCCTGGGACAAATCAACATTCATTGACATCATTGATCTGACATGTTGAATTATAACTTGTTACAGTTAAATTCCCTGCACATCCCACTCTGGAAATCCTATCAGAGGGATTAGTATCTTTTTAATACTGAACAGAATAAAATGAAAGGCAACAAATGACACATAGACCTAGGTTATTTGTTTTCATTTTGATGATTTAAGATCTTAAGGAAAATAGCCTTTTGAGTTTTTTAAACAACTTCCTGTCAAAAGCAAAGAAGTTCGTTGTTCATATTTAATCCAGGGGTTGTGATATAAATATCTTGACCAAGTACTGAGCACTTTCCAGTGCCTGCTTCACCTGTTTCATGGCAGTTAGAGCAAATTATTCTCATCCACCCATTCTGCCTGTGGAGGAAGTCTTCAGGGTAGACATTCCCCTAACTCACTGACAGGTTTGAGGACTGTCAGTTACCCTCAACCTGGCTTAGCTCCCCTACTGAGATGAATTTACTGACCTCTGGTTGCTGTGCATGCTAAAACTTCTTGGAGCCACAGGTAAGAGTTGGGTGACTGAGAAGCCCTAAAAAGGGCTCTGTAAGCCCTCACACCTAAGGTGCTAATCTTCCCATAACACCTGTTTTTGGAGACTATGTAGTGCCTTAGAAAGAGCATTAAATATGGAGTCACCAGACATGATTTTGAATCACAACCCTGTCACTTACTAGCTTGTCAATCTTAGCTAAAACCCTTAAATTCTCAATTACTTCACCTGCAAAATGAAGTATTTGTAGTAGATGACCCCAAGGTCTTGGCCCAGATATGGGTTTGAATCTTCATCTTTTAAAAAAAAATAATAACTTACAGATAGAATACCCCAGGCAGTGGAATTTATATAAACACAAATTTATGGTGCTAAAAAGGTATTAAATATGGCATTTGCAATATATTTTGTTAGGCTTTTTCTTTCCTCCTCATTCCTCTGGTGCAGTCTGACCTCTAGTTAGCCCCCTCGGTTATTACAGGATTGTCTAGACTAAAGAGTCAAGGCCGGGTCCTACCTTGAATAATAGCTTGAACAACTTTTTATGGAAAAATCATTTGATCTTCAAGAGAATGTCTATGCTTTCTACTTTCAGATTCCTGTCCTCAGTCCTTGTTGTCACTATTTTTTTCCATTTATGTTATGAGTTCTGAAGTATTTAAAAACAATTCTCAGATGCCCTCTCATTTCTCCCCCTTTGTTGTCTATATTATGTTTCTCTAATCTCTCCTCATAGACTATATAGCCTTTTATCCTTTTGTCATCTCTGGCCCTCTTCGGGTCCTTTTGGATTCTGGCCAATATATTGATGTTTCTTTTTGATAAATACAAAACTATACATGCTATCCTGGACCACCTGATGTAGGCTCTATGAAAAGAAATTATTTCTTCCCTCTTCAGACATGTGAAACCCCACTCATAGAACTGCCCTGGAAGCATTTGGCCTTTTTCATTTTTATTTGTTTTAGCAACTGTCAGAGTATACTTAGTTTCCTCTGAACTGTTATCCCCCAGATTTTTTTAGTGCTTTCGAAATATCATTCTTTGATTTAGCACTCCTTTACCTCATACATAGAATATTCACAGATTATTAGTAAATCAAGCATTTAGCCATGGAGATAGAGCTCTCAATCTTCTGTCCCCAAAGTGTATCCATTAAAATGAAAGAAACAGCCTTAAGGTCTCAGCTATTAAGACGGCCTACAACAGAGTGCAACCCAAACCCCAAAACACTAACCTTTCATAGCAACTATATGGCATTATTTGGCTTAAGTATGGCAGTTAGCCTTTATCTAAAAATCATCTTGATCCTGTTAGTTTTTATCACCATTCTTTAAGTGCTCAGCCTCTTTCTAAGTTTTCTCACCATTCCCCATTATTTTTTTTCCTTCATTGCTTCACTTTTGCAATTCTATGCCCTGCTTCAGTGCAGAAAGTAAAGGGAATACTTATCAAAATACCCACTGTAATGTGTAGTAGTGATATCAGATAATATTTTAAAATAAGACTTGGAATCTTTTAAAAGAAAAGTAGAATTTCTGTGTTGTTATTATTTATATTTCTCTCCTGAACTGATGTTTTTGATAACATGGAGAAAATTGCTAGAGAATCATATAGAGATTCCTCTGTTTAGGGCATAAATAAGAAATAATATTCATATAAACCTGGACACTTTAATTTCAAAGATCTAAAATCTGTACACAATCACAGACAAATGTATATGTGATGACTAACTTCGATAGACCGGGCTCCTCTCAGTGATGCAAGGTTATAGGACAACTCCAACAGACTCATGATTGAAAGAGACATCCACATCCAGAGAAAGAACTATAGTCTGAATGCAAATTGAAGCAAACTACCTGCTCTCTCTCTTTTGTGCTTTATTTTGTTCCTTCTTGTTCTTCACTCCTTTGGCTATAACTCTTCTTTACAACTTGACCAATGTTTAATGTGAAGGTATTTGTAGATTTTGTATTTGAGTGTGTGCCTCCATGATGGGGAAGGAGGAGGAGAAGGGGGGAGAGAAAATTAGAAACTCAAGGGACTATGGAACTGAATGATGTAAACTAAAAGTAAATAAACACGTTAATTTAAAATTTAAAAAAAATTTCAAAGATCTAAGATTTATAGTTATAGAGTAACTACAAGAAATAATCAATTGGGATTATTGCATCCCATTTTTCCAGGTGGTTTCCAATGAATGAAATATAAGGTATATGCTCTTGATTAAATGATATAACATATGCATGGCATCTCCCACGTTCTAAGGTCCTATATAAATGTGAGCAGCCATTATTAAGTGTTGGAGATATAAAGAAAGGAAAAAAGACAAAAAAGTTTCTACCCTCTTAAGACAAAAACTTCACAGTATCAGTAGGAAATTTTAAGAAGCAGAAAAATAAGAAGGTTATTTAAGTCAGAGGTTATCTATGGCTAGCAAAACTTAATGTCTAGCTGACATTTCATTATAAGCATTTTTCAACCTATATAATAATTTACCAAGTCATCCTCATCATTCTTTTTCCCCTAAATTTTTTCTTTCTTTCTTTCTTTTTGCTTTTCTGGAAGGCAATTGGGGTTAAATAATTTGCCCAAGGACACACAGCTGTGTGTGTGTGTGTGTGTGTGTGTGTGTGTGTGTGAAATGTCTGAGGTTGGATCTGAACTCAGGTCCTCCTGACTCTGGGGCCAGCACTCCACTCACTGCACCACTTAGCTGCCCTTTCTCCTAAGTTTTATAATTTGTATACTCATGAAACCAAACCATACATCAAAAGTCAATACGTTCAGTAATGGAAGAAGTCTGTAGAACATAAAGGGTCTTTAACATGGCTTTTTACATAAACCAATTTATCCACCTCCCTGTTACATCTCCTTTCAAACTAGCATTGAGATCACAGAATCTTGGAGCCAGGAGGATCTCAGAAACCATCAAACAATTCCTGAACAAGGTCCAATAAACCAATAAATGGTTATCTAGACTTTGCTTAGTGAATTGTAGTGAAGAGATGCCTTTAATCTCCTCATGCTTCCCATTCTCCCTCTGGATGGCTCTATTTGTAAGGTTTGTTTTTCTTACATTTCACCTAAATTTGTTTCTTTGCATTTTCAGCCTTTGGTTCCTAGTTCTGCTCCCTGGGATCTAATAGGATAAATCTAATCCCACTTTTTACATGTTACTCCTTCAACTAATTAGAGGTAGCACAGGAGAAGTGAATTTTAAAAAATAATTAGGGATGTGTTAATTCTGAAAAGGAGGTTGGCTAATCACGTAATGAGAGGAAGAACAAATGAAAAGTATAAACAAATGAAAAGCTTAAATGCTGGCAACTCTAAAAAAATGAAAAAGACGAAGAGAAATCTCATGGGCAATGATGAGAAAAAAAGGAAAATAAATATTGGAGCTACTATGGGAGAGAAGTAAAAGAAAATAAATGTTTATTAATCAAAAATGAATTAATTAAATTTTTAAAAAATACCACTGGTGGACCATTAATGGTTGGTGGAAATGTGAATTGGCCCAGCTATTTTGAAAAGTGATATGTTATTTATTACACCCTCCAATCACCAAGTTGTCCATACCTTTTGACCCAGAAATACTATTCCTAGGCCTATATCCCAAAGAGATCAAAGGAAAAGGTCCTATGTGGAAATAAAAATAGCTAGCATTTATGTATCACTTTAAAGTTTTAAAGCATTTTACAAAGATCTCATCTGATCTTCACAAAAATCCTGGGATGTAGGCAGTATTATTGCCCCCATTTTATGGATGAGAAAACTGAGGCGTGCAGAAACTAAGTTACTTTCCCACAGTTACACAACTAACAAGTGTTTGAGAATGGCTTTGAACTTCTTGACATGAGGCCCAGATCTCTATCTATTGGGCTACCTACTTACCTACAAAAATATTTATAGTAGCTCTTTTTCTTATAACAAAGAACTGGGAACTAAGGGGGTACCCAGCAGTTGGTGAATGACTGAATAAATTATGAGATAAGGATGTAATGTTACTGTGCTGTAAAAAAAAAATCATGAAAGGGATAGTTACAGAGAAGCTTAATAAAGCTTATTTGAACTGCTGCAATGTGAAATGGGCAGAGCAGTAACAATTTATCCATGGACATCAACATTATAAAGACTAGCAACATTGAAAAGACTTAAGAACTCTGTAATGCAATGAATGACCAAGCACAAGTTTAGAGGACCAATGAAGAAGCAAAGCTACCTACCTCTTGACAGAAAAGTGATGAACTTAAAATAAAAAATCAGATGTACATGGCCAACATAGAGATTTGTTTTGCTTAATTATGTGTGTATATATATATATATATATATATATATATATATATATATATTTGTTGCAAGTAAATTTTTTTTCATTGGTTTTAAATTGACAAGAAGTTGGGGAGTTGGAAAGTCTATGGGGATTAAGAATAGTCTCCCTCTGTAGTTTTCTGGAACCAGATCTAACTGATAGGATAGAGCCAATTGCTCACTTTTCATTACCAGCACTTACACTTCAAAAATCAGTGAACAGGACAAATCAGGGCTTGATGTATTTTTTTATTGACTTCTAGACTTAAGAAAAGAAATGGAGAGGGGCGGCCAGGTAGCACAGCAAGTAAGAGCACCAGCTCCGGTGTCAGGATGACCTGGGGATCAAATCCGGACTCAGATACTCAGCACCACACCCAGAAATAACTGGCCGTGTAACCTTGAGCAAATTACTTAACCCTAATTGCTTAAAAAAAAAAAAAAAGAAATGGAGAAAGATGCTAATAATGTAGATTTCACTAAAAAAAAAATGTGTCATGTGTACATTGTTTTCTTGTAAAGTCAGTTGTTAAACATTTACCAGCATAAATTTATTCTTTTCCTCAACCCCCAAATTAGAAGAAAATGGAAGGAAGACCAGAAAGAATAACAGACAAGCAAGATAGCTTTGAAAAATACATGTTGAATAATTTATTATATTTAAAATATAATAATGTATAGTTTAATAGTAATGAATATATGATATAATTTATATTGTTACTACAATTTTGCATCATATTATATAATATAATAATATAAATCAATAAAAATTTAATATTATTTAATAATCTATATATAATTATTCTGTGCTTTAAAAGGAAAGCAAATTCTATATCATAAGAAATTCACAGTTTCATGTACAGTCCTCACCTGTTCTGTATTTTATGAGGAAAAGTTAGTTTTATTTGGTGATTGTTAAGTTTAGGAAAAAGAAAACAAGAGGAAGATTCAAAGAAAGTCTTTGGGTTCATTGCATGGATCATCTATGGAAAAGTTACAGACAGATAAGGTCACAAATTAACTCAAAAGATGTGGAGAGGTTCTGGGTACCTTTATTGTGGGGAGGGAGGGGAGAAAAACAAAGGGTATGTTGTACTTAGAAAAGTCCACAACAATGAGATAATAAATTCAAATGCATAAGCACATCACCCAGTGTTGTTTTTATTCATTCCAGTGTCTGGGCTAACATCTGATTAAATTTTTCTGGTGTATGATATTGACAGGACCCCAATTACATGCTCCATCTATATTCCCTTAAGTCACATCTGACTCTTCAATGATCTTCACTTATTCTAGATTTCCATTCATCCTCTCTGCCTTGTCTTGCAGACTGCTTCCTTATGCTCCTGAATGCTATGTGCTTTAGGTCTCTGGGATGTTAAAGAACATATATACTTTTAGCTATTAAGGCTGTGATCCTTCCCAAATCCTCCCTGAAATGCCTATGCATATCCTGATATGCTAATTTGTTATCACATGCCATTTATCTTAGTTTTGTGGAAATCTGTGTACTTACATGAAAGACTTTATTCTCCTTTATATCCTACTAAAAACTACCCCAGTGAAAGAATTCTTTATCCACCTGGAGTATTTTCTGTGTTGTCCATAATCTGTTAAATATAAGATTTAAGCTATACTTCAAACTGAAAGATAAATTCAGCATGAATGATCTGAGTAAAATGAGGAAAAAATGTTCACAACCAGTTTCTGAAAATACTGTCATTAGAACCAATCCTGGCAGTAAAGAAGTAGGATATAAATCAGGATATTGGTATCACAAATGATTTTAAGTAAATTTCAAAATGGTAACATAAATGCTACCTTTACAGAAATATGCCAAGATATCAAGACTCCTGCTGTCACTTAGACCAGTGATCATGCACTGATGAGCAAAAAAAAAGTTTCAGCAACCTGCCAATATACTTATATTTATTTATTTTTAAATTTATTTATAAAATTTAAAAAAATATTTATTACATGCATGTATTGCTATATATAATATGCATTTACATTATAAAACACAAAAGCAGACATTTTAAAAGATACAATAAAAGTGAAATAATATTTAATTAAGCAAGTTTCAAAGAGTCACTATAGTTTATTGAGCTGGGGAGTGACTTGGACAGACCTCCCTTTAGGAAAATCACTTTGGCAGCTGAGTGGACAAGGGGTAATATTCAACGCAGGAAGACCAACCAGCAGATTTTTGTAATCATAAGTAAGAGCTGCACCAAGGTGGTGGCTGTGTGAGAAGAGATGACTATGGATGCAACAGATGGAGGGGAGATCAAAACTATAATATTTAGCAACTAATTGCATGTGTGGATAAAGTGAGAGTGAAGAATCAAACATGACACCAATGTTTTAAACTTGGGTCACCATAAGAGTGGTGGCACTCACTACAAAAATAAGGAATTTCTGAAAGGGAGTGTGTTTGAATGATAAAAGAATGCAATGAGATCTTAAATGTAGATTACAACTCATCCATAGTTATTCATCCTGTGAAATTCACTCTTTCACATCAAGAAGAACTCTTATTTAATGACTGCTGGCCTGGAGTGCAGAACCTCCCCTCCCCCTAGAGGTGCCAGCTAGAGCCATGAAATAGTTTAGGGGGACAGGATGTGGGTGGGGGGGTTTAGAATTTTTCCTACAGAGTTGCCTATATGGAAATGGGTGCCCAGATCATAGTTAGGGTATAACTATCTTGAGGGTCCAGTCTCAAGTGGAGAAGGGGAGAGGTGAGGAGCTTGAATAACCACAGGAGACTAGTAGTTGAGTGGAGGAAATGTAGGGGATTGTTGGTGACAATGGATGAAGAATATGGTAATGTTGAATTGTTGACAGACACAGAGATTGCCTGTCTTTGAATGTGTGTGATGCAACTCATCTTCTTGCTTTCCAAATGGTTGATCACAAATTCCTTGGAGTTATGTCATGACCAGAGAACTCCACTTCAGAGGTGACAAATTTATATACCTTTGCTTTAATATGCAAGTGGCTATGGGTATCAAGAAATCTTGTGGATATAGAGTACTCCATTCGAAGTCAGAGGGCCCATGTTCTAATTCAGATTCTGCCATGTACTAATTATATAACCTTGGCCAAGTCACATAATGAGGCTTCCATGAGTCTCAGTCTCCTTTTCTGACTAGATGATTACTAAGGCCCCTTTCCAGCTCTAAATTTATTTTAAAGATTGAAAGAAAAGCCATTATGATGATGGACATAACAGTCTTTAATAATGAAATATATTCTTCAGAATATATTTAGGTGGGTACAAAAAAGTAAGACTTGAAAAAGTAATCTTCTTGCTAAATAATGGCTGTTTACCATGATGAAATTTAAGACAAAGCAGTAGATAATACAGACTTGTAGGGTTCTATTCATTTATTCTTGGCTCTTTGAATGGACATAAGTACAGCAAAACTAGCTTTAGCCTTTGAATCCTTCCACCACCACCACCACTACCACTACCCCCCCCCCCCAGAATGATGACATGCTATATGATTGGAGAAGGAAGTGTCTTTACAAACGGGTGATTTGCAACCCATGTCAGCTGCAAGGCTGCCTAGAAAACAATCCCTTATCACAAGCAAGGCCAGCCTCACAGCTGCCATTTCCCCAGCCAAAGCATTAACTACGGCTACACCAGGCAACACAAACAATCATACTGCACCTGCTGTCCTGAACAGCCAAAATGATGGCGGAGCCATCCTTCCAGGCAAGAGAAATGAAGACCATAAAAACAACAGCACCAGACTTACATGCATACATCCAGATGCCTTTGCTAGCTCAGCTGCTCTCCCCTTTGAGTGAAGGAACCTTTCTGCCAGCTGAATGGCCTTCCTAAGTCAGCATAATCATGGTCAGGGTTGTGGCAGAGAGGCTGGCCCAATGAAGAAACATGAATATGTCTGGTCAGAGCAGATTCACAGTTTCAATAGCTTCCTGCAGAAAATAGGCTGTGGAAACATACACATAGACTTATGCCACTATCAAAACTTCATTCTTTCACTAAAAGACTGGTGGTATTCTAGATTCAGAGATAGAGCACTTGAGTTTGAGTCTGAGAGCCTTCACTTAGACATAGATAATAAAAGTTCTTCAACCTATCTGAACCTCTTTAAAATGTCTTTACCTACTACACAGAGTTTTGGAGAATTAAATGAGGTCAGCACTAGGGGGTGGGCATTTTTGGAGGGAGAGAAGAAAAAGCCTCTTATAGAAAGTGCTTTATAACCATAAAATGTTGCTATGAAAATACACACTACTTTATTTACATAATAAATCTTCGATGTTAACTTTCAATATAATTGTGAAGTGACATTGTATGATTTGCCATATGATTGCTAACATTTTGTTAGACTCTTAAGATTTCAGGTCACTTGACAAACATTATCTCATCTGTACCTCATGTAAATCCTGAGATATTGGTAGGAAAGATATTATTACTCTGTTTTTATAAATGAGGATCCCGAGGTTTAGGGGTGGTAAGATATTTGCCCATAGCCATACAGCTAATAAGTGTCAGAGCATGGGGGCAGCTAGGTGGCATAGTGAATAGAGCACTAGCCCTGGAATCAGGAGGACCTGAGTTCAAATAAGGCCTCAGACACTTAACACAAAACTAGCTGTGTGACCTTGAGCAAGTCACTTAATCCCAATTGCCCTACATTCCCCCTCAAAAAAGCAAAAAATAAAAATAAATAAGTGTCAGAGGTAAGATTTGAAGCCAGATTATCCTGACTTCAAGCCCAGAACTCTGTCTACCATGACAGTATTCCCCCACAATGAAGGATAAAAGAATTGTATTAGAGAGGGAAAAAAACTTCTTTTTATACATTAAATATGAGAGGGAGCATTGAACACGCATGTATTAAGTGCTTGCCATGGGTCAGGAACTATGCTAAGTGCTGGCATTACAAAAAAAGGTAAAAATGTGGTCCTCTACCCTCAAAGAGCTCACATTCTAATAGGGGAGGTAATATGCAAACAATTAAATATATATGAGATATATACAGTGTAAATGGGAGATAAGCCCAGAGAGATGATGTCAGCAGTGGGGGGGTGTGTGGAAATGGGGTGGAGGGAGACCTGAAAATGTTTCTTATACAAAGTAGGATTTCAGATGCAGCTTAATGGAGATGAGGTAAGCTAAGAGATGGAAGAGGAAAGGGAGAGCATTCTAAGGGTAGAAGACAGTCAGTGAAAAGGTACAGTGTTGGGAGATGAATGTCATTTCAGGCTTTAAATACTAAAGAGAGGATTTTCATATTTGCTCCCAGAGGTAATAGGGAGCCGCCGGATTTTATTGAGTTGAGGAGTGATATGGTCAGAGATGCGCTTTAGGAAAAATCACATTGGCAGCTGAATATAGGATGGAATGGAGTAGGGTAGGGGTGGAAAGAAACTTGAGGCAGGGAGATCAATCAGAAGGCTATTACAATAGCTCAGGCATGAAGTAATAGTGTCTGTGTGAGCGGATAGAGGGGACATATATGAGACAGGAATGACTAAAGGAAGCATTTATTAAGTGATTACTATGTGCAAAGCATTGTGCTGAGCACTAGAGATACAAACAGCAAAGTAATATGGTCCCTGCTCTTCTGGAAGGTTTCAGGTATAAATCAGTTTGAAAAGTCCCAAAGTCTTTAAGGTAGAGTGACAAAGCAGATGTTAATGTCTCTTTTTCAATGATATCTCTACTGACAAAATCACATCAATTTTAAATTTTGAACCATTTGACAGTGCTTAGGACTTTGATGGTAAGAACTCTTTTTTTCCCCTGAGTCTTCAATACTATTGTTCTAACACCTATAGGAAACATTGCCAGGTTTCATCTACACAAGGGCTGCTTCTCAGGGGGATGGCTGTGGCCAATGAGCTAAATACATTGCTATTCTTAAGGCTTTTAGGTTCAGGGTTCTGGGCTGCCTCCATTAGGGTCTGAGGAGAGACTGTGGCTTACCTGTCCTGTGGATGGCAATTGGCAGAAATGGTTGGGTTCAATTATCATCTCTATATAGATGATTTATGATAGATAGATAGATAGATAGATAGATAGATAGATAGATAGATAGATAGATAGATAGATAGATAGATAATCTGGGAATCACATCTATGGAGATTATAATTGAATTCATGAAGTGAGATAATATAGAGGGAAAAGAGTAGAGGGCCCAGGACAGAGACTTGGGGGATACCCATATTTAATGAACATGACCTCAATGAAGAACCAATGAAGCACATTGAGAAGGATCTGGATGAGAACCAGAAGAGAGTAGTATACCGCAAACTTAAGAGCATATCCAAAAGGAGGAGGTGATCAACAGTGTCAAAGACTTGAGAGGAGTCAAGAAGCATGATGAACTTTCACTCAAATAATGATGTCAAAAGCTAGATTGCAGGGAGTTTAGAAGAAAGAGTAAAGGAAGTGGAGGCTTTCTCAAAGAGTTTAACCGATAATAAATATAGAATGATTGCTAGCTGGGATGACCGGATCAAGTGAAGATTTTTTTAAAATGGGGCAGAGATAGGTATATTTGTAGGCAGTAGGGAAGTAGACAGCAAGAAACTGAAGATTAGTGAGAGAATGAGGATGATAGAGGGAACAATCTGCAGGAAAAGATAAGATGGACTGGGATCAAGGGTACATGTGGAGGGCTTCACCTTGGTGAGATAAAAGGGCATCCAACTCTTGATGTGAGAATGGGGTGAAGGAAGAGATGGTGGGGACCAATACTTTAATTATGTGAGATAAGGAAGAGGGAAGAAGACAGGGTTCTCATCTAATGGACTCACTTTTTTCAGTGACATATGAGACTAGATCCTTAACTAAGAGGGTGGAGAAGGGACCATGGAAAGATTGAGAAGGGATGACAAAGTTTGAAATAGCCATTGTGGTGAATGAGAGAATTATCTATCGATCACTCAATAAGCATTTATTAATCACCTACTTTGTGCAAGGCACTGTTCTAAATTATGAGGATACACAAAGAGGCAAAAGATGGTCTACTGGGTATAGTGGCTTAATGCCTAGAGAGCCAGACTCAAAATCAGAAAGACCTGGATTTAAAACCCCCTTCTGACACATACTGGTTGTCTTAAATGACAAGTCATTTAACTTCTCAGGGCTCAAGACAACTCTCAAACCATAGGTCACAGAAAAGGTGGTAACCTGCATGTACAGGGAGTTTACTCAAATGGAAATTCCTTGTGCAAGTAAAATCCCAGGTACAGTCCCTATCCTTAGCCTTTATTTATAAATTGAGTAACTAGTAATAAAAATAATCAAAAAACTTTTCAAAATAAGGAATAAAGCCACATGAAACTGTATACACATTATACTATATACATAACATTTAAAAAATAGAATCCAACACATTTGCAAAAAAAAAAAAAACCAAAACAAAACATGTTCAGTCTGTGTACTCATCTGAATTTGAATTTGAAGCTGTTTCTTATAACTTTGATTTCCATGTATAGAGTGGTGTTAAGTACAGATACCACCAGGGGTTCTTCAGGTCTCTATTTGTTTCACTTCATAAAATGTCTTTCCATATGTCCTCATTTTTTTTCATATTTATCACTAAGGGTGCCATAATATTCTTTTAATTTTTATTCAGGCATTGTTCAATTGTTGTGCTACACATTTTTCCAGTTTTTTTTATTATAAATAAAACAGCTAGTATTTTAGCAAATAGTTCACTTTCCCTGTTTTATCTTTTTTTTTTTCTAAAGTAAGGTGAGTTGGTGCCTTTTTGTTTTTATTTTAAAGTCACTTCTGTATGTGCCCCCTCCCTCCTACTCCTAGAATCAAACTTCCTTTTAACCAAGAAAAAGAGTTGAGAAAAAACAATCAGTTTTTGACTGTGTCTGACATTGTATGTAACATTCTGCCCCAGTAGTGCCTTGGACTCCCAGTTGAGAATAGTTTGTTTCATTATCTGTTCTTTGAGATCAATAATGGTTCTTATAGTTACTTAGAGACAGGTTTCCTTTCTTTTCTTTGTAATTTATGCTACTGTTATTTTGTGTATACTTTTTTTCTTTTTCTTTGTGTGTGTGTGAGGCAATTAAGGTTAAGTGACTTGCCCAGGGTCATACAGCTAGTAAATGTATAGCTGAAGCTGGATTTGAACTCAGGTCTTCCTGACTCCAGGGCCAGTGTTCTATCTGCTGTGCCACTTAGTTGCCCCTATACTTTTTCAAATGAGATAATTGTAAAATGCTTATCACATTGCCTAGTACATAGGAAGTGCTATATAAATATTAGCTATTATTTTTTTCTGGTTCTGCTTACTTCATTCCACATCAGTTCATATTTTCCATGTTTTCCTGAATTCCTCATGGTTGTCCTTTAATATGCATAGTAACATTCTAATAATTTATATGTCTTCTAGTAGTGAATATATTTTATGATCTATTAAGGATAAAATGCTGCTAATCAAAAAATATTTATTAAATATCTACTATATGCCAAGTACTGTGCCAGACACTAAGGGATGCAAGTATAAAAAAATGAAACAATGCTTACTGTCAGTGAGTTTAGCTCTGGGCCAAAGTGTATAATCCATTTTGAGAATCTTATTTTCTTGTCATATTTGAAGTACATGAAAAATTTGTAATTTTGTTAGAGTGGAGAACCCATGATATGAGAACTTCCATTAACATGAATCTTTGCCTTAGTAGATACATCTCAAGTTGCTGCTTGAGAAACAGAGGTTAAGTTACTTGCCAAGAGATACTTAAATAGTCTCAAAAGCAAGATTTGAACCTAGGTCTTTCTGGCTCCAAGCCCAGCATTCCATTTCCTATGCTGTGATGTCCCTATTTATTGCCATGCTGCTGTTCAAAATGTTTGCAACCATGAATGAAACAGAATGCATATTTACCCATGGCTTTGTCAACATTTACTTCTATAATTTGTTTGCTATTTTTGTCAGTTTAGCTGGTATTAAGTGATATCTTAAAGTTGTTAATTTGCATTTCTCCAATTTGAGCATCTTTTAATGTAGTTATTAACAATTTATATCTCTTCAAAAATTGTTGTAGTTCTTTGACCATTTTCCCATAGGGAATGCCAATTACTCAAATGTAGACCTATCATTTTCACATTCTTGGCCCTTTATCTGATACATTAAATACATTTATTTTCCCCTATGCATTTCTTTTACTTTTATTTTTAGGAAAATCACTTGTTTTTAAGAAAAACCCTTTTATAATTGTATAATCAAACACACTGGTTTTATGTCTGACCACTTATTTAATTTTGAAGTGATAAAATATTCTTTCTCTCTATAATAAAGATGACTATATCATTCCTTCTTAGTTTTAAAGATTTTTTTTGCTTTAGTTTAGCTAGTTAGAATTTATTGCAATATTTGGTATGAAATATGGAGTTCTTTTGTTATAGTTTCCCATTTTCTCTTTGAGAAAGTCTGGCACAAATATGATGCTCTTAACTTTAAAAGCACCTTTCTATCATATTTTCCCTAGATATAGATCCATGGTATCTTTCAAAAATAATTTTAAAATAGGATTTATATCTGAAGGGGACTTATAAAGCACTTACTTGAATCCCCTCATTTTGTAGATCGTGAACAAAGACCCTGAGGGCCCATGATCACATAGCTACCAAATGTTAGAGGTAAGATTTTAACCCAGGTCTTTTGACTCCAAAATCCAAAGCTCTTTCCACTGCAGAATATTCTTTGGTTCCATAGCATCAAAACAGCAAGGTTCTGATAAATATATTGCTCAGATGCCCAAGGCATATTCGTATACTTGGTACAAATAGATAAATGGATCCACAATTCTACAATGCAAGTAACATCAGTAAAATCTCTTATTTCAAATTACTTTCTTTCACATACTCTACTTTCCAGTGCAGGCTGGAGTACTAGCTATCCCTTTGACTCAAAAATGACATCTCCTTTCTTCTTGCATTCATATAGGTTGTACCCCATAGCTAGAATACACTTCCTCCTCTCTTATCTTCCTTTAAGGCTCGGGTCAGGGATCACCTTCTTCTATAACTTTTTACAAATCCAGTATTTGTTATTTTTTTTCTCCCTCCTAAGACATTCATGGAGCACTTCTTTGAACTAACTTCTTCATGCCTTACATTTCATCATTTTTATTTCTGTACATGTTGTGTCAGGACTTGGGATTTGGGGAGGGATCTTTTATCTTTAGCACTTAGCTCAGCTCTTTGCATATAGTAGTTGCCTAATAATTGTTTATTGAAGGAAGACAAATTTAGTCCAGATGAAAGATCCTTCCTGAAATTATAGACCAAATAATAGAATCTCATCAAATAAATGTGTATCTATATGTATGTGTGTATGTATAGATATATCTACACACATTTACATATGTATATTGTATATGTCTATGTAGATGTAGATGTGTGTATATTCACGTGGATCAGTCGCCAAATAAGAGCAAGGGATAATTTATATACAAGTCATGTGCTCCATCAGTAGTCTCTTGATGCTAAGGAATTTTTTTCTGGTTCTGCTTACTTCATTCCACATCAGTTCATATTTTCCATAGGAAAGGAAGGGAAGGCCCCTAGCATGACTTGTGGCAAATTTATGAGAGGACTCAGAAAAAAGCTGCAAAAGGATTGGCAGATATGGATGAGTTAAAATCAGCATCATTGAAGGTAATACTTATGTTAATGAGATCACATCCATTGGAGTATTACAGCTTGGTTCCACAAGTACTTATTTCTCTCTTTATAACAAAAACAAAAACTTTTCTCCATCTAAATATAGACTTTGAAGATATCATCCATTTCCAGATCAAGCAAATCTGAGAATACTTTCAGTCCCTGATAGAATATCATTCCATTGTCTAACCTTACCAATAGCTTTAATGGCATCCATAATTCTTTCTAAAGCTGTACTTTCTTTGTTAGCTTGCTCTGTCCTTATGGACTTCTGGTTGTTAAATAGGTGTCCCCTTTGAGAGTTTCAATAGAAGGCATTCAGTACACTGGGGGGAAAGGTGGAATTTTTCATGTCTATCTGTGCCTTGCTAACCAAAGAAAGATTCAATAGTAATGTCTGTGATGTAATGGAAACATGTTCATACCACCAGCCTTTCATGCATGAAATAAATTTATTGCTCTCTGTGTCATTACTATATGCTAAGCATACAGGACCAGAAAAAGCTTGCTTTTGTGAAGAATACCTAAGCCCAGGATATTGTTCCATCTTTATGTTGAAATGTAGATTTCCCATTAAGAAGCAAATTTATTCCTTTCAGAAGTTTTATAAGAATGATACTTAACAAATAATCCCAGCTGGTTAAATTTAGGGTGCTGAGAAAAAGTCGAATAAGGAAAGATTCTCTAGATATATAGCATTTTCATTAAATTATGAATCAAATACATTTTCATTCCCTTGAAGTTCTTTTAGGTATCTTTTCAAAAATAGACAAGTGTTGATAGGCATATTGAGCTCTATAATATTGCTCACTTTATAATCTGATGATTAACTATTTCATTTGTATTGCTTCCCATTTCTTGTCAATGAATTTTCTGTGATTTCAGGGGAAAATAGGTGAAATTTTCCTATACTGATTGGAATATACTTATTATATCTACTTGTTGGAATATATGCTGATTAGAATATACCTGTCATATATTACCTTGGTCTTGTTTTCCATATTGTGTCCAACTTTATTTTTATCTTACCCAAGATGTATTTTTACATACCTTCAGTCTTATGTATTCTTGTGGAAATAGTACAGGACTAGGCAAAAGGTAGCATGGTGTCATAGAAAATGCATTAGACTTGTAGTCAGGAGGATGTGGTTTCAAATTTTGCCTCAGGTAATCAGTACTTGTGTAACTTGGCAAATCATTTAAGTCTTCTGTGCTTTAGTGTCCTCATCTTCAAAATGAAGTGGGGGGAGGTTAGATTCTTTTGGCTTATCAGCTCTCTCTCATGTCAAAATCTATGGTTCTATTATGCTTAGAATAGGTCTGTGTAGCTGAATTGGAGAGTGTGTGGGAGAGAGTAAAGTGTAAGAAGACTAAAGGTTGGAAGAGGCCATATTGTAAAGTCCTAAAAGCCAAACAAAAGACTTTGTACCTGAACATGGAGGCTCTTCAGGGAGTCATTCAATTTTACTGACATATACAGTGTAAATGGTGTGTAAAAACAATATTTGACAACAAGATTTGGATATATGAGGTGAATGTGGGTAAAGAGCTGAGGGTGACATCTAAATTGTGAGCCTGGGGAATTGGTAGGGTGGTAGTATCCTTGGCACTGAGAGGGAAGTTTTGACAAAGGGAAGAATTGAGTGGGAGCAGTTAATGAGTTCTATTTTGACATGTTGAGTTTAAAGTGCCTACCAAAATCCACCTCAAGATGTCCAAAAGGGAATTGGTAATGTGAGACTGGAGCTCAGGAGACCAAGGCTGTATATTGGATTTAAGAATCATCTATATAGAGGTGATAATTGAAACCATAGGAGTGGATGAGATCACCAAATGAGATAGCATAGAGTAGACCCATACAACTTGGCAGTAAGTAGGGACCAAAATAAAATAAGCTAAACTTCTTTGGGCTGCAGATAGGGTTTTATCAGCTCACTTTCCAAGTAAAGGTATAATTAATTATTAAACTATTTCACAAATAAACCATATTTTTAAAAAGGGGAAATTTCAATTAATAACAATTAATTACACATTACTTCAGATTTCTATTTATCATGAAATCATATTAATGCTAAAAAATTACTTTGCTAAGTGGTACAAGTTTTAATACATTTTTTCATATTTTCTTACTGTTTACATTTAGTTAATGGGATGTATTACATGTCTTTTCAGCAATCAGTTTATCATACTTCACAATCATGTTTGAAATCATTTTCTCTAGAATTCTAAAGACTTAACCTTAATAGTCACCTCATTCTCTGAGTTTACTTTCTTGAAAAACTGTTATTCCCCATTTAGATTTTTCAACAATTTGGAAGCTTTACTATGTTTTTCATTGATGTCCAATTTGCTTAAGTCAGGATGCTTTAATTTAAAATGGTGACAAAGATTGTATTCCTTCAGAAGGTCTATTACTTCTTGACAAACAAGGCACAATATTTTGTCTCTCCAGTTAAGTAAACAACTATGTATTTCTTCACTCTGGATTAAACACTCTAGGCTCTGATTCAATCTTCCATTTCTTTTTATCACCCATTGTACAAAGTTATTCCAAAAACTTTAATGTTAGAACCAAAAAATCTTCCCAGCAACTGCTCACATGAAAAGAAATACTGAACTGAGGGTCTGACCATGGAGAAAGCACCATACACTCATTAACTTGGAGGGCAGCCACACAGTGAAGGAGGGGAAGAAGCCTTCATGTTGTTGATGCTCAGCTGGTCTCAGCAACATTGGCACATGACTGCCCTTATTTTTTCCCTGTTCAATACCAGTACTAACTGAAAACACAGTGAAAAGATAGGACTTTTGCTCCTCTCAGACTAGAGACAGACTGACAATGGTTGGTTGCCATGGGTCACATGACAAACAGGAGAGAGTGAACAGTGGCAACCCACTGGCCAAGTCACACGAAGGGCTAAATTGTCACTAGTGAAAGGCCAGTTAAGAGGGGCATGGACAAAGCACTTATTACATCTTTACTTTCTTTTACATACTCTACATTTTTTCACAGGACACCTGAAATCCTTTATCAGACTGTATATTGTGCAGGCCTGGTATGGAGCAAAAAGAAAAAAGAAGAGGACCCAGGACAGAGCTTTGAAACTCAATTACTATTTGTGAATGTGGTATGGACGAAAAATCAAGAAGGGAAACTTGGGTGTAGACAGGAAATATGGAGAATTGGGAGAAAGCAGTGTCATAGAAGCACAGAGAGGAAAGAGTATCCAAGAGGAGATAATTAACACCATAATTAATGAATAGCACTAGTAGCAGAAAGGTCAAGAAAGATAAGGATTAAGAAAGGGCATTAGATTTGGCAATCAAAAGATAGTTGGTGACTTTGGAGAGAGCATTTCCAGTAGAATGATGAGGTTGGGAAAAAATCTGCCAAGGACTTAGGAGAGAGTGGCAGAAAAGGAAACTGAGGCACAAGTGTAGACACAGTAATTAGGCAACTCTAGAAACCAGAAGGTGCAGAGAAATTGCCTGTGTTTATATAAGAAGTTGCCTCATTGAGGACTTCTCAATATCAATGAAATCACAATCACAGTCAGCTGTATTTCTTTCTCTACCTGTATATCTACATGTGTTTCTCTCAATACAATGTAAACTCCTTAAGTACAGGGACTACTTCATTTCTGTCTTTCTATCCACCAGCACCAAACAGGAGTTCTGGCACATAGTAGGTACTAAATAAATGCTTATTGACTGATAATGAATGATTATTGACTATCAAATTGGTGATTTTCATTAATTAACAGGACTGGTTTAATAAGTTGTCAACATTAAGCTTTTTTCTGATTATCCTAAATATAATATGCACTGTTTCTTTTCTTTCTCCTCTTTACCCCTCCCCTCTCCTTCTTGTTTCTTTTTCCCTCCCCTTCTCCTTTCTTCTCCCTTCCTCTTTTCCTTTCTGTTCCCCTTCCCTTGAGTTTTCTTCTCCCTTTCCTTTTTTTCTATGTCCTCCTCTTTCCTCCCCTTTTTTCTTTCTCCCTACTTCCCATTTTCCCTCTCCAAAGTGAGATACCCTTCATTCATTCATTCATTGACAACCAGCCAGTCACCTTGCACTTCTCTGACTCCAACCTTCCATGTGTGGTTTCCCATTTGGTCATTTTGTGATCCTGCTGCTGCTGCTAACTCCTACCTTCCTTGCAAGATTCAACTCTACTCAAGCCACATGCTCTCTCTGTCAACCACCTTACTATGACTCTCTGGCATCCAAGTGAGAAGAAATGGGTGGATTATGTAACCCACCAAAAAGACTGGAAGTCAAGGATATATCTCTAAGTTACAGAATAGCAGTTATTAGATTATTTACACAATGAAGCCTGGCTCTATTGTTTTGCTTCCAGGTCACTAGTCAGAGTTTACAGGGGTGGGACTTCAAGGATCCCCACATGACATCTCTAATTGACAAGATCATGGAAATCCTGTTTGTAGAATCAGAGAACTGGAAAAATGCATTAGAGGTTTTCAGAGGAGGATGCTATAGTCAGGAAAACTGAAGGATCTTGTTTAAGATCTCATGGTGAGTTAGTGTGGGTCAGAGAAGAGGTGGAGTATGGGAGCTGACTTTCCCTCATTCTGGGAAAGTGCAGAAAATTCCACCTGGCAATGCTGGGCTACTTTCTGAGCTAGTCTGAACCACCCAAGCTGCTGTTTTCCCTTAGACCTCAGGACTTAACCTGATGTTTCATAGAGAATTACAATCTAGCCTGTACATTATTCCCATGAATAATCACATGTTGGGAGTATGTCCCTGGGCTTTTGTGGACAATGGTGTTCAGCTACCATTAAGTGATGCCAATGAGCAGAAAAATAATTTCATGGAAGGTTCTGAGTACGTGCTGATCTAAGCGACTGACAACAGCCTCTCTAAATCAATCATGGCATGCCTTGCCTTCAATCTAATTAGCTGAATTGGTGTTCAGGCTAAAAAAGTCAGTAAATACCAGGGAAGTAAGTTTTATTGCAAAACAGATTGCAGTTCCAGTAAAGATGCTGTACATGTCCAGAAACGTGCTGGTTACAGATGTCCTTCATTGGCCCCAGATCCTAAATAATATATATTGCAAAATAAAGGGGGGAGTGGGAAGCTTGGGAGGTAAGGAACAGATGCTGCTAGACAGCACACAAATCAAAAGCAAACTTTAGCATACACATGGTGCCATGGCATTACTGTGGATATGAATGAGACTGGAATGAAGGAGAATTGAAAACTATGGCAGGTTCCAGAATTCTCAAGAAAAATTTAGATTATGTTGAACCCCAGCTTCATGTTGAAATGTCTTAATATGCAGTTGTCCCAGGTATATTGTAAAGACCAAAGAACAAGTTACAGGTTTGCTTTTGGGATTGGGATTCATGCATTCTTCTGTCTTCTGTATAAAGGGGATTAAAAAGGACAGGGAAGGAGTTTCTTTTAAATGAAAACATGCAAAAGTTTCCCAAACCCAGTCATCTGGAGAATTATTTAAAAATCACTTCCCTTCACTCTTTATTTGGGGCCTAGCCCTTTCAGCTTCTTTCCACCTCCATTTTCTTGTCTATTTTATGAGGGGGAGGGAAACACTCTCTTTGGAATCTGGTTAGAGAGTCCAAAAGGAAAATAATCAGTAAGGATACAAAGCAATCTTTTGTCAAAAATATAGGCTGCTTAGTTGCTCATAGGCAAGTCTTGTCTTGGCCAAAGATTCTCTTCAGCCCATGGGTAGTGGGCTGAGTTTTCTCTTGATGCCCCCCATAAGGAATATTTTCTTTGTTCTTAAAAGAAAATTAAATTTTATCTAAAATATATTTAATTAACAAGTATTTATTTTCTCTCCCTCACAAATGTGCCCCTTTCCTTTTCAATTCAACCATGTGAAAGTTTGCTGGTTGCTTTGCCTTGCAAGTTGAAAGTTGCACACTAGCTACAGTGATTTATGTGCAGGGAAAACCTAAGAATGATGCTGGGAACCATTGTAGTGATTGTATTAAGTACTGGAACATTGCAGACCCTCCAAAATAAGACTTATAATTTCATAATAGTTCAGCTTAACTATCAACACAAAAAAAAACAAGTGGATGAAGAATGCCTACTAAATAGTCCATACTATGCAGTTGTATGTACAACCTAAAGACAACCTAATTCTTCCATCTTCTGTCTCTATCCATCCACACACACACATATGTATATGCATACATACAAGATGTCCCAAAAGTCTCAGTGCAGTTTCAAGTTTCTTGGACTAGCTCTGCAAATGGATAATGATATAGGCCTGAACTGAAAAGGAGCAGAGCAAATTGGATTGCCTTTTGAAATTTGCTATCTTTTCAATGTCTTCAGTCTTCTTCCTAAAACAGGTCCAGATTTTGAATATCAGTGTTCTTCTGATAATGCTATAGGACTATGAATCATGGAATATCATAGTCTATGGAGAAGTAAAGTTGAAGTATACCTAAAAAGCAATGGAAGAGCATATCGCGGACATAATTGGTTGTTAATTAGGAAATCTGCAGAAGAAAAGGTATAAAGGCTTTCATTAGATAAATGAATGACCAGAAAAATATATGGGATAATCACCTATCGAGAGTAAGGGATAACCAGACAAAATGCTGCCTGCCTCTTCTGCTCCTACTCACAAGCTGCTAAAAAAGAATTGGAGAAATCACACACTGTCCTTACTGTGTCCATTACAAATTTACGTTTCATAAATTTACCTGCAGAAAGGCAACTTTTTACTTCTCCCTAATTTCTTCTCTATCCCACTCACAAAAACAATTGTCCTAAGCCTTTCTTTCTCAAGTCTACACAGCATACCTCTTCCTACCCTTTCAGGGTAGGCTTTGTGGTTCATACTTTATAGAAAAAGTCGAGACCCTTGCAAGCACAGGATGATTCCAATACTTTTCTTATTTGTTCTACCTAACCCTCCCCACTCCAATACATTCTCCAGTCATCTTTCACATGTATTTTCCTTAAGAATGGGTTTGACCATGTCTTCTACCTACCCAAGCCCTGTCAATAAACTGAAGGGGCTAATCTCTAGGGTCAAATTTAAATTCCTTTGGCATTTAAAGCTCTTCAAAGCCTGCCTCAATTCAATTCAATAAATGTTTCTTAATTGGGCCAGGCATTGTGCTGGTGATGAAAATAAAAAAAAGACAGTCCTTGCCAAAGAGCTTACAATCTAATAAGGGAAGACAATATACAACAGGAAGCTGAAAAAGATATGCAGAGGAAATGGGGGTGGGGGGACCACCCAAAGCTGGTGGCAAATGAAGAGTTAACCAAGAAAGTTCTGAGCCCTCTATAAAGGAAGGCTTTAGGAAGAATTTATTACTCCTCCAACTAGCACTCCAATAAGAAGACAGAGACAACAAAGCACCTGAGAAAGTGATGAATATCAAAAGTGACTCACTCTGCTTAAATTTCAAGTGATCAGCTTATCCTGGGAGAGGCACGATATTTGTGGGGGCAAAGCAAAGCAGAGCCCCTGATGGGAAATGAAGAGTTCATCTGGGTCACCCCAGAATCTAGCTTTTGATCTTTCTGTCTTGGGGAGCCAGCAAGGGAGACAGCTTTGCCTTTGTGAATGCTGAATGCCCAGTCCCTCATTTGGAACATGGAGCCCTGAGAAATAGCTTTGCCTTGGCAGGCTCAAAGTTAGGCTAAGGTCAGTCTTCCTCCCCTGGCACAGCTGTCTGGAGCATTACCAGCCTGAAGGTACCCATTCTTATATGGCCTCAAAAGTCTAGCATGGCTGCTAACTTCCAAAGTACTTACATATTACTCTCCTCTGAGTACTATGTCTTCCTTTCCTATTGGCTTACTTCTTATTCTTCAAATAAAATAGTCCAATTTGTGTTTCTATGCTTTTACGATGGTTGTTTTCCATGCCTGGAGCACTCTCCCTTTTCTCTTCCATCTCCTAGAATCCACTATGACTTAAAGACTATGGTAACATGCTCTACCTACTATGGGAGATCACAAATTTAATCCATCCTATACACAAAATTTTGGAGGGTGTTAATAAGAAACAAGCACATTTTTTGCAAGCAATATTTAACATTGGTCCACAATTTTCCCATTTCACAACTGACTTAAACATGTAGAGAATATAAGGTAAGTCCAATAGTGCCTAATGTTCATGGATTGTAAGAAAGCATTGCATTTGACTCTTTTCTACCAAGGAATCTCTCATCCATACATTAACATTATTCAAGATTTCTTGAAATGTGTGAAACAGAAATAACCTTGTTTGAGGACTGACAGTTCATAATAGTTGGATGAGGCATAAAACAGGGGTGTGTATGATTGCAATAGGAGTTTGCCATTGAGACAGAAGACAGTGAAGAGTCTTAGGTGAAGAGAAATTCTGTCTTTATGGTGAGATCCTCTTGGACCTTATGGTGAGGCTCTTGTTAGCAATAACATTTTGCTGATTACATTAAAACCCAGAGCATTGAAGAGAATCCTGGAAAATATCTGTTAACTATTCAAAATAATTTGACCTGATTGTTCACACAGGAAAGATGAAAAGGATAAAAGATGTCTAATGCCCAGATTATGACATGCATTTGAAGTGGTGACCTGTAGAGCTGTTATGGGAATGGAAATCTGAAGATCTTCCCTGCCCCTAGGCCCTTTGATAGGCTTAAGTGACTCAGAACCTTTCTTGATTTGAAAATATATTCTGCCCCCTAATAGGCTGAATGTGGCCACATGGAACCTGTGGCAGGAGGCTTGTTTTTCAGGAATTCCCACACCTTTTTGCTTCGTGATTGGGCAGTGGATCAAGAGGGTTGTTACATTCTCTGAGTCAGGAGAAGGCTATATATACCCTGAAGTGAGGTTTTGTTTTAGGGCTCACTTTAAGAAGAGTTGTGTGATTTGACCAGTTGAGACTCTGGGCAGCTGTTGAGCCCCCTGGCTTTGAAAACCCAGATGTTGGTGCTTCCCTCTCTGGTAACTGAGTAGGTATGGATGTAATTGTCAGACAGCTGGAAGCCTGTATGCTGATCTGTTTCTCTGTCTGCCTGTAACTTCTGCTTGTAACTTGTTTGTATTCTCTGAAGTTCAGGGTGCTGACTTTTTCCCCCAAACTAGATAAATGATATATGTTTGATTGATTAAAGCAAGATTGTTAACCCATTTTGAGTTGCTTTTCTTTAGAAAAGAAGATCTGGGAACCTGTGTTGGCAGCCACCCTGGGTATGCTAGCATGCTTGCTGCTACTAGAGTTCACATATTAATATGCATATGTTGAACAATATAGAAGGACAACAAATAGAGCTTAGAACAAGGCAGGAGGAGGAGAACAGATTAAATTACCTTAAAGAAATTACAGAGCTTCTTTAATGATCCCAAGCTTCCCATGGAAACAGAAGTTAGTCTTTATTTTTTATTTTTTTGCCAGTAAACTTGACTTTTATTCCTAGCAAAATTCAGAATATATTATTTTTCCCTTTTTTTCTTTTTTCTGTTTATTTTTAGTTTCCAACATTTATCTCCACAAGGTTTTGGGTTAAAAATTTTCCTCCACTGACCACCCCAAAACAGCAATCCCACTGAATACCCCTTCCCCCAATCTGCTCTCTCCTTTATCCTCCCCTATTTCACCTCCAACCTTCCAGTAGGGCAAGATGGATCTCTATACACCAGTGCCTGTATTTCTTCTTTCCCAGTTGCATGTAATAATAATAATAATTTTTTTTAATATTTTATTTTAAAACTTTGATTTTCAGGTTCTTTCCCTTCTTCCCTTGTCAACCACCCCTACTGGGAAGATAAGCAATTCAATATAGGTTGTACATGTGTAGTTACACAAAACATTTCCATAGTAGGTATATTGTGAAAGACTGACTATATTATCCTCCATCCTATCCAGCCCCCCACTTACTCTATTTTCTACGTTGAACCTGTCCCTTTTCAAAAGTGTGTGCTTCTAACTACCCTTCTCCCCCAATCTGCCCTCCTTTCTATCATCCCCCCTCTTATCCTCTTCCCACCTGCTTTCCTGTAGTGTAAGATAACTAATTTAGTGTGTATGTAACTCCCTCCTTAAGACAAATTCAATTAGATTAAGGTTGACCCATACCCTTTTGGCTTCCTATTCTTCCCCTCCATTGTAACAGTTTTCTCTTGCCTCTTTTATATGAGATAATTTACTCTATTCTGTCTCTCCCTATCTTCTCTCATAACATTCCTCTCTCACCTCTTAATTTTGTTTTTTAGATATCATTGCTTCCTATTCAACTGATCCTGTGCCCTCTGTCTATGTAACATGTACACATATATACACAAACTCACATATGTATTTATAAGCACATATACCTTCCTATATAAACATAATATGTATGTATACATATATATGTATACATGCATATATATATATATATATTCACTTCACCTATCCTCATACTGAGAAAAGTCTCATGAGTTACAATTATTGTTTTTCCATGTAGGAATGTAAATAGTTCAACATTAATAAGTTCCTAATGATGTCTTTTCCCTGTTTACCTTCTCATGTTTCTCTTGCTTCTTGTATTTGAATGTCAAATTTTCTACTCAACTCTCGTTTTTTCATCAAGAATTCTTGAAAGTCCTCTATTTCATTGAATGACCATATTTTCCCCTGAAACAGTATACTCAGTTTTGCTGGGTAGGTAATTCTTGGCTTTAATCCTAGCTCCTTTGACCTCAGGGATATCATATTCTAATTTAGAAGCTGCTAGATCTTGTGTTATCCTGATTGTGTTTCCACAATAGGAATGTTGTTCTTTTCTGGCTGCTTGTAATATTTTCTCCTTGACCTGGGAACTCTGGAATTTGGCTATGATATTCCTAGAAGTTTTCTTTTTGGTATCTTTTTCAAGGGGGTAATCAGTGAATTCTTTCAATTTCTATTTTATCTTCTGGTTCTAGAATATCACAGCAATTTTTCTGGAAAATTTCTTGAAGGATGATTTCTAGGTTCTTTTTTTGATCATGGCTTTCAGGTAGTTCAAAATTTTTAAAGTATCTCTCCTGGATCTATTTTCCAGGTCAGTGGTTTTTTCAATGAGATATTTCACATTGCCTTCTATTTTTTTTTCATTTCTATGGATCTGTTTTATAGTATCTTGATTTCTCATAAAGTCATTAGCTTCCATTTGCTCCAATCTAATTCTGAAGGAATTATTCTTTTCAGTGAGCTTTTGAAATTCTTTTTTCATCTGGCAAAGTCAGCTTTTTAAGGCATTCTTCTCCTCATTGGCTTTTTGGGCCTCTTTTGCCATTTGAGTTAGTGTATTTTTAGGTGTCATTTTCTTCAGTCAGGTTGTTGACTCACTTTTCATTATTTTCTTGCATCATTTTCATTTATCTTCCCAATTTTTCCTCCACTTCTCTTACTTGACTTTCAGAATCCTTCTTTAGCTCCTCCATGGCCTGTAACCAATTCATATTTTTCTTGGAAGCTTTTGATGCAAGAGTTCTGATGTCCTTGTTCTGATGCAGGAGTTCTGATGTCCTCCCATTCCATGCATTGATCCTTTCTGTTCCAAAAAAAGGAATCTAATATTTGATTACTCTGCTTGCTTTTCTACCTCTGCTTGCTCATGTTGCCAGTCAATTATTTTATTTTTGAGCTCTTTGCAATGGTAGAACTCTGCTTCCAGAGAGGAGAGCTTTATCCCAAATCACTAGGGTTTTTGCAGTTGCCACAGCTATTAGGGGGGCTCCCTCTCTGCAGCCCCCACAAGTTCTGGCCCACTGGCCACACATCCCAGGACCTCTACCCAATATAATGATCCAGATCCAAGCAGGTTAAAGCAAGAACTATTACCCTCTGAATAGTTGCTTGTTTTCCCTATGATCTGTAGGCCAGGAGCTCTGGAGGCAGCCTCACCAGGAAGCAGCTGCAGCCACTGTGATTCTGCCACTTCTTGCCCTGGGACCAGGGGCCAGACTGTGCCCTTCCTTTCCAACAGAGTTCTCAACTGACCTTTTACTTGCTCTTTGGTGTTTATGGGTTGAGGATTCTGGAAACCGCCACACCTGCTGGTGACTCAATCTTCTGAAGTCGCTGGTCGGGGCCACCCTGAGGCCAAACCCATGGCTCACAGGGACTGCACTCTGCTCCTAGTGTGCTGTGATGGACCCTTCCTATAGGCCTTCCAGGCTGTCTTCAGTGGGAGATTTATTTCTCTCTGTCACTTTGTGGGTTCTGTAGCTCTAAAATTTGTTTAGAGTCATATTTTTAGGTAGTTGAGGTTGTTGTTGGGGGAGCTCATTGAATTTCCTGCTTCTGTGCCACCATCTTGGCTCCACCTTCCCCTCCCCCCAAAAAAGTCAGTCTTTTTAATACTGTCTTGTGGCAGTATGTTAGAAAGATAGGGAATACAGCAGTCTGAAGAATTAAAAATGTATGCCACATAAAGGACAATGCAGAGGCACTTTTTATTTTTTCTTAATTACATGGAAATACAATTTTTAACATTCATTTTCAAAACAAAATTGAGTTCAAAATTCTTTTGAACATTCATTAAAAAAAATGTTTCAAAAACATTGAGTTCAAAATTCTTTCCCTCCTTCTATACCTTCCCTCCTTCTTGAGAGGACAAGCAATTTTATATTGATTGTATTGTAGTCATACAAAACATTTCATATCAGCCATGTCACAAAAGAAAATGTAGACCAAAATAACCTCCAAGAATAATAAAGTAAAAAAAAAAGCATTCTTCAATATTCATTCAGACTCCATTAGTTTTTTCTCTGGAGGTAGATAGTGTTTATCATTCTAAGTCCTTTAGAATTATCTTGGATCATTGTACTGGTGAGAATAGTTAATCATTTACAATTGATCATTGTACAACATTGCTGTTACTATGTACTCCTGACTCTGTTCACCTCATTCAGTATCAGTTCATGTAAGTCTTCCCAGGTTTTTCTGACAGCATCCTGTTCATAATTTCTTATAGCATAATAGTATTTCATCACAATCACATACCACAACTTGGTCAGCCATTCCCCCAGCTGATGGGCATTCCCTCAATTTCCAATACTGGCCCAATGACTTGACCAAGCCTAGTAAGTATCTGAGACTGGAACTGAATTCAGATATTACTAACTTCAGACCCAACATTCTACCTATCTGTCCCATTATATTAACTATGACATGCTCAAGTCACACAGTATGAACAGGCAGAGGTGGGACATAGCTACATTGGAGGGACATCCCAAACTGATTAGATCAGAAATCTATTTGAGTATGTTTTATGCAATACCTACCCTATTATTAATATTTACAAAGAGTACCTACCTATAAAAGGTGGGAAATCAAGTAAAATTGAGTTTACTTGACTTCCTAATTTTTAAAGCTGGAAAATGATATGGGTTGCCTTGTAAGTTATGAATTAACTGTCACTGGATTTACATGGTGAGGTGAGAAGAGTAGGCAGTGAGTATCCTTTGGAGCTCTAATACTGGAAACTTATGTATCCAGACATTGGGCTAGATGGCCTTTAGGATCCATCCAAATCTAAGACTATGTTATCAATCTAAAAGCCAAATTTTCCCCATTTGTATTTTAAGCTTTTTGCTTAGTTAAGGTTAACTTCAGATCATTTCACGTTTATACTATATTTCACCTCCTTACTAGAAGTCAAAACTAGAAGGAGAAGAGAGGTACAAAAAAGTCTTCTTATGGTAATTCTGGTCCAAGTAATAACAACAATCTCTCAAAAAAAATCCAGCTAAGTTTGCAGAGCCAATCTACTAAAACAACTTAGTATAAAACACCTGAACTACTTTGGGGGTTGCTTATCTGAGCCAAGTCTTTGAATCTTTTGAGATTTGACCATTAACAATCTAACCTAATTTTTTTCACTCGGTGGTGGCACATCACACCACTGTGTAGCAGAACCAAATCCAATTTGGCCTCAGACATCAACTCTGCAGGTCTGGAAGAAGCTGGGCAACTACTAACTCTCTAGCAATAGGATGTGAGCCCTATTACTCCATATCGCTCCTGCTGGGCAATTTGTGCAACAGCATGGAGCACTGGTTAAGTGAAAAAACCTTTTGGACATCCTTTGGAGCTGGAGTGGAGGTTCTTGCTGCACGGGAGGTGAGTCTGAGAAATCAAAATCAAAATTGCAGGATGAAGGGCTGGAAAAACCCACAGTCTAGTTTTCACCCTGGCCACAGTGGCAGGAAAACTGCTGAGGGAATGGGTAAAGAGATAATTTCAGCAAGAAAGTAAAGGATACTCCCTGATTAGCCATAGCAATGACCATAGGCCATCATTTTTGAAGCAGATATTTAATGAATGTGTATCATGCAATCATAGAATTATTAAAATATTTGTGTATATCAATTCATTTGACAAATATTTATAAAATCTCTACCATATGTTTAGCACTGTAGTAAGCACTGGAAATCGATATACATGAAGCAAAACTCAAGACACTCATAGTATACATAGCTTCAGATGAGAAAGATGTGACAAAAGACCTGGTCAAAGATAAAGAAGTGGAAATGAGTGTGATGTATGAAACAAAGATTTGGTTTTTATCAATCGATGTGCATAAGACTGAATGCCAGGGCACATAGTTTAGACTTGATCAAAAAGGCAATGGGGAACCATTGCACATTCTTGAGGAGTGGATGGTATGATTAAAGCAGTGGTTTAAGAAGGCTAGTCTGTCATTGTGGTGCAGAAGAGAGTTGAGTGAGGGAGAATTCATACAAAGCTATTGCTGTAGCCCAGGCACAAGCTGACTAGGTAGTACTATTGGGAATGGAGAGGAAGGAATCTATCTGAAATATGTTATGACAGACTGACAGGCTATAAGTCAAATTGGTGATATACTGACTATATGGGCATAAGGTCAAGAATAAAAAATGTTGTCAAAGTGTTAAGTGTGAAAGATGGGGAGAACGGCAGTGCCATTGACAGAAAGGAGAATGCAAGGGGGAGGAGTAGCTTGGGGAGAGGGAAGGAGATAAGTTCAGTTTAGAGATGTTAGGCTTGACACAATAGTTGGATATTCAAGTAAGCACCAAAGAAGAATGCAATTTAAACTGATTGGGCTAATTAGACCAAAAAGACATAATGATCTTTCTGGAGGGAGACCTGAATATATAGGAAACTGTAATAACAACATAGAGGACTATACACCCAGGTCACTACTTAGTAGCCACATTTTCTCTATTATTTATTGCCTCATACATATATACATCCATATATGCATATATATGCACACATAGTGTATATATGTGTGTATATATGTATGTATATACATATGTTTATGTGTATATATGCATATATATGTAGATATGTGTGTATATGTATTTTGTCACTTCCACTATGTTTTAAGCTTTTCGAAGTTGGAGACTTTCTTTCATATCTTTGGCATTTTCCATGACTAACACAGATTTACCCCTGTGTAAGTCAGTAGGTGTTTGATTGATGAGTGTTTGTGAAATTAATCAAGCCATCAATCCTCAGTTTACCATATAAGAGCTGCTTAAACACTTCTCTCATCTACATGTTTAGCTTGATAGAACAGAGCCATGGTTAGGGAATGAATTACAGGATAAAAACAGTGTTCCTCCCAATGGTGGACTAGGGAAGAGGAAGGAGAGATTGTTTTTTGTGAACCCATAATGAAATTAGGAAGGAATTTCAAGTATACAATTGCAAATTAGTATTTGCCAAGAGAAGGAGCTTGTTAGTCCAGTGATTGCTCTCAACGCTACTGCTTCTGTTTTTGCCCCTGGATGCTATGGTTATTGCCTTCCCATCTCACATTCTTATTCGTTGATTCTTCTACTCCATTGTCACTATAGTTTCATCCCCTATAAAAGAAACATCTCTAATTCATTTCAGCAAGCACATTTAAAATGCTTGCAGAACACTGTGCTGGCCATTGGGGAAGCTACAAAGAGTTAATATGACAAGGGGATAGAGTGCTGGATCTAGCAACCCAAGGACGACTTGAGTTCAAATCCTTACTCAAATATTTATATACTATGTAGCCCTGATGAGTCATTTAACCTTTCTAACCCAGGTAGAACAGTGGATAGAGCACTGTGCCTAGAGTCAGGAAGACCCGAGTTCAAATATAACCTCATATACTTACTAGTTGTGTGACCCTGGGCAAGTCAATTAACCATTGTCTGCCTTAGTTTCCTCAATTGTAAAATGGAGATCATAATAGTACCTATCCTCCCAGGGTTGTTGTGAGGATCATATGAGATCATATTTGTAAAAGCACTTATTCAAGGTCTGGTATGCAGTAAGGACTTAATAAATGCTTTTTCTTCTCTTCTGCTCTCTGAGTCTGTTTTCTTAACAGTATAAAGGGGATCAGAGCTTTTGTGAGTCTCAATTGAGACCGTATATGTAAAGTACTTTGAAAATCTTAAAATGTCATACAAACATCAAATATCTTCATAATTATATTGATGAAAAAGACATGGTCCTTACCCAAGGGGAGCTCACAACCAAATAAGGAAGGTGAAAAGTATCCAAAGAAGTATTGTGCAACATAGAATATATAAGTGCATTAGAAACTAAGCATTCAGAAGAGAAGAAAGGCATTTCTTCCTAGAAGTGAAGAAAGACAACTTCACAGAAAGTATGCCATTTACTCTGGGTCTTGAAAGATGAGCAGGATTTAAGCCAGCAAAGAAAGGAGGGAGTAACAATATCATATTCCTTTAATATTCTACTGCACCTAACACAGTGTTAGGTTCATAGTTGCATTTTTTTTTGTCCAGACATATAATTTCAATGACACAGCTCCCTGTGAAAGAATTTGCCTCTTCCAATACAGTTTAGCAACTGCTCTGTAATTTATATAGTCTTAGAAAATTGCCTGTAGCTTTGTAAGGTTAAGTGACTTCTCCAGAGTCATACAGACATTTATGTATCAGAGAGAGAAGTCTTTCTACCTGCTCTCTCTCACACATAGCAGATGTTCAACAAGATTTGATCATTTACTTTTTCTTTCTTTCCTGAGGCAATTAGGGTAAGTAACTTGCCCAAGGCCACACAGCTAGTAAAGTGTCTGAGGCTGGATTTGAACTCAGGTCCTTCTGACTGTGGGGCTAGTGTTCTATCCACTGTGCCACCAAGCTTGCCCAGATTATTTAGTATTTCTAAGAGCTCTCTTATGTAAGTAAATGGAATTTTTCTTCTTTTGAAAATACTCAAAGGAGTCAGAGAAACTTGTAAAGAAATCAATCTAGAGGATAAAGGTAAGTTGTGACTAAGCCAGGGGACAGGATGACTAAAGTGTGAAAAAGGAAGTAAAGACTGAAGAAAGAGCTTGGGAACATACATTTTTTTTTAATAAGATATAGGGAGTTATATCAATGTGAAATTTGGAAGAGTAGCTAATTGAGTTTAGTCTCTTAGTTGGAAAAAAGATACTCATCTATCTCAAAAGACAATACCTTGCTGCTTCAGTTTTAAAAGTGGAGATAAATAAGAATAGTGCCAGCATATGTAACATCAACTTCAGAGTGCTTACCTTTTCAAGGAGGGGGAGGCTAGAGAGGGAAAAAAGGAATTTAAAACTCAAAAATTATAAAAGATGAATGTTAAAATTGTTTTTCTGTGTAATTAAGAAAAATAAAAACATTCTTTTAAAAAAATTTGTGTCAAATTGGACTACTGATAAGTCTAGGATACAACTAAGAAAAAGAATTCAGATTTTCTGGGCAACTGGATGAAGTAAATGTGAGGTCAATAAGGCGATAGACTCACCTTACATTGTTTTCCTGTTATTCTCTTGTCTAAATATCAATTGTTCCCCAAGGTTTCCCAAGTTTATTGCACAAGAGAATAGTGCTGACATGATGCAAAATAATATCATTAATCATAGTAGTAATGGACCTAAATGGGTGATCTAGTCTAGGGCTTCCCCATTAAAAAAAAATTCAAAATGAATTAACTGATACCCAGAGATGGTAAATGACTTATACACAAACTAAGTTGAATAGTCAGGATTCAAAACCAAGTTTATCAAGGACTCTTTCCACAATACTATTCTCCCCTAGAGCTTATCTTTTAAGGCTCTTTATAATCGGGAATAAATTGGCTTTTTTCCCCCCTTATTTCACAGCAATTACACTTATGCAATCCATGCTCCATCTTACCTGAATTTCTTATACCCCCGGTAAAAGTGCTTTCCTTATGCAAATTTTCTCAGAGCCTCTGATCTCTTTCAACCTTGTCCCTATCACATTCTACTTTGTATCTCAATTATTCATGTACATGTCATTGTAGCATCAATGAAATATTTACATCATCCACCATCACGATGAAGACCATGACTATAAGTATCGCATGATGGCCTTATGTTCATTCACAAAATATACCAAACTCTCCAAATAAAAGATAGAACTGAAGCATTTATTTAGACACCAGAAAACCAAATCCCAAAACCAGTAAGCTGATTCCATCAATAATACCAAAGATATTCAGAAGCCATAGTAATGCTGAGAGCCACAGCATCCTTCAGCCCTCCGACAAACCAATACAAGATCAATATCTACTCATGAGCCTATCTGACTCCTTGTCTGAGGCCCTCTTCTCTCCCCCACTTACTGGCTAGCTCTGACTACCAGCTTTTTGTGGGCTCTGCTTCCCTTCAGCAAACTCCTCCCACCACAGGCTCCATATGTCTATATTTAGCCTATTAAGAGATAGTTTATCTTCACAGCAGGGAAGCTTCCTGTGGGCTCTGCTCCACCCTTTAGCAAATTCCCTCCATTACAGGCTCCATGTGATTATGTTCAGCCTATCAGAGGGCAGAGTTTACTTTCAAAGCAGAGGAGGTCTTCAAACTCCCCCCTAGGTCTATTAAGGGGCAGGGAAGATCTTGAAATTCCCATTCTTATTATAGTCACTTATACCCCCACACATATACACCCTTGAAATTAAAAACCCCTTGTGGATAGAAATTCTGTTGCTTTTCATCTTTGTGTCCCCAGCTTTTAGCACCTTGCTTTGTACGTGCTTAATAAATGTGCATTGAAATGAAGGAATACTGTTCTAAGATACCATCATAAAGATATTTAACCTGAGTGAAGAAAGTAGCATCAATACCATAACTTAAATGAACATTAAAAAAAAACCTAAAAAATTTAAAGGGCAGTCAGGTATATGTGGCCAAAGTTTACCAAACAAAAATGCCCATTTTGAATGAGGAATGTCATTGAGTTAAGTATCTAAACATAGTCTGTTAAGAACTTTTTTTCCCTTTTTATTCAAGCAATGTGTAACAATAATTTGCTGTTTAGTCATTTTTCAGTTGTGTCCAACTCTTTTGAGGTCTTCTTGGCAAAGATATTGGAGTGGTTTGCCATTCCTTCTATAGCTCATTTTAGAGAAGAGGAAACTGAGATAAATAGGGTTAAGTGACTTGTCCAGGGTCACACAGTTAGTAAGTGTCTGAGGCTGGATTTGAACTCAGGAAGAGGAGTCTTCCTGACTCTACACCCTGCTCTCTATCCACTGCACCCCCTAGCTCCTCCTAAGAATAATAGGCCTCCTTAGAGCTCCAGGAAGCTCCTTAGGATGTAATATAGACCATGACAACCATAAAAACATAGTGGATAAGAATGGTATGCTAATCTCAACTAGAATTTAGGAAATAACTGGAGATGGAAAAACATTAAGTCATCTACAGTATCTCTTGTTAGTTGTTAACGTCTTCTATTCTTCTTTCTTTTTAACAATGATGATAATAATCAACTTGAAGTCATACTTTATCGTACTGGTTTTTTTATGTTCCAAGTCACAAAATAGTGTGTTATTAATATTGATTGATTTTGGGTTAGTGAAGAAAAAAAAAACTATCATATATAACCCCAGATTAGATAGAATAAAATATAAAATTGAGGAACTGCTAAGTTCTGCTGAGAAAAAAATCTAAAGACTCTGAGTTCACTGACAATCTTTATTTCATGCAAACTACAGAAATAAAAACTAATAACAAAATGGCTAACAAAATAGCTCTCAAATGATTTTTAAAAAGGAAATGGACATACTTACACTGAAATTCTATATTTGAGGTTTTTAAAAATTTGGTAGCATGAGACCAATTGTACCAAAACAGATTAATTCAGAAAACTGGTATCTTCTATAACCCGTGTAAATGAATGCTTTTCCCCATAGTATTTGACAGAAGGTTCTGAAACATTTCATGACTTGAACTCCATATTCTTTGTAGAAGTGTAATGTTATGGGATTTAAAGATCTTCCATGACCCTTGAATTTGCTGACATAGCAGGAAGGGATGGGGCAGGAGGAAGCAGAAGCCAAGCTAGAGAGTGTGTGGTGACTGGAGGCATAGTGGCAGCGGCAGCAATGGTGCCTCAAACTCTTCTTTTTGAGCCAGCCAGAATTTCTGCTAAGGATTCCTGATGAGGACTGCCAGAGACAGGAACTGCAGGGGACAGGAGCTGCTGGGAGCATACTTTGTGGATGCTGAGCAGTTGTCCTGAGTGAGGAGAGAAGGACCTTTGCCTGAGGTAGACTGTTCTGTTTTGAAGGCTTGAGAATGTGGGTGTTTACTACATTAACTATGTGTGCCAACTCCATAACTACTGTGATGGCTTTGACTTTCTGGTTTGGGGACTCAGTTTTCTGGTATTTGAATAAATGTTC
Organism: Petaurus breviceps papuanus; assembly: GCF_028583685.1. Lineage (NCBI taxonomy): Eukaryota > Metazoa > Chordata > Mammalia > Diprotodontia > Petauridae > Petaurus > Petaurus breviceps. The sequence goes on from NW_027187391.1 coordinate 55,288,896, forward strand.
TAGCTTTATTCCCACTATAGAGAGCCTGGTATATTTTGGTGATTAATAACCATATCAGCATATTTATAGTTACCATAGGCATTGTGAATACTGCATTGTTGATACATTTGGTGACAAGGGAGAGATCACAAAATGTCAGGCCTCTATTTGGAAGCAGGGGGGCTTTAGAGAGAGAAATGGCTATCCCAAGATGGGATGATTTGCCTTATTCCTCTCTAGCCAGAGAATGGGCCAAAAGCACAGGGCCCTGTGAAAACTGGGAACCAAGGCTAAAAGAGGGAGAACCTGGAGATTTGGAAAGATGTTTGCAAGGAACAACTGTAGAATCAGGCAAATAACTGGCAGGAGTGTGCAGGAGAGGCTGGGTCCTGCTAACAAGTTATCTCCTTATGTGTAAAAGTAGGGATAAGCTGCTGGAGAAAAGAGCTCAGATGGCTAGGGAGTTGGCTGGTTTGCCTGAGGATTCTTCTTTGTCACAGCATTCAGAAGAGCAAGCTGGAGGGACTCAGGTGGTCCAGGAAAAAGCTACTGTTCGTGTAGCTAAAAGGAAACAAAAAACCAGCAGAAGGAAAGTGCATGCAGCCTTTGTACAGGCTGGGCAGAGTTGCCCCAACAGCTGCCAGGAGAATGTGTGTGAGGAGAATGGAATAAGGTTAGATGAGGAGTCTTCTAATGTAGAAGTTTTCCCCATATGAAGAAGACAGGAGAAACGCCAGGGCCAAACAGAGTACAGGAAGATAATTGAGGATTTCACTCAACAGGAGATCACTGATATATTGAGTAGATTCACCCAAAGAATGGGGGAGTCTTTAGTGTCTTGGATAGTAAGAATCACTGATGAAGGAGCCGGAGGAATAACACTGGACAGTGTGGATTGCTTAAAATTCATAAGTATCAGTCAGAATCCTTTTGTACACCAAGCTTTTAGAGATCACCATATGTGAGAAGGCCTCAACAGAACTAATCTGTTAGCTTTAGCTGCAGAGGGATGCAGAAAGCAATATCCTACTGACTCTATGTGTCCTGGTGGAGATAGACCCTGGTACTCAGAGACTGTATGAGAAAGCTAAAGGAGGAGGTAATGAAAACTGCTATCATGGTTAGAGATGCAAATGCATATCATGATACCCCCCTAGGAGTTCCTCATAGAAATATCATAGTGAAGACAGCCCCTCCTGCTTATAAACTCCTAATTCTGACTCTATTAATTGGGGGAATAGGGCACCCTCTTTTGGAGGTGCTGGATAAGATTTCACATATAGTGACCTAGGGGAATGGGAAAAAGATAAATTTCCTCAAGAGAGAACAATAAAGAGCCAGAGGATTCAAAGACAAAATAGACCCACAAAAAGGGAACTGTTTACTGCTCTATTGAGAGCACAGGTGGATTTTAAAAGAATAGATGGTATTCCAACTAAAAAGCTGCATAAGGTGTACCAAGAAAAGGTACTTAACATTAGAATGAACAGGGAAGCAGGAGCCAGCCCTGCAGGTACTCCTGAATCTGAATCTTTGTATCCAAGTTTGCCCCACCCTCAGGGAGAATAGAAAATAGGTGAGCCCCAGCCCAGGTTAAAGAAATATACAGAAGAGATTGCAGACCCCATATTGGTTTAACAATATATTGGAAGAATGGATCAACTACTGTAACTAGGGCATTGATCCATACTGGGGCTGAGGCCACATTTATCTATGGAAACCCTAATAAGTTTAAACATGGAACTCCTATTATCATCACAGGTCTAGGAGTGGCTGAAATATCAGCCAGACAAGTTAAAATAACAAAAAGGGCAATCCCCTAAGAAAGAATATACTGTGGTTGTTGTACCCATTCCTGAATACATCATTGGAATAGATACATTGAGAGGCATGACTCTGAATTTACCTGAAGGAAAATACCAATTCACTGTAAGGAAGATAGGAATCAATACAGTTTTAGTGGGAAAAATTAAAATGGACCCAATCACTTTACCTGAACCTTCTGAAGTAATATCTTTAAAACAGCATCACATGGCAGGTGGAAAAGATGAAATTACTACTACTATAAAGGAATATGTTGAAGCAGGAGTGCTAGTCCCTACAACCACACGATGGAATAATCCTATCTGGCCAGTACGAAAATCAGATAGGATTTGGAGAATGATGGTGGATTATAGACAATTGAATAAGGTGACTCCTCCTTTGTATGCTGCTATTCCAGATACCATCATCTTAATAGAAAGGATCCAGAAATATGATGGGACTTGCTATGCAGTTATTGACTTGATGAATGCCTTCTTCACCATCCCAATAGACCTTAAACAATGGGACCAGTTTGCTGGTAGGGTTTGGCAGGGTAGACAATATACTTTCATCCGCTTGCCACAAGGGATGAAAAGCCTTACTTACTTACCTGTAAAGCCCCACTATTGGTCACAGGATTGTGGCTGAACAGTTGGATGACTTAAAGCTGCCTAGTGTACAGCTTACCCACTACATTGATGATATCACGGTAGAGGAAAAAGATGCAAAAGAAGTGGTGGAGAGGAGTTTGACCCTTCTAATTAAGCATATGAAAAGTAAAGGGTGGGAAATTAACCCTGCAAAGGTTCAAGGACCAGCTCAAAATGTAAAATTTTGGGGTACACAATGTAACAAGGGACTACGAGAGATTATTCAGCAAGCCTGACAAAAGATTCAGGATTTCCCACCCCTACTAATAAGAAGGAGGCCCAAAAGTTCATAGGATAGCTTGAATACTGGAGGCACCAGATTCCGCATTTGGGACAGATTTTGAAACCTTTATATAGAGTAACTTGGAAGAAATATTAATTCAACTGGGGACTTGAGCAGAGTAAAACTTTTGAAGAAGCCAAGGCTGCCATACAATTGGCCCTAGATTTGTGGCCCATGCAAAATGGTCCAGTGGAATTGCAAGTGACTGTACAAGATGATTATGCAAACTGGAGTTTATGGCAAAAACAACAAAGCCGAAATGTACCTTTGGGATTTGGGTGTAGGAAACTCCCTTCATCTGGAGTTGAGTATACACCTTTTGAAAAGCAGTTGTTAGCTGCACATTGGGCTTTGGTAGAGACTGAACAAATGACTCTGGGACACGAAGTGATATTAAAACCTGGAATCCCAATTATGACCTGGGTAATGAGTACCCCAGTTTCTCACAGAATTGGACATGCTCAAGGGGCTAGTATAATCAAATGGAAGTGGTATATTCAAAATAGAGCAAAAACAGGCAAAAGCAGAGTCTCTGCTCTACATGAATCTATAACAAACATAGAAATTGGGGGAATGACACAACCCCTGAGCCAAAGCAACAGTTGGTATAATCCTCTGTAAAACGGAATGAGGGAAATGATAATTAACTGAAGAACAAAAGAGACATGCATGGTTTCCTGATGGGACAGTGAAATATTTGGGCCAAAAAAGACATTGGAAAGCAGTGTCTTATAACCCATGTACTAGAAGGACTTTGGGAAGTATTGTGATAGGTGGATAGTCAATATGCTGAACTTATGGCAGTATATCAAGCCATCAAAATAGAACAAGGAGAACAGTGTCACATATTCACTGATTCATGGGTGGTAACTAATGGGTTAGCTACATGGATGTCCATGTGGAAAAATCAAAATTGGGAAATTCATGGCAAACAAGTCTGGGGCAAAGAATTATGGGAAGATATCTGGAATATGTCTTTGGTCACTGACTTGTCAATTTTTCATGTAGACACTCACGTGGCCCTCACCATGCCAGAACGTGAGTACAATGCTCATGTTGATCGGCTGGCAAAAATTGCTACTGAACTTCTTGTCCCTACTATGACAACAAATGATAATCTGGTATTAATAAAATGGGTCCACCAAATGGCTGGCCATTTGGGGGGTCCAGGCCACACACCAGTGGGCGCAAGATCGAGGAATTAGTATCTCTCATTCAATGTTAAAATAGATGGCAGAAGAATGTCATATATGTCAATTGGAAAAGGAGTGAACTGTTCCTCGGGTAGCAACTGGATAGATATCAGTCCTCAGCAGGAGTCCTTAGCAGAAATATGCATATTCTAGTGGAGATTTTTCTTATTTCTTTTCTGTCCAACCAAAAGTCCTCTAAACAATGTAAATCATACCCCACCTACTTCCAGGGACAGGAACTGTGGGGAACCAGAGCTGCTGGGAACATGCTTCATGGATGCTGAACAGTTGTCCTGAGTGAGGAGAGAAGGACATTTGCCTGAGGTAGACTGTTCTGTTTTGAAGGCTTGAGAATGTGGGTGTTTACTACATTAACTACTTGTGCCAACTTCATAACTACTGTGATGGCTTTGACTTTCTGGTTTGGGGACTCAGTTTTCTGGTATTTGAATAAATGTTCTAGCTTTATTCCTGATGCAGAGAGCCTGGTATATTTTGTGTTTAATATCCATATCAGGGGTAGAGTCAAGATGGTGGAGTAGAAACAGGACTTCCTCCGGGCTCCTGCTTCCACCTCCTCCAATTCATGAAAAAGGTGACTCTGAACAAACTTTGGAGCTACAGAACCCACAAAATAACACAGAGAAGCTAATCTCCCCCCAAGGACAGCCCGGCAGGCCAGCAGGAAGTGGCCAGTGCAGCGCTCTGGGAGCCGAGCCCAGCCCCAAACCCTAGGTTTTAGCCTCAGGATGGCCACAACCAGCCACCAGGTGGAGGGACTTCAGATCATCAGCAGCTGTGGCAGTTTGCAGAATTATCAACCCCTAGATGCCAAGGACAAAGTGAGAGGTCAGTACAGTGTTGACTTTGGGACCTGGGAATTTGAGAGTGTGATTGGCCTTTGCCCCCGGGGTGAGAAGCAGCTGGGTGGCCATGCAGCTGCCACCACATGGCAGCTTCAGATCCTGGCCTGAAGAATGTAGGGGGATCAAGCAACCAGTCTGAGGGGTAATTGCTTTTGCTTTAACCTGCTTGGATGTGGATTGTGGTCTAGGGTGGAGGTCCTGGTATGCGGAGAGCAGTTTGCCAGAGCATGGGGAGGCTTCAGAGAAGGCACCCAACTAATAGTACCAGAAGCTGAGACAGCCCCAGGAATTGGGACAAAGCTCCCCCTTCTGGTAGTAGAGTTCTATTATTGATAGCAGATATATACTATCGAATTTGTTGAACGTAACCAGAGGTGGTTTTGATGAAGTTTGGGCTAGGGGTGCTCAAGACCCCAAAATACTAATATGCCGGGTACTGCTGAATGAATTCAACTCAAATCTTCTCACAGCCAAAGAAAAGCAAAGTTTAAGTTTGACATATTGGGTAGACTCTTAAGGCTTGTACTGGACAAGCAGGCCAGAATCATCTGACACAGAGCAAGTCTGTGCTAGAAAATTCTATGGCACTCTCACATACATGGAGGCAAGATGGGATCTTATATACAGAAAGGTTGTGGGAAGAATCTAGGGGTGGTCTAGAGGAAGAGTTTGGGGAGGGTCTTCAGGAGGAGTCAGATGAGGTCAGACTCCAGTAAATGAGTGAAGTTGCTAGAGGCTACCTGGAGACACAGAAAATGGTGGACTAGGCCAGTTCAAGGGTGTAACAGTTGAGGATCAAGGGTGGGGACTAGCTGGATAATGGAGGGCCAAACTAGTAACCCAAAGGTTTGGGCAGAGACACAGTGAAAGACTTATGGCCTCATGCAAATGTCATCAAATGGGAAGATTCAATCAGAGTTCAAGGGGGTTCCCAGAGCCTGTACCTCATCAGTTTCCCTCTAGATGGGGTCCATGAGATGGCTAACATCCAAATATTAAATCAAAGGGTTGAGGTTTAGGTCAGGGGTGCTTGAGACCCCAAAATACTAACACACTGAGTCCTGCCAAATGAATTCGACTCAAGTCTTCTCTCAGTCAAAGTAAAGCAAAGTTCATTAAAGATTTGCCATAAGGAAGCTGTGTTGACAAGCAGGCCAGAATAATCTGACACAGAGTGAGTTTGCACTAGATTACTCTCAGCCACTTCATGGAGGCAAGATGGCTCTTATATAAAGAAAGATTGTGGGAGGATTTAGGCATGGTCTAGAGAAGGAGTTTGGGGAGGGTCTTGAGGAGGCCTCTAAGGAGGATCTTTGATGGAACGGAGGTCAGACTCCAAGCATGGGATTAAGGGTGGGAAATAGCTGAAGGCTCCCTGGAGATGACAGACAATGGAGGGCTAAACTAGTTTAAGGGTAACAGAGTTGGGTATAGTTATTTTTATAGGATCAAGGGCAGGAAGTAGCTGGGCAATGGAGGGCTAGGCTAGGTTAAGAGTAACAGAGATTTGGGCCTAGCTATAATGAAAGGCTTATGGCCTCGGGCAAATGCCTCCTCGAGTGGGAAGATTCAATCAGAGTTCAAGGAGTTTACCAGAGCCTGTACAAGATCAAAAGGACCTCCATTGACAACATCTGCACACATTGACAAAGAAGCATCAAACAAATGATGGAGACATATTTATTCAATTGTCAAAGTGGAGAAGTTCATAATAGCAGCTCAAAATTAAGCTGTTGTAATAAAAAATTAGAGGGGTTATCCTTAAGAATCATAATCTTCATAATCAATTTAGATTATTCAAGGAAATAGTAAAAAGTGTGTAACACATCTCTGTAAACTATATGAATTTAGCACCTACCAGACACCTAGCAAGATACGACCTGGTGGCTAAAATTTTACACTACAGCATGCTATCTTTCATGAACTGATAAATGATACATTCCCATACTACAAAAATAGACTTCAAAGCATCCTCAAGAATCCAGCCAATAAACTCTACTAGAAGTAGGTAATACTTAAGTATTATCATAGAATGAATGTTATGATCATAATGAATCCACAAAAACTCAAGGACATCATTTTTAATAGATGTTGCCATACTAAATACTAATAATCTCTAAGCTACATGAAAAAAAAAAACCACCATCTTCCAAAAATATGGAGACCTTGCAATGGAGATTAGAATCATGTGGGAATAGGATAACTTACATCCTATCAACCCTATTGACCAGTTTGCTTCTAGAGTTGTACTGAGAATGCTTTCAGGGAGCCTACAGAGGCAGAGTTTACATACTAACACTCTTCTTCAATGGGAAAAAAGCAGTTCATTTATTCCTTTGCGCAGTAATCCATAGGCCATGAAATATCAAAGAATGGTAGCAGGGAGACAGCTTGTTGTAGGATCATTTCCATCTGCACCCCATTGAAAAAGATGAGAAGATTGACAATGATGGTGATGATGATGGTAATAACCATAGGACAGAATTAGGTGATTTAGCCAAGTTTTAAATATATATCATCTTTCTTAAATAGAATGAAATGTGGTTTCCAAATTGATGAGGGTGTCAAACCAACACATCTTATTAACTATTTGATATCTGTGGATGACATCAAAATAAATGGTTCATTGAAAACACTTTTAACAAATTCTTTACCTCTTGGAATTTTTCTCCAATGATATCAAGATATCATTTGGCTAACAACTGTAAGATTCTTATTATATGTCAAAGATATAGAGAGACTAAAAGTTTTGGGCTTGAATTCAGAGGTCATATTGAACCAGTAGACAAAAGCAATACTTTAAAATACATCTACATCAATCAAGACACATATGAAGCTATCAAGGAAAAAAAAATGACTGAATATAAGAAACTCAGCATCATGAAATCAAAACTAAATGGGAAGGGCAGCTAGGTGGCGCAGTGAGTTAACGCCAGCCCTGGAGTCAGGAGGACCTGAGTTCGGATTCGGCTTCAGATACTTAACACAAAAAAAACTAGCCGTGTAACCTTGGGCCAATTACTTAACCCCAATTGCCCCCCAAAAAGGCAAAATAAAAAAAATACCTAAATGGGAAGAACATTTAAAAACAATCAATGCCTATGTGATTCTAGTACTTAATGTACATTGAGACAATGGTCTGTAACAGATTTAGAAAGTATCCTAACAAAAACCCACACAATATTGATGAACTATAAGACTCATTACAACAAGATAGCTACAGAATGATTAAAATCTCTTTATTGAAAAAAGGAGGAAAAGGATAGATACTACCAAAGCACAAATAAACAAGTCAAAAACCTATAGAAATACTTTAGCAATAAGTAGACATCACTGAGCAATACTAAAGGTAGACAACAAAGTTACATATATATGTATATATATATATATATATACACCATTATATTTGTTGAATATAATCAAAAATAGTTTACCTATAGAAATACTTTAGCAATAAGTAGACACCACTGAGCAATACTAAAGGTAGACAACAAAGTTGTATATATACCATTAGATTTGTTGAATGTAATCAGAAGCAGTTTACCATTGGATAGATCCAAAGACCTCCATGGTTGATATACATATGAATTCAGACTAAGTCATGTGGATTTATTTATGGAAACGGCAGTGGTGTGGGGTTTATGGTGGCAATTCAGGACTAGGTCATCGCCAAAAAAATCAGAAGGACCCCAGACTTTATGGTCAATGTAGATTATGTAAGGAAATGGCAGCTGCTTTTGAATATATTACTGAAGGTTTAAAAAATATTGAGTGCCTATCAAAATACCTACCAGTGACTTGGGAACTAGAGTTGTACATCAGAAACTCCCTATCTTTCATGAACTGACAGGTGACAAATCCCCATGCTACAAATATAAACCTCCAAATATTTTCAAGAACTCAATCAAATAACTGTACTGGAACTAGAGAATTATCACAGACCAAACTGTGAACTGCAATTGCTCAGACATAATATTGATCCACAAAAACTTAAAAATGATTTTTCATAAATAAGCTGCATGGGACAAAATGCTTTCAAAATACAGAAATATAGCAGGAGATATCAAAAGCATGTGGGAACAGAATGAAGTACAGTTCCTGCCATCCTGTCTGCTGCTGGAATTGTAGCAAAGATGATTTCAGAGCAGGGATTAGCTTACATCTTAACACTTTTTATCAACTTTTTAAATAACATGCAATAAACTAAATATAAAAGAACAATAGCAGCCAACTATTTGGACTTGGACTTTTTCTGGATTCCATCCAAAAAATAAAAAAACAAAGAAGATGAGAACAAGATAATAATAACTAACATTTATATAGCACTTAAAATTTTCTGAGATGCTTTAAATAATTTAGCTTATTTGATTCTAGCAACAAACTATAAGGTAGCTTCCAAAAGGTAGCCTTGACTGAGATTAAGTCACTTGCCAGTGCTCAAGCAGCTAGTGAGTGTCAGATGTGAATTTTTTCCAAGTAAGCAAAAGAGAGTTTCAGATTAACCCTCTCAGTTAAAGACATCTGTTACTCTGGGAACTTAAATAGGAGGACTCTGTCCAGGTAACTGAAGCCCCAGATCCTGGTTAAGATTTACACACTCACATAAGTATAAGATAATCAACAGGACACTAAGAATTTGCAAGGAAGGAGGTAACTGATCCAGAAATCCAAAAACAATGCCCCTCTGACCAAATGAATTTCAATGTCCCTGTGCAGGAAATAATCTGAAACTGAAGGGCCAGAGTTACCCAGATAATAACCAACAATACTTTCTACATGTCAAAGGGCAGGGAATGCACAGTGGCTGATAACTGGCTGATAAGTTGAGTACCTGCCCAAGTGCCTAACAGGCAGATCCCAATGAATTCTATTTTATCCAGTAGTTCTGACAACTATTACAACTTAAGTACACACTTTGCTTTTTATGCTGCCAAGTGATGGCAAAGTATAAATAGTGAACTGAGTACTGGCCATGGAAGGTGAAGATGTGGGTTTTAATCCTGTGTCTGCCACTAACTAGCTGTGTGACTTTGGGCAAGAATTTTCTTGCCTTGAAGCTCTCAGTTATATCATCTGCAAAATGAGGGGGTGGGGCTTGATGACTTCTAAAGTTCCTTCCTATCAAATAATTTTTTTGTATTTGTAACTCCAGAACTTAGCAGAGTATTTGGCATATGAGGTTTGCTTAATAAATGCTTATTGGTAAATTGATTGTGATTTATATCTCCTGAGTTATGCTTGGAAAACAGATGTTTCTTCATCATGTCCCCTGAAAGCTCTTTCCCACTATGTTTAAAGTGAGATAATGATGATGGATCAATGGATATGGAACCATTAAAAATAAACTTCAGCAATTTCATTAAATAGCTCACCCTGGAGACATGTATGGCTGCTATGTATGAAGTTATTTTAAACAGACTTTCCATATGATCAACAATAGCATGATACAATGAAGAGAGTGCTAGGCTTAGAATAAGAAAGAACTCAGTTCAAATCCCTCCTGAAAGGCTTGCTGGTCGTCTTGAGTCTGGGAAGACAACTTCTGTGTCCTCAGGTGACTCTCCAATACCTCTCATCTGAGTAACACATGGATTCTCCATTTCCTACACCAAAAGTTCCCTTTGCTACCATACTTTCAAAAACCCACTGAGTGGCACATGAAGGAAGAGGTCTTCAGGCTCTGATAGGTAGGGGGAGGTTGTACCATAAAACTGTATAAATCAAAGTATTCTGTACCACTGTCTTCCATTACACAATTAGGAATGTGGCTAAAGCTTGCTACTTAAGTTTTATTTTGGAGATACAATATGTATTTTTTTAAAGTAAGCTGTTTTCACTTTAAAGGAAAAAAAAGTCACTTATAAGCATGAAAGGATAATTTTGGACCTAATTCTTTCTAAATCTGAATGTGACAGAGCCAAGGCAGCCCAAGCTTATATTTCCCTGTCTTTTCAACTTCTGCCCCTCATGGCTCCTTCTCTAAGTCTGTCCTGATGATAGAAAATGGCAACCTAAGTGGGTAGGGAATTGCAGTGACCTTAAATTTTGTCATCTGACCCTTCCCACTCTGAACACTGACATGCTTCCAAACCAGGTTTTCAACAGTGTGAAAGGACTAGCCGTTTCATGTGAGTAGCAGAGAAATCAATGTCTTCACCTAACCAAAAGCTCGGGGCTGCTCTGACATGGTTATGTACCAGTCAGGAGTCCATGAGAATAACTTCTGATCACTTTTTGCCTCTCAAAAGTGGGTCTTGACTTCTAGTAACAAGGGGTAAATACAGAAAGAAATCAGAAACCAATTCATGTACCTAGTAGAAGAGCCATTCTTAAATACTTCTGGCTCCTGCTGCAACAGACTACTGTTGCTGGTTTTCTCTCAAACTGTTAGTATTTGTTTTCTTCTTCTTTTTTTCCTCCATGGCAGACTGTACAACAGATGTAAAAGTTAAAAAAATTATTTAAATGAAATGTCTATTTTTTTAAATTAAGAATACAAGACCTATCTGTAGATTAAAAGTTTTGCAAAACCTGTGGGAATTTCAGGGAGTAAGTACATGGGCATTAAATAGGGCATTAAATAGTAAATAAAGGAGAATGGATAGAAAGAATCTTTTTTTTTTTATTTTCAGGACCTTGTCTCCTTTGTCTCACTAGTTCTCCCTCATCCCTACTTCCTCAAATGTTTGAGGGATATACTCACTACCTGGAACAAAATGGATCCAGACCTGGACTGAAGGAAGTGCTGGATCTGGGATGAAAAGCAGAGAAAGGCACTCTGGGTGAGGTTAAGAGAAACTCAGGGAACTCCACATCTGAGACTCATGTTCTGGCTCTTGAATGCTGTAAGTCAGGACTTCTTAACCAAAGGTTCACAAGCCAAGGGTTCTTAATTTGGAGTCCATGGATGAATTTCAGGGGAATCCATAAACTTAGATGGGAAAAAAAAAATCACACCTTTATTTTCACTAACCATATCATTAGACTGCAAAGTGGCTCCATGACACAAAGAGATGGAGACCTGTCCCACCTAGAAGAAATAGAAACAATGGCTAAAAGTGCCAGAGCAAGTGATAGGACCCACAGAGTAGCTAATTTTGCAAAGAAGGTTTCAACCTTTGACAATCGCTCTTTTATTTTTTCTTTTGGAGGAGGAAGGTGAGGCAATCAGGGGTTAAGGGAGTTGCTCAAGGTCATACAGTTAGTAAGTGTCAAGTGTCTGAGGTCACAGTTGAACTCAGATCCTCCTGACACCAGGGCCCATGTTTTATTCACTGCACCACCTAGCTGCCTCGGGCAAACACTCTTGCTGCTTATATCCCTTACATTTCAGAAAAAGTCCATATTGGCAAATTACAGGATACTACACGATAAATATCAACAAGTTTAATTGTAGTGGGCTTGGCAAGAACAAAATATTTATACAAGTGTTTGGGAGTGGGATTTCTAAAGGAGTAATTTTCTTCCTTTTCCTGAAGGGAGGACACGAAGCTATTCTTGTGAGAGTTGTAATTATAGCATACCTTTTTCTTAAGTAGACAGCTTTGGAAGCAAATTTCTCTGTAGAAGATCCTCAGTTTTACACAACTGAAATTAATTTTGTGTGTAAAACTAAAAAACGCAAATCAAATTATCATCTTTTTTTTTCTTCTTTCTTCCTCAGTCTCTGGGGCCTGGGTTAGTGTCAGTATTGGAAAAGCTCTGATATAGGCAAGTTCCATATTTAACAAGACCCAGAAAGGAAAGCATGTTTGCTTTATCACAGTGCTCTCCAGCGTCAACTGCTAGGATGCCAAAGGGCAGTTGTCTTATTTCAGTTGAGAATGAGGTACCCTAAGCTCAGTCTCACACCTCTCATATAATACGTTGTTCAAAACGTTTCTAATATAATTCACCATCTTAGTGCTTGTGTTGTAAGAGTAAAAGATAATTATAAAGACAGAAAAAAAGGTCAGGAAGTCTTATATCAAGCATGCCATGACAAGACAAGGAGATGCTGTTGTAATTTGACCTCCTTCCTGTTTTGAATGAAAATCAAGCACAAGCTTTTCCTGTTACTTTAGCCATCATGTAATCCTTAAAATGTGACCACTTACAACATTAGAAGAGAAAACGCTTGGTTTATATCAGAAATACCCCTCTTTGGGGGCCTTCTGTTTTGTGAGCTGAGAGACATTTAATCTTTCTGAAAGGTGGTCTCATAGGGACCCTAGAGGTCATCCATTGGTTGACTTGGCATTAAAAAAAAACATTCAATTAAACTCAGTGTGTATTTACTGAGCACCTACCATGTGCCTACCAGAGTGAATGAGTGAAAGAAATATAATACACAACTCCTATATTCCTGGAATTTATAACCATGTTGGAGAGATGAGATCTAAGCATTTTTAAAAAGTAGAGAACCAAATAGGAAGAATATAAATGAATGCTAAAAGTGATGGGTCTTGTGCTGTGTCTTGACCTAGAGAGGGCTGATCAGAATGAGTGAATAAATGAAGGAAGGAAAAGATGAATAGCAAAAAAAAAATTATTAGGTGCTTACTATATGCAAAGTATTTATATTGGTGATACAAATAGAAAAGCAACAAGTGCTCTCAAGTAGCTTAGCTAATGGGATAGACAATATATATGGAAGCTTATAGCTAAAAAGTCAGATGGAAAGGTCCCATGGCCCATGGCCTTTGACAGTGCCAAGCAGTCAGATGGTGAGAATTTTCTCTCCTGTATCTTCAGTAGCTGAAACTATTGCACTTGCTGGAGCAATTGCTAGATTGTATCTTTACAAGGATTGGGCTCAGTGTGATAGCTATGGGCACGATGTGTTGGAAGCAATTGCTATTCCCAAGACTCTTGGGTGCAGAGACCTCAGCTGCCTTGATTGGGGGTCTGAGGGAGCATTGTGGTCAAGGTGGTTTTTATTGACTTCAAGGTGTCTTGCTGCTTAAGTTAGGCTGACTTGCCTTCTCTGTAGATCACAGTTGGTTGGCATTTGGTGGAGTTGGTTGGTCCCTTCTTCACATGTATTATTTTCCCAGATGATGACTTTGATGACTGGGCAAAATCCAGAACCAATGATCTGGGGGTGGGGAGAGAGCCTATTATCTGTTTCTTGGTGACAGTTGGTCAGCATTTGCTGCTGCTAGTGGTGAAAAATGCTGGCCTCTTCTTTCTAATGATTTCTCCCTCAGTTATGGCTGCAGAACTTGGACTAGAAGTATAAATATGCTCCATATAGAAAAGTATGATTGGTCAAATTTCTTAAGGCAGTGACAGTGATTAATTTAGCATTGATCTTGTGGGTAACAAGTAGCCTTTGCAGTTTGTTGAACAGAGAAGTGACATAATGTAAATTGGTAGCAGTTGTCAGAATATATTGTTGAATAGAAACACTGGAGCATGAGAAGTTAGACAGGAGATTCTTGTGGTAATCTAGAAGTAAATAAAATGTTCCTTAGATAGCTTTGAAAGTTACATATTTAATTTATCATACACCTAAGAATTCTGTACATCAGTGGTGTCAGACTCAAACAGAAAGAGGTTACTGTGGGATGCATATTGACTTAAGAAACAACAAATTAACAGTTTCTATGTTTTATTGTATCTTTATTTGTTAAATATGTCCTAATTATGTTGTAATTTGGTTTGGGCCAGACTCCAGAATTTTGAGTTTGACACTTCTGCTTTGCAATTTCATGTGCAAGGTGTTTTTTTTTTTTCTGTTCTATGTATATTAATAATTTATTTGATCATCAAATTCAGAAATTTTAAAAAATTAAAAATATTTAAATGAAATTGGAAATAGGTCAAGATATTCAAAGTTCTCCACAGTGTGATACCATTCAACCCCACCAGCCTTATTTCACACTATTCAACTTTATACATTATTTCAGCTAAATTGTACTATTTGCTATTTATTATTCTCCTTCTGCCCTCTTCTACTGCATGGTCTCTTGTACCTAAATTCATCATCTTCACCTATTAGTGTCCTGCCCTCTCCCACAAAGATCAGCTTTATATGCTATTTTCTCCATTAAGTCTTTTCTCGTTCTTTCAGCTAGATGAAAGCTCCTATAGTATTTTATTTGGACATCTGTACATAGAAAATCACAGATTTTGAGTCAGAAGGGACTTCAGAGATCATCTGGGAAAACCCCTTCCTTTTACAGATGAAGAAATGAGGTATTGGGAGGTAAAGTCATTATAGTGACAGGATTTGAACCCAGGCTATCTAACTCCAGATCCTATACTCTGCTCAATGAACTGAATTGAAAAAAGATCAGGAATATAGTAGTAACAGTAGGAAAGAAAAATTCCCAGGAGTAGAAAAGGAAAATCTTAATGAAATCACAAGACCTGATAGAATTGGATGTTAGATTAGGTAGAAGGCATATAGGAGAAGAAAGTACTTATTTAAAACTCTTAGTTTAGGGACTAATGTGACAGGGAAATTGTGGTAAATAGTGAAGGATCATAATACCCTAAATTGACCTTTACTATACTATGTCATGGCCCAATAATTATATCTATATAAAGCCAAATTTATAGCCAACCCAATCAGTTAAAATGGTTGTTTGGAATCATATAAACAGTTGTCATTCAGTCATTTTTGGTCATGTCAGACTCTTCATGCCCTCATTTGGAATTTTCTTGGGGAAGATAATAGAGTGGTTTCTCATTTTCTTCTCCAACTCATTTTGTGGGTGAGGAAATTGAGGTAAACAGGGTTAAGTGACTTGGTCAGGGTCACACAGCTAGTAACTGTCTGAGGCTTAATTTGGACTCAGGAAGATGAGCCTTTCTAACTCCAAGCCTGGCACTCTATCCACTCAGTCACCTAGCTGCCCTTATGTAGGCAGAACAAATTTTAATTAAATGTGTGTTAGAAGCTGTAGCAGCAAGCACCCCGGCTTCCCCAGGGTGTCTGCCAACACAGGTTCTTGGATCTGCTTTGATAAAGGAAAGCAACTCAAAATGGGTAACAAGTTTACTTTAATCAGTCAGATATGTATCGTTTACCTCGTTCAGGGGAAAAAGGTCAGCACCCCGAACTTCAGAATATACAGACAGTATTATCAAGACAGAAACAGATCAAGTACACAGCTTTCCAAACTGTGCAACCATTACATCCATACCAAACAACATCTGGGTTTCAAAGCCGGGGGACTCTCAACAACGGCTTCCCAGAATTCAGATCAAATCACAGAACACTTCTCAAAGTGAGTCCCAAAACAAAGCTACACATCAGGGCTTATATAGCCTTCTCCTGGCTCAGAGAATGTAACAACCTTATTGACTCACTGGCCAATCAAGAAGTATCTACTGAAAAACAAGCCTCCCACCCCAGGCTTCAGGTGCACTTTAACCTAGGGGCAGGGAAGATCTTCCAAATCTGCATTCCCATTACAGAAGCATAAACCTAGACTTGGGGAGGACCTTAAAGGTCATCTATTCCAGCTCCCTACAAATGAGGAAACCGAGTCCTGAAGATGTCAAGTGACTAGCCCTAAGTTCACATTGTAAGTGATGTACAGTGACAGCTAGGATTCAAGCCCAGGCTCCCTGACTTTTAAATTCAGCACTTCAAATTTCTGCTCTGCTATGTCAACTTCCAATGTTTCAGCCTTAAGGCATTTCTCTGTTCCTTTTAACTTTTCATGACTTACTTTCTTCTCCTGCTCCTTTACTTCTCCCCATTATGTATTAGACCACTGCAACTATACTATTTTAAAACAAAGCTACTACACCCCTTCTATACTTGAGGAACCCATAAAGTAGAAAAGAGATCAGCCCCATTACAGTCTCAACAATGGATACAAGCCAATCAGCATTTGTTGCAATGTCTGTCTGGGTAGAGAGATATGCAAAGTATACCGCTGCTTTACAAGGATATAAAAGCCACAGGTCATGCCCTTGGAATTTGGCATTTCATGCGAACTGGTTTAATTAGAAAGTCAAAGGGTTGATGATAATACTTAGGATATTTCCTGGGAAGGGTGCATTTCATAAGCTAGTCAGGATGTCTATTTGCCCTCATACGTTTTTTTTTTCTTTTTTGGTCACAAAAGAGAAAGAATAACTACTCAATTAGTTTATGCTCCTTGAATAGTTATAGATGGGTGGCAAAATACAATATTCTATTGCTGGAGAAATTATTTTCAGGTAATTAGTGTTAGTTGTAATTAAGATCCACATGGGGGGGCATGTTAAAAAATAAGCGTGTGCTGCCACCTAGAGGATATTAGCGGACATTGAAGGATTCTGGGTTTCTTGTGTTCATCAAGGAAAAGCCATTCATTTTTTTTTTTTTTTTTCATTTTATTCTACTGAAGAGCTATGTAAAATGTGATTGGGCAGGCTGAGATGTTTCATGTGATGGAGACAAAGCAGTCTATGATTGATTGAGTACATTTTTGACATTTCAGCCAGACGTTCTGATATCCTGTAGTCACAGTCACAGAGTACGAAATTATCAGCTTCCAGCCTCTCCCTCAGATAATTCCCCCCCAGATGAGTCTGTCATTTCAGCACATTTCCACAAAGCAATGTAGGAATGAAAAGAAAACTAGACTTGACTTTAGGCTCATAATTTTCACATTCACGTAACGTGTATTTGTTCATCCCACAAACATCACCTCAGTACCTAATCTTGGGCAAGTCATAGTCCCAGGCACTGTGGGCCATCGGCAAAATTAATGAGACTTAATCTACATTCAAGAACTTGTCATCTAGAAGGCAAGCATGAATGTATACAAAAAACCATAGTACACAGTACTAACTTGAGACAGAAGATACTAACAAGGGGCAGCGAGGTGGCACGGTGAATAGAACACCGGCCGTGAAGTCAGAAAGATCTGAGTTCAAACCCAGCCTCAGACACTTGACCCTTAACTAGCTGTGGGAACTTGGGCAAGTCACTTAACCCCAACTGACTTCTCCCCTTCCCCCAAAAGAAGAAGGTATAAAGAAGAGTGCTTTGGAAGCTCAGGAGATTAAAAAGTATATTAGTGAACAAAGCAAATCAATCCCCAAACCCACTTCTTTTAGTTTCTAGAAAGTCAAATCTGTGTTTCAATTGCAAATCCTGCAATGTAAATAAGAGGGGTCCCCACCCTCTTCAGTTCAGCTCATCCTAGAGAAAGGGTTGATCTCAATCCCAAATTCACAATAGGGGCTAGGATTGTTCTGGACGCCCTCCTTACAGAAGATGGAAAAACAGAGGCATCTTGTTGACCTATCTCTGTTCCGTGTGCTTTATTTTATGTACATAGGATTTATCTACCTTTTAATCAACTTATGAAAGTTATAACAGAGAGGTAGTTATGATAGAATGAAGGGCATTCTGGACTTGGAGTCAGGAAGACATGGCTCTTACATCTAATAACTATGTGAGTGTGGGAAAATCACGTCACCTCTTTATGGCTCAGGCTACTCTCCAAGATTAAAAATCAACATGACTTGCAGTCTGTGACAAAATCACTGGTCATTGGCCTAAAACATATGATGTATAAATTTGGGACCTTTTCATTGTTCACATGAGTATAGATTAAGAGCCAAAAGGGACTCGAGGAAATTGAGTCCAACCCCTTAGTTTAGAGATGAGAAAATAGAATTAGAGAGAAGTTAAGTGATTTACCTAAGATTATACAGTTTATGGAATAACGTGGGGCAAGATTTGAACCCAAGTCCTTTGACTCTAAAGTGAGAACACTTTCCACTGCATCACATTGCCTCCCTTGGTTTACTTTTAATAAGTCCCTCTTTCTTAACCCTTTGGTGTTACTTTGGAATATCCTTGTGCGTGGCACCATTTGAGAATAAGACAGGCAACTCTATCTGGCCTGCCAAAATGTATATTTGCTGCTGTGTATACAAAAGCCCTTGAACTTCGACTGAACCTGAGGACTCTAACACATCTATGGGGCAATAATGGTTTTAGTTCACCCTCTCAAAAGCTTTAATTTGCAAACCACAGCTGAAATTTCATCTGCTTTGCATTAAGCCAGTTTATGACACTAGAGAACTTGGCACCATTATCATAAACCCCAGTGCTGGTGTTTACCCTCCTGAGGGGGAAACAATACATTAACAGCATGCTTTTTTGTTTATTTGCTTTTGCTTTAAAACACACTCAGACCTTAGTATCTAAAACATTTTCCACCCCTTCTTCGAAGCATTATTCCTGGTTGCTCATGACGGAAAAGCATCTGGTTTTCCTGATGTCTTTAAGTGGCTTAGAAAGCAGAATGCAACCCTCTTGGCAGCAGCCAAAGCTTTCCTGAAAAGGCTGGATCCACTCCCATAAGAAACAGCCCTTGCTATATAGAAGTAAGAAATTGCTTACAATTTTTCTTCAGAAAAACTTTTGTTATGGAAGTTGTTTTCTTCTGCCAACACTTGGACTGACAACTAATGGCCTAAAAGCTACAGTTTTCCTTTAGCTGAGAGTGCCACCATAGGGCAAAATGAAATCCATGAAGATCCTCTTTAGGGCAGGATCTTTCATAGATCTTTGTATCTCATTCTGTGATCTCTGCATTCTTCACAACGTTTAGTAGGGTTTCTTGTGCCTAGTGAAGGCTCACTGAACGATTGTTGATTGATTAAGAGGAGAAGGACTAATTGGAGAGGTGAAAAGGGGTAAAAGAACAAGCGACAAAGAGGGGAAGAAAATAAACAGAAAAGAACTAAGTGTTCATATTGGGGAGCTGTGAATTGCTGCCAATATTTATCTCAGGTGTCTCTCAGTGGCACCCATGCTCCTGAGGTGAGGGAAGAGAAGGGAGGCCCACAAAAGGTTAGTATCTTCACTTGACCATTGTAGAAATGGCTAAGTGGTAGTATAGCCTGACTTTCCAAAGTAAACAATTTTGATCACTGGTCACAGTAAGGATTCTTGGCATGAACTGGACTGGAATCATCTATTTAAACCTATAAGTGCTTTCTTCCCAGTCCCTTTTCATGCTCATTTTCCATTTGCTGAATAGGTACAGGGTCCTTGACTGCCACATTTCTCCAATAAGTTTGTTTTACCAATAGAAGGGAAGATAGTCTGAATGAAGATATTTTGTCTCTGGACTGAAGGGCACTTGATTAGTCTTTAAAAATCACAGTTCTAGTCTTATCAGTCTCCTGTTTAGATAACTTCAATAGTTATCTGTTACTCTAGAATGGGACCCCTGATGACTTTCGCAAGCTTACTGCCTACTATACAACTCAGTGGAACTGGACCAGTCATTCCCATGCTTTCTTGCTTCTCTGCCTTTGCTTAAGCTACTCCCTCTTGTTGAAATGCCTTCCCTCACATATCTGCCACTGGATTTAGAGTCAGACTACCTGGGCTTAAGGTCTGGCTAAGACACAAGTCATGTGACTTTGGGCAAGTCACTCCATCTTTCTGAAACTGTTTCTTCACTTATAAATTATGGATAAGTTCATGACTTACTTGACAAGGTTGAAATGAAGCTCAAAGGGCATAATGAATGGAAAGCATTTTGTAAATTTTAATGTGCTAAACAGAGGTGCACAAAAAGTCTTGGTGCACTTTTAGCCTATTAAAGCTTAAAACTGGTAAAACTTTTAGGACATCCTGTATAAATGTCAATCATTACTATTGTTAGCTATCATCTTTCAAAGGTCAACTGAACTGCTATCTGCTTCATGAAGCCTCTCTATTTTCACCCAGCCACCAGATTGCTCTCTCTCTCTGTCTCTGTTTCTCTCTCCCTCTGTGTGTGTGTGTGTGTGTGTGTGTGTCCCTCCTGAATCTCCACAGCACTTTAGGTGTGCCCCTTCTACTGCAATTATCAGATGACCTATAAATATTTTATGTTGTTGGTATCATTTTTTTCTTCAGACCAGTGAGTTTTTTTCAGTGTGAGCACTATTGGTGCAAAAACTCCTTCTAAACATGCAGAGTAGTGAGTAAGTCAGTCTCAGAGTGGTGGCACTCTTGGGGCACTAAGAGCTTAAATGACTTTCCCAAGGTCATAAAGCTATTATTGTATGTTACTTGAGGTGAGACTTTAATTGAAGTCTTCCTGATGTCAAATCTAGTCTTTAATCACCTGCAGCAAACATTCTCATAATTCTTTATAATATAGTTATTTGAATATTTTCAATAGGCACCTTCTGCACTAGATTATAAACTCTTAAGGACATGGCCAATGTCTGATTCATCTTTATATCTTCCCCAGCATCTCTTACAGCTTCTTGCACTTAGTAAGATACTCATCACTGAATCACAAGCCTATGTGATAAAGGTACTGTTAAAGTCTATTGTCTTTAAAAGAAATTTGAAAAGGATAAGGTCCAGGGTAAAGGTCTAAGCTAAGAAAGAACTTAGTTATTAAAAATCCAAGTGGGTTAAAAAGGTATAAATGAATGACTATTAAAATATTCAAATGGAACTATGATATCATCTCTGTGACTAGTCTCTCCAACAGTATGGTTTTCAGTCCATCCTATGGCATTCTTACTTTGTCTCCTCTTAAGTTCATCAACACTGGTCCACATAACATTTTGGGGCCCTTTCTTGATTTCTGTAAACATCAAGAGGCTACCAATAGGGGTTGTCCATCTGTTATACTATTCTCTAGCTAATGAGATTCACCTATCTTTTTTCTCATGAATGCATGTATTTGACTCCATTTCTCCTTAATTCCCAGTTTGCAATGAGTTGCAACATGCTTCAAGGACATTGTTCAGTTCTGAATTATACTTTGGGTGGTACTTATTTTTGGTTCTCCAGAAATGGAAGGGCTCCTTTTCTCATAGGCATACATCATGAGAAGAATATCGGTATTAAAGAGTTAGACCTTTGATTCAGGGGAAAGTTTACTATCCTTAAAGGAACTTGGAAATTTTCCAAGCCAATCTAGCCTACTCTCCTCTTCCTGTTTAATTCTGGGTCTAACTTTATTGTTCATTTTCAGTGTCTGCCCATGAAATATATACTGATGGATGAGTTTTATAGGGTGTCCACTCTGCTGCATTTCAGAGTCTGGACAATAGGCATTCTTTATCATGCTGATGAGATCATGGATCCTTCCTGTATTTGCATATCCATCTTTTAGATTTTCTTCCCATGAAAATAAAAGCAAAATGCAACTTTAAATTACTACTAGAAATATATATTACTTGAATTAGGAAAATCTTAATATGGTCAGTTAATTTCATTACTTAAGACTTGGGAACATCCTTCAAAAGAATGATGATTATTTTATTGTAGTAATGATTCATTCCTATGGTCATGAATAAGTGTGCTTCTGTTAGAGGACATGGACAGTGGTAATCTGAAATTATGAGATCTTGAAAAGTGTGAGTTGGACAAGGTAACCTCTGAGGTTTCTTTCAACTCCCAGATTAAATTCTGTATTTTTGTGATTCTAAGACAGCACATTGTTTTCTTAGATTCTAACTATAAAAAAACATTAACTTATATGTATCATACTACTACAAAGCACATAAATTTATTGTCTTGAATGCTAATTGAAATAATTTATTCTCTTTTTTCTCGGGAAACTAAAGTGTTTGGAGAAAAGGGGTCATTTTGCAGTGGTCAAAAAGTTTTCCTTTAAAAGAAAAATGTTTTAGTCAGTGCAACAGAATTCAAATTCCACCTTCAATGGAAGGTCTTTGCCTTTAGATAAGTTACAACTTCTCAGGGCCTCAATTTCCTCATTTGTAAACCAAGGGCCTTGGACTAAATGATCTGCAAAGTCCCTTCCAGTTCTAAATCTGAAATAACTCAGCAACATAGTATTTAAGTTTGAAATAAGGAAGCCAGATTGCAGAATGCAGCAGTTAAGAAATGCCATCATTCTGGTATTTCATTAAAAATTTAAAAGTAGATTTTGCTTTTCTGAAATATTGGTGATTTCCCCCAAAATACTACAAATACAAAATACTACAAAAACACTACAGAACCATGTTGTGTGATGTGGGAAGAGAGATATTTCTTTTATCCTCAAATAGTATTTCATTCCTTCCTCTTTTATTCTAAAGAAAGGGGAATACCTCCACAGAAAACAATATCCTGCTCAAATCCATTTAAACTATCAATTCATCTAGGTAACTATAATATCATTCAATTTGATAAGTAGTACATTATTTTGGCTGTTAAATCTTAATAGTGTAAATGTTAAGTAATAACAAGTAATGGGATAGGGTTGAAAAGAGCTCTAAGAAGATTTTGCATGGTTCATGTATCAGACAGGCATGTGCAAGGTCAATTTACAATAGAGGCCAAAGATCACAAGGTTTATAGATACCGGTGCATTCATTCTATGAACTTGTGTAGGGAGGTTCTTTTTTCTTCTTAATATCAAAACAAAATTGTTACATGATTACAAAATATTTATTAAATAGTCATATAATTCTGGACTATTATTACACAAAAGTAGACAAATTTTGTATGAGATAGACATTCTAATAGAGTTTAATACATATGGACATCTATCCATACATATAAGTATGTATGCAAATGTCCAAAACCATATATATTATATGCCATATTTTAGTATATATGTGTATATATTTTCTAGGTTTATGTATTTCATATAGATGTGTCTATAAATGTTTATATTTATACAGACAGCTAGAGGATAGAGCACAGGACCTGCAGTCAGAAAGACCTGAGTTTAAATCTGGCCTCAAACACTTACTAGTTGTGTGACTTGGGCAAGTCATTTAACCTCTCTTTGCCACAATTTCCTCCTCTGTAAAACAAACATTATAAAGGGAGGCTAGGTAGTACAAAGGATAGAGCACCTGCCCTGGAGTCAGGAGGATATGAGCTCAAATGCAGTCTCAGTCACTTACTGTATAACCCTGGGCAAGTCACTTAATCCTGATTGTCTCCCCCACAAAAAAGCAAACCCCTAAAATGGGTGCTGTTATAGCACCTACATCCCAGGGTTGTTGTGAGGATCAAATGAGATAATATTTGTAGAGAACTTAATTCAATGCCTGGCACTTAGTAAGCACTATATAAATGCTAGCTGTTATTATTTTTATTTATCTGTTATTATTATCAATGTGAAATTATACGATCCTGGGTTTGGAACGGAGAGGAGCTTTAAGGACCATTTAATGCATCTCCCTCATTTTATAAATGAGGAAACTGAAGGCCAGAAAGGTTAAGTAAATTGTAAGAGGTTAAATGGTAGTAAAGAGTAAGGGAAGGGAATAGGCATTTCTTAAGCACCTAGGCACTGTGATAAGCACTTTACAAATATCTCATTGAGAGTAAGTGAGGTAAGAGTTGATTTAAAAAAAAAAACTGTCCTCACATCTAGGAAGACCTGAGTTCAAATCTTGTCTCTGACATCTACTGGCTGCATGCCTCTCAGTACTCTACAAAATTCTCTCTGCTAGACATTTCAGAGGTGTTGCTGATCTTTAGTGGTAGAGGAAGTCCCTCACTGCAAGCTCCCTACCCCAATGGAATCACAAGTCCAGTCACTATTCCTGTCTTATGACCATCTCCAAAATTTGTGTGTGTGACATAATTTTGTTTCATTAATTTCATTACAGAGAAGAAATTTCTTCTTCCATTGTGAATCAGCACCTGTTCTACGAGTTATAGTCTCAGAGGTTTTCATGGGGCACTGAGTGGTTAAGTGAATTTCCCAGGGCCACAAAATGAGTATGTGTCATTCCTGACAATAATGATATAATGTATGGAATACTATCTATATAGTATGTGTGTATATGTATATATGCACACATACTTTATACTATTAATATTGCAAATGTGTGCATATATACTAAAGAATATATGTATATATACTATGTATGTTTGCATGCATATATTCCCCATGATATTCTTTACATTCCCCCATATTGTTGGGATATTCCCCCATACATTCTTTACAAAGTCCTACTTCAGTGCCATTGTTGGTCATGGTTTATGATATATAGTTGTCTGGTTTGTGTTGTACCCATCTACTAGACTATACAAAGGTTATGCCAGTGGAGTGTGAACAGTGGGCAATTCTTGCTTGTTAAAAAGGCTTTGAGTCTACTTTTTTTTTCCTTTTGAAGGGCAATTGGTGTTAAGTAACTTGCCCAAGGTTACAAGGCTAGTTTTTTTGTGTGGGTGTTAAGTGTCTCAGGCCGGAACCGAACTCAGGTCCTCCTGACTCTGGGGTTGCCGCTTTACTCACTGCGCCACCTAGCCGCCCCAAATCTACTTTCTAAAGATCCAAAAAGTCAAGTACAGAGAGATTCATCAACAGCAGACAGGTCACTTAGTGATGATAATGGGGTCATTGAAACCCTTGAAACAGAATCAGAATTACTAGGTTGAGTATAACAAGACTGAGTAGCAGTTTATCAATCATCAAGGGATTAATTCAGGGAGGTTATCAATATTCCTAGGGGTATGGCCTCAGGGTAATATCCTCTCAGGACTTTAGGTATCTCATGTAAGACTAGTGGGGAAGAGTTGATAAAATGGCATTTCTCTCCTTCCCTTTCAGGCAGGGAGGGCAATTGAGGAGACTAGAAGATGTAACTTAATGGAATGGCATTTTTTCCCATTCCCCAAAAGCAGAAGACTGACATGCAATGGAATGAAGTTATTTATTATTACAATAACTGTTCTTCATGTTACTATAATAACAAAGTAAAATTATTCCAAAATATTAAATTAATAAAACTTTAATCATTTAAGTTGTTCAAAGCAAGCTGTCCCACATTATATCATGTTTTACTTCATTAAAATAGAAAATTGAGTGAAACTGATATCAATTCAAATTTTAAAAGATCAAATTTTGAAATCACATCTGTTTCTATTGATGAAATATAGCATATTCTAAAGTCAGAAACAACTCCTTAGCTTTACATTTTTTAACTAAAGCAGCCTAACTGTAATTATGTTTTCCAAAGCTGATTTTTGTTGCTCTAATTTTTATTTTACTGCAAAATACAGTCATGGTATTTGTACATTTTTCTGCCTGTGGAGTCCTCTGCCTAATCAAAAGGATAAATCACCTCTTATCCATGATGCCACATATAGCATGACATAAGCCACCTGCCTCTATCCTCATGATACTTCTTTATCCAGATTGCTATCAGACTCCTTGGTAATCCTCTTTTAGAAAAGTAAACAAACTTTAACATTCACTGACTTTTTGAGAAATAATTTCCTTTTAAAAAATCCTAAGTATTCCTTCTGCTAGAAAAGAAAATATTATATGGGATATTCAACTTTGTTAATTTTTTAAAGAATACCTAATTATTATTATTATCAAGTAAGGCACAACAGGGAGATGTAGACTTGCTTTGGTTGACACCATTATGGAGAATGTCCAATGTAGAGTCTAAGTGGGATTTCCTATAATTGGTGAGTGCCTTCAGAAACTTCTGTGTGCAAATGATATTATGCTGATTGCAATAAGCCTGGGACAACTATAGATCCTCCCAAATGAGATTCATATAGTTCAGTCTAATTATCCTCATAGAAAAAGCAAGTAGATGAAGCATTCTTGTTTAGACTATGACATGTCATTGAATGGACAACGCAGGGAGCTGCTTCATCAAAGTATATATCTTGATAGACACTGAAGATGAACAGTGAAAAGGACCTAGGACTGGGGGGACGAAGTGGACTGGACTGCCTGTGGGAATTTATGCAGTCCTTTTAATGACTTTACACTTCTATACAATGCAAAGGCCCATCTTTTTAACATCAGTATTCTTGCAGTGATCATATATGACTGTGAGTCATGGTATATCATACTCTTTGAGGCACCGAAGTTGAGTCAACCAAAGGGTTTCTCCCATGCACATTTCAAGATCCTTCAAGATTCCTTGGAAGATGAAACAACAGAAATAATCTTATTCAATGGCCCTCTGTTAATAACATAAAGCAAGACAAAATATCACATTCTTACCAAAACTCTCTTTCATTATGATGGAGAGCTTGTAGAGATTCCAAGTTAAGAAGAGATTTCCTGTGAATGGGGAGGTCCTCCAGATACTCCTGTTTGTGGATGGCATTGTTCTGAATGAATCAAGCACTTTTGATTCATTAGCAGACTTTTTCAGAAGAGATTTATGATCATTAAAAGGAGTTTGGCCCATCCTTCCACACAGGAAAAGCCAAATGGAAGGAGAATGTCCATTGACCCTATTTTAGCATACCTTTGAGTAGATATGTGATAGAGGTTATTTAACAGCATGCATATTTGGGGCAGACAATAAATATGGACAATGAACTGGGCCAGAGTTGAAAAGGAAAGACTGAGATGGATTCCTTTTGGAAAATCACAAATCCCAAGCTTCCCAAGCATGCAAGTCTCATCTTTCAATATAAACATTTTATTCTTGTTGCTGTATATAAAAGAGATCTGTAACTCTGTTGCCTCTGAAGATCTAGAGATTAGTATCACAAAGAGGGCAGTATAGAGGTGCATTGTGGGAATGAGAAGTTTGCAACATACAACTAATGAGGAATTCTGAAAAAAAAAAACAAGAGTATTGGATATCATTAAAGAATTGTATGGTAACAAGAGAAGATGAACTAATCTCATGATTAGAATGGGGGATGAGAGATGGAGAATCCACTGGTACCCTCACAATGTCAAGAGAAAAAGAGTAAGAATTCCATTACAATGAATGGATGCCCTGTGGTGAACTTTTGGGAGGAAATAGAGAGTCACAAAGGATTGCAGGCATGGATAAGTTATGTTCTCCATTGTTGGAGGGAACACTGTAATGAGTGAGCTCACAGATCAATTTGCAT
This sequence comes from Petaurus breviceps papuanus, assembly GCF_028583685.1. NCBI lineage: Eukaryota > Metazoa > Chordata > Mammalia > Diprotodontia > Petauridae > Petaurus > Petaurus breviceps. Next base: position 55,316,417 of record NW_027187391.1, read on the forward strand.
GTCTGAGTTTTAGAAGTTTCACATTGATAGTTACCACCTACACATCTGAATTTTAGCATTAAGTTTCACATTGAGAATTTGTAAGGGGGCAAATATGAATATTTGCTCTAACCATTCATTTCATTGCCAAAATACTTTTCCTCAAACACAGATCTGAACATGTTACTCCCCTACTCAATCAACTTCAGTGGCTCCCTATTGCCTCCAGGACCAAATATAAGCTTCTCTGTTTAGGTTTTTTAAAAGTCTTTTCCAACCTGGCCCCAACCTATCTTTTTAGCTTCATTGTTCATTACCTTTATTCCCAGGCAGTATGGCCCAAATAAACTAGACTTCTCTCTCTATTCCTTACACATGACACTCCTCCCTTTCCCTTTGTAATTGCCATCTCCCATGTTAGGAATACATTCCCTCCTTACCTACACCTCAGAAAATCTCTCTCTTCTTTCAGTACATAGCTCAAGTGCCAACTTTTACACGAATTTTTTTGGATCCCCTCAACTGTTAATGTCTATCCTCCTTCATTATCTTGTGTTTAGCTACCTTGTATTTATTGGTATTTGTTTTCTATGAAGTTCTACATAATTTTATGTATACTTGCTGTATGTCTCAATAAAAAAGCAAACTCATTGAGATTTAAATGTTTTCAAAATTTTTATCTCAGATAATGTGTAGTGTCTGGCACATAATCAGCAATTGATGCTTTTTGATGTATTAACTCACACTCAACAAATAAATAAAGCACCTATCTTATACAAATGACTATTCTATATATTCAGGGAAATACAAAGCATAGATATTATGTCTGCTTTCATGAATTGTATAGTCTAGTAGATGGGTACAACACAAACCAGACACTATATTAAGAACAAAATAATACATTCTACATTCTATGTTCATAAAAGAAACAAGTTCTATGTGAGGTTAGAGAAAGCAAGTTGCTACCCATTCGGGATCAGTCATATTCTACGTGACCCATGTGAAAGATCATGTTCCCCCTTAAGGAAAAGTAGAAGGCTTTAGTGTTTTCCACTGTGCCCAGTGGGGACCACTTCACCTACATCATCATGTTGATTATGGTGACAGCATGGTACAGTAGAAAGTATACTGGATTTGTAGCTATAGGACCTGGGTTCAAATCCTAACCTTCTCACTACCCCTGTGATAATGGACAAGTCATTTTAACTCTCTGATCTTTGGTTTCCCTGCCTTTAAAATTGAGTCCAAAGATATTGGACTCAATGATTTCTGAGGTACCTTCCCACTCTAAATCTATGATTTTAAGAAGATTGGTTTTTGCTATGAACATGGGTATCCATCATTAAATGAGGATTTGATTACTTGATGGCCAATCCCATTCTGTTGTTTTAGTGATTATAGAACACCTATGTGAAATTAGTTATTCCAGTAATTTCAATGACCAGGTTGAATCAACCTTTTAACCTCCAAGCTATTGCTTTGCAATGTACATGATCATGAAGAGTCAATCTGTTCTGCACAGACACAGCTCTAACTCACTACATAACATCATAAAGATTTAATGCATTTCCAAAAAGAGAATTTTGAACCAAATGATCTGTACTTAGAGGGTGTAAAATGGAAAAGTCTCAAATTCTGTCATGTATATGTGTGTGTGTGTGTAAGTACCTCCATGCAGTGCATCTGAGGTGAATAGTATCTGTTTTGAAGAGACACTAAGAGATTATTCCTAGGATACACTATTCTAGAGTCTAATTGACTCAGAGTTTTTTTTCCCCTTTCTGGGCAACGCCCCCTCCAACATTTAAAGAAATTTATCATATCTTAATGTCTTGATGTGATCATCAGGTTAGCCAAGTTCCTTATGAAAGCCAATTAAATTCAACAAACTTTTTAAAGTATTGAAACATTAATCTCAGTTCTGCTACTTGCTGCCTCTGTGACTTTGGATAAGTCACTTACTTCTCATCTATAAAATAGGAGTTGGACTTGTGAGGTTCTTTCCTCCTCTAAATCTATGTGCCTATGATCTTATGCATCATGGTCAAATTACCCTTATTTCTATTTTCCTGTCTGTGTCTTTCTACTTCCTTTCTTAGTGCTTTTACAGTGACTTTCCCCTTTGATCCTAGATCTATGACTTTATAATGGTTTCCTTTTTCATCTCTTCATTTTCTCTTAAAATCTCAGGTCCTTTTGAGGCTCAATTCAAGGACCACCTTCAACTCAAAACCTTTCCTGATTTTCCCAGATCTTGGTGTTCTCTTTCCTCAGGAATTACTTCATATGCATTTTGTTTGTTATTTTTTTGTTTATTATTATTTTTATTTAACTTTTTATATGTTGCTCTCCTCAGTAGAATGTAAAGTCTTTCAGGGCAGGGAGTGTTTCATTTTTGTCCTTGTATTCCCAGCATCTAGCACCAAAGTCTGTCACATAAGAAATAGATCCTAAACAAATTCTCATTGAATGGCATTGAGCACCTCCTATATGTTCAAGGACCTTTGTCAGGTTGTGGGAATCATTGAGACAAGTGCAGCAAAAAATTTGCCTCACCCATATTCTAGCAATATTTACAATTATTGTTATTCAACAAACATAGTAGGCACTTAATTAGTGATTGCTGAATTGAATTTGTTGAATCTATTATCAAGAAACTTTGTTCTTCTTTTATTCATCAACTCAAAGAATTTGTTATCACTGAATTTAATTTGCACACACATGTGTGTGTATGAAAAGAGAGAGTATATCAATTTAGATTTTTAGGAAAGTTTTTTATTAAATATATTTATATTATATATGTATATGTACCTGTATGTATATATGTACATATGCATACATATATACATATATGAAAGAGATATGGATTAGATAAGAATAAGACTGGATGAATTCAGAACTGGATGGACGGCCATACTCAAGGAGTGCATGTTAATGGCTCAATATTCCTGTAGCAAGAGCTCTCTAGTACTATAAGAATCTATCCTCAACCTTTTGTTGTTTAACATTTTGATTATTGGCTTGGATAAAGGAATAGATGGAATGTTTATCAACTTTGCAAATGACACAATACTGGAATTGGATAGCTTGTAAACTGAATAATAATCAGGATCCAAAAAGGCCTTCACAGGCTGAAGTATTGAGCAGAATCTAATAAAATTAAATTCAATAAGCATAAATTCTTACCCTTGGTACAAGATATCAGCTTCATAAATAAAATATGAGGGAGGAATGGCTAGATACCAGTTATTCTGAAAAAAAAAAAGTCTGAGAATTTTAGTAGATTGAAAACTCAACATGTATCTGCAGTGTGATGTGGCAGTGAAAATAGTTAAGGTTTTTTTGGGCAGCATTGAGAGGCAGAGTTTCTAGAAATAGAGGAGTGATCATCTCACTGGACTGACCAGACCTCACCTGGAGTGATGCATTCAGTTCTGAGTGCCATGGTTTAAGAAAGATATATATGAGCTGGAGAGTAACCCAAGAAACACAATCAGGAGAATAAAGGGCTTGGAGTCAATGACTTAACAGGATTAGTTAAAGGAACTGGGCATATTTAGCCTTGAGAAGACTAAACTCTGTGGGGGTATGGTAGCTCCCTTCAAGTATTTAAAGTGCTATCATGTGGAGAAGAGATTAGAATATTATATTTAGTGTCAGAGGCAGAAGCAAGGGACCTAGGTAGAAGTTGCTAAGAGGCAAATTTATACTCAAAGTCAGGAAAAACTTGCTAACAATAAGAGCTGTCAGGGCAGCTATGTGGTACAGTGAACAAAGCACTGACCCTAATGTCAACCAACCTTGGACACTTTCTAGTTGTGTCACTCTGGGCAAGTCATTTAACCCCAACTGCCTAAAAAAAAAAATAGAGCTGTCCAAAAATGGAATGGGCACTGGTGGGTTCTTTCTTGGAGGTCTTCAGGAAGAGGCTAGACAACCACTTGTTGATTTTTTCTTGATGTACAGTATGGATATTGTATATAGATTGGACTACATGACTGCTGAGTTCCTTTCTAACTCTTAAATTCTGTGATTCTGTGAAAATTTAGCTTGAACTTTCAAATCATTCTCACCTAGTTTAGCCTAGGGACATTTTTTATTCCTTTTAAAATATAACATAGGCCTTAATTTCCAGAATGTATTCATTTCATGTCACAGTGGGTTGTTCACAGTTTCTCAACAATGCTTCATTTCTTAAAATCCTTCCTGACATTTTCAGTGGATGGCCTTCCAGTGTAGTCCTTCAGAACTGAAGAGTTTTCAAGAGGACTCCAAATGGAGCCCTGGCATTTAAAGAGTCATTTTCTCATTATTTGATTTCTTAAGGCTTCTTGCTATTAAAGAAAACCTAACCAGAAGCATAGTTGTGAAAGAAATTTGTGTTTAGGAAGACTTTTCACAACAGCAGCAACATGATAAGTAAAGCTGTGCTCAGTCTGAGTTTTTGGTGGAAGAAAAGAGCAGAGAAAGATCTTACCCTTCTGGAAGTCCCTTTCCAGTTAGCACTTACCTTACAGTCGTTTGATCATTTTGGTGGTATGCATTAAAAACAGCAACCACGGATCTCTGACAATTGAAATTGTACTCATGCTGTGTCAGTTGTTACTTCCTGTTTTTATTCCCTTGTTGAAATTATCCAGTAGCACCATTGGCCCATTGTTGGATTCTGATTGGAGGCCTCAAAGATGTGGAAGAGAAGAGCTATGGCAATAATTATAGCTCACATCTATATAGTGCTATCAGAGAGGAAGGGAAAAAATATTTATAAGTGTCTACTCTGTGATCGAGAATGGGCTACATTACCTCATTTTATCCTCACAGCATCTCTGGGATATAGGTTCTTTTAATAGCCCCGTTTCACAGTTGAGGAAACTGAGACAGACCAGACTTAAGTGGCTTTCTAGGGGTCACATAGCTAATAAGTGTCTGAAGCTGGATTTGAAATCTGTTCTTCTTGACTTCTGACCTAGCCCTCTCTCCACTGTGCCACCTAACTTTAAAATTTGACGGAGCACTTAGGTTCATAAATTTAAAGATATAATGGACCCTAGAAGCTATATAGACCAACCACCTAATTTTACAGATAGACTGAGGACCAGAGAAGCTAGGTGGCTTGCCTAAAGTCATAGGTAATAAGTAGCAAATGTGAGATCTGAACTCAGGCCCTCTTATTCAAAATCTATTGTCATGTTCACTGTATCTGCTTGTCATTATCTCATTTGTTCTATGTTCCTTTGTTCATAGAAATTATTTGACTATTGGGCAACATTTTCCTGCAAAATATCTAAATAGTGACTCTGGAGCCACAATTTAAGGGACTTTGGCACACACACACCCTCCATTTGATTTATTATATTAATATTTGCCATGTCTTTGGCCTCAGCTAACTTTTTCATTGAACTTACTTTCTAACTAAAGTGTTAAAAAAAAAAAAGTATAGGGATAATTAAATAATCAACAAACTCATTTACCATCAATCGATAGTGGCCACATTTACGCAGTTGCCCCACATAAGCAGGTAGGGTTGGCATTCTGTGACGTATTCTATTTTAACTAAATTTTTAACTTCCTAATTGATTATTTCACTCTTCTGGTAGCTTGTTCCAATTGACTCTGCTATTCAATTTCCTCTATTGGATTCTGGAGTGCCCCGGGGCTCAGCCCATTTCATATTTGCAAGCAAACACAACTCTTTCAGGGTTACATTTAATTAAAACACAGCAGTGTTTAAGAAAAAATATTTCACTTCTAAGGTCTGAAACCACCATCACTAGCATAATTACTTTGAAAAAAAATCACACTGTGGAAAGATATGAAAAAATACATCCCAGAGCAGACATTAGATTTACCATCTAAATGCTTATGTAACAAAATCATGAAGAAATCAGCAGCAATATTTATCCCCTCCCTTTCTGTCTAATTGAGACAGATATAGCTCAATTACAAGACATCAAAGGTGGGAAGTTGTTATTTGTCCTTCATTCTTTAAGAGGATCATGACATCAGGGAGGTGATGCCATCCCATGCAAGTGAATTGGATTTAAGTGAGGGAGGGCTGTGCAAAGTCACCAGCCTTACTTTCTCCTCCAGAGCCATCTGGGTCCAGTGGCAAGATATCAATCAGGATTACCAGAGATGGCCCTGAATGCAGTGGGAGGCCTTGGCCTTTTTAAGCTAAGGTCTTTAAACAGGTCTCAGTTTGACTGAGGCAACACCCATTCAGTGATTAAGGCTAGATAAGAAATGAGACAGAAAATGGCCTCTTTACCTAATCAAAAAAAAAAAAAAATCAGTCAGAGGAAGTGAAGACCCTCAGGGTTTCTGGTCAAAACAGAACCAATTCCTATTTACATTCACTCTGAGCTAATCAGGGTCCAGTGTCTACCAAGGGTTGGTCAGATTCCAATTTAGATATGACTCTAATGCTAGCGCTTTTGCCACCACACTGAATCCCTATATGCAGGGTGCTGTGCTAGGTGCTTGAGAGAACAAAGTTGAAGGTTATCTAGCTCCTACTGTAGATATAGCCTCTGTAGAAAGAGGAACTGCCCCAGTGGAGATCCAACTGGAACTGGCCAGTTGGGCAACACAGCTCTTTTCCTTCTCTTTTCTTTTCTAGGTCAGTTACCACACTGATGGCAATTTTTTTCATTTAAGAAAGATTATAAACCAAGACTAAAGTGGAGGGAAAGTTGGCATATGACTTTTTTTTGTTTGAAAATGATTGTGTATTCAATGTAGTCTCTGCTGCTTGTGCTAATTTTGGCCCAACAACACCAAGAAAACAGAGGTTCTCTACCAGCCAGCAGCACCATACCATCCATATGTGGAGATATTGGTTACAACAAATGGAGAAATTTTGAATGTTGTGGACAAGTTCACTTATCTGGGCAGTAAACTTTCCAGAGACTTATGTACACATAGATAATGAGGTTGACACACACATTGCCAGAGCCAGCTCATGTTTGACAGGCTCTGAGAGAAAGTGTAGGAGAATAGAGATATTGGACTTATTATTGAAATGAACGTCTGCAGAGCCATTGTGCTGACCTCATTGTTGTATGCCTGTGAAACATGGAAAGTCTTCCAGCACCATGCTAGGCAATGGAATCATTTCCATTTGAATTGTCTTAGGAAGATTCTGAAGATAGCCTGGCAAGATAAGATACTAGACAGAGGTTCTTTCTTGAGCTAACCTGCCAAGCATTCAAACTCTGCTATAGAGAATGAAACTCTGATAGGCTGGCCATGTTGTTCAAATTGCAAACATATATTTATCTGAAAGACTATTTTACAGAAAACTAATGCAAAGCAAGCACTCAAGTGAAAGTCAGAAGTGATACAAGGACATTCTCAAGGTGTCTCTGAAGAATTTTGTAATCAGTTGCATGACATGGGAGACACTGGCACAGGGCCACTCAGTATGGCATCAAAGAAAATGCCATGATCTATGAGTGAAGCAGAATTTCAATAGCTCAAATTTAGAGGCAAGTCCTCTCAAATTATTAATGTGGACTCTGTATGCCTAACCTGTGGTAGAGCCTTCTGAGCTTATTTGGGTCTGATATGCCACAGTCAAACACACTATATCTTGACCCTAACATACTGATGTCATTTTGGTCCTCTTTGAAAATAAAGGACAACAGAATGTACTCCCTCCTCAGTTCTGTATCTTAGCATCTCCTACTTCCTTCAAGGCTCAGCTAAAGTTGCAACAACTACAAGTTGTTGGGCATCTTCAAGCAAAAAAAAGTGACATATCAACTTTCCCTCCATATTAGTCTTGGCTTATAGCCTTTTTAAATTAAAGAATTTACCATCAGTGTGGTAGCTGACCTGGAAAAGAAAAAAGGGAAAAGAGCTCTGTTGCCCAACTGTTACAAGACCTAGTCTGCTTCTTCACATTAGCTAGTTTCCTTCTCTCCCCCAAATTTTTCATATTTCTTTATATATGTATATGTATGCATGTATACATATATAAAAATTTACTTATCTGTTTATGTGTGAGACTCCATCTCACTCCTCACTCATGGTACTATGTAATCTTTTCGAGGGGAAGAACAGTTTTAGTTTTGTCTTTGCATTTTTAAAATCCAGTACAATACCTGAGACAAATACATGAAGTGAGGAATAAATGAATGAAACAGCTATGGAGAGGCACTAAATGTAGGTGTGTTGTTATAGTTTCCCTAGTCTTCAAACAGTGGTCGCAAAGACATCCCTTAAATGAAGAACTTTAAATAAGTCCATTTTTGAAATACATTGACTTGGGCAAAAATTTTCAAGCCAGATGACAATGTCGTTTGTCTTTAAAGACAAAGCAGCAGAACCATTACAAACTATGGTGTTTTTAACTTTCAAACTGGTTGGATAAAATCCACCTACAGGTTAAGACAATCAGCAAAGAAACCCCAGTGGGGATACTAGATAAATGAAACAAGGCAATTGGTATGATGAAATAGTCAAGAATGTTTAACTTCAGTTTGAACTTCAGTCAATAGGTTCACAATGACCTAAATAAGAGATCATGATTATCTCAATAATGATGATCATGAACATTTATCTAGTGCTTCTAGGGTTGCAACATGTGTTTTACATACATTTTGTCATTTTATCCTCAGAACAACCGTGAGAGGCAGGTCTTATCATTAACCTCATTTAGGTATGAGAAAATAGAGGCTGTGTGGTTAAATGACTTAACCAAGGTCACACAGCTAGTCAGCATCAAAGGCAGGATTCAAATTCTTCCCTCCAAGTCCAGCACTCTGCACTGTGCCACTCTTTTTGCCTCATTTTACATAAATATTTAAAGGATTTCTGATTTCATCAGTGTACATACTCCCTCCCTCTATATGAGCATACTTAAAACCTAAGTGACCTTATTACCCATTAATACTCATATGTAAGGAAGTTGATGACCTTAAGAAATTATGCAGAGCTACTTTAATTTTTAGCTGTTTTTTAAATCGACATTTATTGGTTGAGAGTTGAATTCTAGCTTTTATATGAATATTAAAATAGTCATGAAGTATGTAGAACTACACAAAATTGTTGTGCAACTATATCTTAACTGTGAAAAAAAAGACTAGCTTCTGAACAAAATATTCATGGCTTCCAAAAAACTGCTGCCTTTCAAATGCAGTGAGTGGTAGAAGAGATGATAGATTATTAGAAAATAAGGAATTGCAGAATGATAACAAAATGACAGAACCATGAAATACATTTTTATTCAAATTGAAAAATATTTTTAAAATTCATAGTAAAATTATTTTACTATAATGATGTTTATTATACTATATATATTATACTACCATGAATTTAAATATATCTATTTTTAACTTTCTTCCTTTACTTTTTCACTTTTCTTTTTTCCCTCCCCATTAATTTTGGAGATGTAGTCAATATTCAGAAATTATCATCATTAAAAACAATATTAAAAATCATAGGTTTCCCTCTCACAACAGAAGCAAAAGTTCTCCTAGGAAAGAAAGCCATAGATTGATCCATTTGGAAAGAACTTTAGTGGTCACCTAGTCAGACAATCACAGAATCTCAGAGTTAGGAAGGACCTTATAGGGCAACTTATTTTGGGACAAGAATCCTCTTAAAATCCCCAACATATTGGCCATTTAGCCTCTACTTACAAATCTCCAGCAAGGAGGAATTCACCGCTTCCCAAGGCAGAACATTTCACTTTGGGCTAGTGTTCATAACCAGGAAGCTTCTCCTTATATCCAAATCAAGTCTTTCTACACTCATCTCCAATTTTTAAACTGATTCTAACATTACCTCTAGTCTCTTCACCATTCATGTTCACCCCCACTTCCTCCGAATGCTTTGAAATTATGTCAAAAAAAAATATGATAAGTAGAACTGAACACAACAATCTTCTCCAATCCAGCAATTTTCCCCATACATAACAATAAGTCAAAATCACTATAAGTTGTAGCAATGGCCCAGGTGAATCACATTACCTATGGATGTGTCATTTTCCCCCTCTTGAGTTTATTTGTATTATCTCTGAGGAAAACAGAAAGATGATGCTAATCTTCAGAATTAAAAATAATCATCCTCTCGAATAATTTTGTTGTTCTTCAGTCATTCAGTTGTGTCCAACTCTTTGAGATCCCATGGACCACAGAGCACCAGGTCCTTCTATCTTCCATTATCTCCCAAAGTCTATCCAAGTTCATGTTCATTATTTCCATGACATCATCTAGCCATCTCATCATCTGCCATCCCCTTTTCCTTTAGCCTTTAATCTTTGCCAGTATCAGAGCCTTTTCCAATGAGCCCTGTCTTCTCATGATAAAGACAAAGTATTTAAGCTTCAGCTTCAGTATTTGACCTTCCAGGATTAATTTCTTTAAGTATTGACTGATTTTATCTCCTTGCTGTCCAAATAATTACTAGTAGTCATTCAGCTAATGATAGGAGTAAATTTTATGCAGATGTTTTCTTGTGTTTTATTTTCAACTTTTTTCTCATGGTAACCAGAGGTCCCCCCAGTTCTTTGAAATACTTATACTATTAGAATTGAGATAAGTTATATAGACACTAGATGGCACTAAAGTTTGGGGAAAAAAAGGAGTTAAAAACTTGGACCTATTTCAGAAGTTTTCCAAATACCTAAGACATTATATCATAGGTAAGTTAACAAAAAGAAAATATTACAAATGCATATTTTAAATTTAACATTTTATAGTGGAATTTCTATTAGCTCACTCAACAGGAACAATAAATGTGAGTAGAATAATCTATTAGTTTAGAAGATACTTTAAAAAAAAGCCATTTCATAGTGCAAGTATACATTCACCTATGCATGGTTCATGCCTTCTATGATTTCTTTCCCAGGGCAATTCTTTTTCATGTTTTCCCATAATCCTCCATAAAGGATCTATTCGATGTAATAGAAGGCTTCTTTCTGTTTCTTCAGTATCCTTACAATAAACATGTACCATTAAGGTTGTCCCATCTATTGTCTCTCATTTTGATTACATTAATAGAACAGCGCTTTCTCTAGTCATACTCAAAATATATTTTACACATCTTATTGCATGTAACACAACTTAATGCATCAGTTAAAATTGTAAGGACTTCTCCTCACCCTGAACAAAGATTTATAAAATCTCCAAGTTGGAGGATACCGGAGAGTTATTTCCTATAATCCATATATAAGCAGAAATGTCCTCTATGACATTTCCTATAAGGGGTCATACAGTCTTTAATGACTTCTAGTGACGGAGTACTCACTACCTAACAAAGCTAAACATTCACAGTTGGACAACTTTATTTTTTATTATGGAATTTTATTTTTAGGGTTGGGGTTGATTGAGTCAATCAATCAAGTGCCCTGACCTACCTATTCCTGAGACTATTATCAATTAAATCAGTCATAGGTGTGAAGTCAGTGGGAAGAGACCATGACCATCTCCAGTTGTACCAACCATACATTTTAGACTAAATGCAGAATATTTTTTTATTAATTGTCATGTCCTCAAAAGTCATTGGATAAATGTGGTGAATGGCATAGGAAGCATGTTCAAATCACTTGGTAAAACTTGGTTATGCTCTGTAGGTCACATCTCATGGCAAGTCAATGTGGAATCCCAGGATTCAAGCATCTGGAAACTTAAGATGGAAGCCTTTCAACCAATTGCCCAAGAAGGAATTGTTTGAGGGAAGAGAAGAAGCAGCACATCCACCTCCTCATCCCACCTACCTTTAGACAGAGGAGTGACCTTGTGACCTTTGAAGAATCTTGGGTATTTGGGGATTCTGCATCAGTATCCCAGCAGTACCGTTGGGATATATGACTATAATGTTTGTGTTGGGAGGTGAAAAAGATGAGGAAAAATAGATTCAAGGTTCTACAAGAGACCAGGTAGAAAAGTTATATTATACCTCTGGGGAGCATCTTGAAGAGTCTAACAAAAGGACTTCTGGGATCTGTGAATTACCTCTATTTACTGTACATGCTCTAAACTTGATTTCACTTTCCCTTGGACTCTGTATCTATTAGTGGGAGAATGAGTCACAGACATTAGTAAATACCTCCTTTTTGAAACTAATTAAATTTAACTAATTGGTATTCGCTAATCATCCAAGCGTGAGCTCATGAGCAATAGGAAGATACCTCCAACCCTTCAGAGATCCCTAAAATACTGAGGGAAGGTGTAGCACTGCCTTTCTGGGGATAGATTTGCAAGTGAGTGTTAGGCTGTCACCCCAGAGCATGTGCTATATTGTACAAACAGGGAATTCTTCTCAGCACTTCACCTACCCCTCCTAATTCTGACCTCTAGGGTTAAGCAAAACAAATTTAGTTTCTCTTTTATGTGACAGACCTCCAAATACTTAAAGGCAACCACCATCTTCCCCTCTCCCCAAAGTACTCTCTTCTCCTGGATAAACATACCTAGTGATTCAATCTACTTCAACCCAGTGGTTCCCCATATTTTTTTGTGTCAGAAATCATTTTAACAACAACAACAAAGTGTTGTGAACGAACCCAAGAGTAATTTAATATACTATTCACACTCTTCTTTTAGATTTATTCCCTAAATGCTTACAGTAAATAACTACATCAGTAACTTTTGCTCCACAACAACTCCAAATCACTGCAGAAACAAACCTAAAATGACGCAAGCATCTCTTCTGTTGTCACAAAAGAAAAATATATTTGTCACATCACTGGGCAATTATTTGCTTCTTCAGGAACTATCAAGAAATTTTAGTGAGCTCCTTGTACCATCATCAAGAAATCCCAAAGGACTTGGAAACCTCCAAATGGGAACCATAGTTTTAATTGATCCCCAGGTGGCATGCTTTCTAGTTGCCCCGTCATACTGATAATCCTCCTCCAACTTTACTATAGCCTTTCAATGTCCTTCCCAAAATATGAGATAACTGAACTCTATTCTGCATGCAGTCTGATCAGACCAGAGTTAGTATGATGGTCACTTCCTGTGCTCCAAAGAGCATATTTCTAGGTTTTCTGTAGTCTTTTTTAGTTGCTATGTCACCTTGTTGATTCATATTGAACTTACAATCCACTCACACACACACACACACACACACACACACATACACACACCCCAGATATTTTTTACACAAACCCTTATTTAGCTGTGTTTCCTCTACCCTTTACTAACATTGGTGGTTTTTCATTTAAACTCAAATTTAAGATGATAGTTTCCCCTATTAAATGTCATCCTATTTGATGTGATACATTTCTGGAAATTACCATGACCCTTTTGAACCCCAAGTCTGTTGTTTAGTATATCATCCATTGCTCCAGCTTTGTGTCAGCTACAGATTTTATAAACATGCTACCTATAATTTCATTCAGGACATTCATAAAAATGTCATGAATGAAATTGATTAAAATGTTGAAGAGAGATGAGTCAAGGATGGGCTCTTTCAGCACTTGTATTAGAGAGCTCCCTTTTAAGTTAACATCAATCCTATCCAAACCACTTATTGATCCTGGTCATCTAACCATCCAAAATCCACCCAAGTGTACTATTATGTAGTCCAAATCTCTCTACTTTATCGATAAGGATATCATGAGAGATTTTGTTAAATGCCATTCTGAAATCCAAGTAGTTATAAATCTATCAGTCAGTTTAGAAACCCTGTCCAAAAAGGAAATGTAGTTAATCTGATAAAACTTGCTCTTGACCCAATAATAACTCATTGTGATCACCACTTCCCTTTCTAAAAGCTTTTAAACTATCACTTTAATAATGCATTATAGAATTTATTCTAGGAACAGAAGCCACATTTATTGATCTAATCCTTGACAAATCCACCTTTTTCTTTTCTCTTTAAAAAAAAGTCATGACCACATTTGCCCATCTCCAGAACTACAGTACCTCTCCTATTCATAATTTTCAAAAGATCATTAATATAGGTTTAGTAAGCACTCCAAAATTCTCATTCAATTCTTTGGGTGATTCATCTTACTTATATTCATTGTGGGAAGTTGTGTTCTATTACCACCTGCCCAATTTCCTGCTAATAAATTTTATTTAGTACTTCCTAGACTAGAAACAATGTGGTAAAGCAGAAATAATGCTGAAGCTCTTTGTGGTAACAAAAAGTGGAAAATGAAACAGGTTCTCATTGATTAGGGAATGCTTGCAGGAGGGATATGTCATATGAATATAATGTAATATTTCAGTTGGGGTTTCTGTTGTTCAGTTTTTTCAGTTGTATCTGACCCTTCATTACCCCATTTGAGGTTTTCTTGGCAGAGATACTGAAGTGCTTTGCCATTTCCTTCTCCAGCTCTTTTTATAGATGAGGAAACTAAGACAAACAAGGTTAAATGACTTGCCCAAGTCACACAGCTAGTAAGTGTCTGAGGTCAGATTTTAATTCAGGAAAGTGAGCCTTTCTGATTCCAGGCCAGTTGTTCTGTCCACTGTGCCACCTAGCTGCCCCACTGCACCATAAACAACAAAGAATGTTAAGAATTCAACAAAACAAGAAGATTTCTCTGAACTGATTCAAAATTAAGAAAGAGGCACCTGAAAACATTATATGGAAATTAAAATAATGTTAATAATAAAAGATAGCTGAACTTAGCAGTAACCAGTGTTGGTCTTAGAGAACAGATAAAGAATTCTTGTCTGTCAATTAAGTAGATAGGAGATTATATAGGTAGTATACTGTCAGATACTATATTGTTTTATTATATTATATTTTATTTATAATATATATTATATTTATATATTAGTTTTGTTCAACTTTTATTCTTCATTACAAGGTACAATTCATAAAGATTGGAAAAGATGAATATTGGTAAATGTTAAATGCTAAAAATCTATGTTGTTAAACATTTTATTTTTTAAGTACCAATAAAACATTTTTAAAAGAAAAAAAAACATACTAAAAATCCAGACACTTAAGTGAAAGGAACACTTCAGATACTTTTGTTTTTTTAATATATACAAAGAAGACAGCTTGGCAACAGTTTGGTCTACCAAATGAAATGCTTTCTTACAGTCAATGAAAAATAAGCACAATGGTATTTTGTAATCACTGAATGTTTCAGCTAATTGTGTGACTAAAGAAGCGGTTTGTTCCAGAGTATTATTTGTGACAGCCTGAATCTTCCAATTACATATTTTTCTTAGTGATGTTTTTATCATTTATATATATATATATATACATATGTATATATACACATGTATTAGATATATAATTCTGATAATTTATGCATATGAGAAAGATCTATGGGTTAGTAGCTATTGGTATCTCTCAATTACACTTTTGGTAGTATTAATAACCATTATAATTCTTTTTTTGTTTTTTTTAAGAGGGGGAAGGAAGGGCAATTGGGATTAAGTGACTTGCCCAAGGTCACATGACTAGTAAGTGTTAAGTATCTGAGACCGGATTTGAACTCAGGTCCGCCTGACTCCAGGGCCAGTGCTCTCTTCACTGCACCACCATGTCACCCCCATAATACTTTTTATTATTTAATAAACAACTTTGATGCTTTTAATGTATTCAACTTTCTTGGCTTATGTCTTTTGGGGAGGGAATGAGGGAAGAGAAATATTTTATGATTGTTTTAAAAATACATATGTATGCATATATGTGTGATAAATGGAATTTTAAGGTCATCTTTATTTTTTAATTAGTTTAAAAATTAGAGGACAGATTTCTTGTGCTAGGTAATACAATGGATAGGACATTGGTTCTAGAGTCAGGTAAAATCTGAGTTCAAATCCAGCTTCAAACACTTATCAGCTGTATGACCATGAGAAAATAAAAAAAAATCTCAGTCTGCCTCAGTTTCCTCATCTGTAAAATGATAATAATATTATATATTAATAAATATATTAATATTAATAATTAAATTAATTAATAATAAATAAAATCTTAATTAAATAAATATAATAAAACAAAAACCCAGAGTTTTGTGAGGATAAAATGAGATAATCTTTGTAAATCATTTTGCAAACTTTAAAGCACTATATAAATGCTTACTATTCTTCTTATTAAGTACTCATGCAAAACTATGGTCTGGAAAATATTACTCAAAATTTCAATAAATTCATCATAAATATTTTCAAGGTTTTTCTTCTTTTTTTTATTTACACACATTCATATCTTTAACGTTTACAGATTGAACAAAGCAGGGAGGCATAGTAGTCAAAGGTAATACCCATTTAGAGTACAAGTTTGTATGCAGAAAAAAAATGTGTGGAATGATATTAGATTCTAGGAAGTATTATATAACAAAACTGCAAAGAAAAGTTGAATAGAAATGAAACTTGGAGAACTCCATGAACCCTTGTAAACTCCCAAAAGCATATGTAACTGAAACTGGAAGGACAAAAAATATTCACAAAGTGGAAGAAATGTGCTGGTGTCTCTACAGTCATCTACTCTCCTAAATAATGATAGTGGAACCAACACATTTGGGCCTTCAACACCTCAATAACTGATGTAGCCTTTTAGTAACTGATGGTGGGAAATGAGGAAGTAATGATGGTACCCAAGAAGATGAAGTCAGGGAAGAGAAGAGTGTCTGAACATGATAAAATACATAAAGAAACAATCTGTGCTATAGGTTAAATGATTTTCAGGGAACTCAAAAAGCATGTTATAATACAAAAAGAACTAGATTCAGAATCAGAGAACCTGGGTTTCAATCCCAGTCCTGCATCTTACTATTTCTATAACCTCGGACAAATCACTTCATCTTTTTAGGCCTCCATTTTCTTATCTATGTAAAACAATGTAACTGAACAGAATTACCTATGATTCCACATGTCAAGGAACTTATTTTCAGGATTGTCTAAAAGCAGAGGTGTGCTAGAGCCAACCCTTATTGGCTTTCAAAAGCTCGTGAATCAGTAAACACTAAAAAGCTGTGCTTGAGTTATTTTATTGTTGTTGTTGACTTCTAGACTTAAGAAACTGATGAAGAAAATGGTAACAATGCAGATTAAGCTTTCAAGTGTGCTTTTCTACCCAGAGAGCTACTTATTAAATATTAATCAGAATTACTCTAAGAAGTAAAGATTCTAAAAGAATCAAGTGGATCAATGACTGCATTTTTGCAATAAAAAGACATCAAAGATATCAGTCACTAATGACTCACATACCTACTTTTTCATATATGCTTATTAAATCATTATGATAATGGTTTATGATCTTTTTGGACTGAGCAAAGGTAGTAGATCCTATTCTGGCCATTCATTTTAACTTTGAAATTATCTTTTTTCCTGGGCTTTTCTCTTACACAGCAAACAATTGGGTTTTACTTTCGAATTCATTTTGCCACTCTATTTTTTAATGGATGGGGTCAAAATAACCATTCACATTCATCATTACAGTTGATAGATTTTGTTTTCTTTCCACCAAATACTATTACAATATTTCTTCTTTAAACAAGCAAAAAATGAAAGAGAAAAGAAGAAAAAGAAGGAAGAGAAGAGGGGAAAGAAAAGGATGGGAAGGAGAGGGAGAAAGAAAGTGAAAGGGAAGAATAAATCAATAGTACTATCTGTAATTTGCGTTGCTTAGAACAAAATAATCTGTCTCCTAAACCATCCTAGACCTAAATCCCCGAGTTTTATATCCCACTCCCATTTTGTAGTTTGTTGTGATTATAGCTTGTTTTTCTTGAGGCAATCCCCTCCCCAACCCTACCTCCTAACTTAGATACATATCCTCCTTCTCTCTCTCCTTATCTTTATCCTAGGTTAGTCTCCAACTTATTTTATTTTATAGCTATTCTTATAGTCTTTTCCTTTCTAGGCTTTGCAATACTCCCATAAGAATGTGGTTCATGAGATTTGATACTTCCCCAGTCCTTCAATTTATGTATCTGATTGACATTTATCTATTGCAGAATTTTTTCCAATTTTTCTATCTTTTAACTCTATTCTAACATTTATTTTTGAATTGTTGAATTATGTCTCTTCTGTTCTTTCTTCCACTGTTTTTCTTATGTTTTCAAGCTTCTTTTCCAATCCAGGCATTCTTCTTTTACACTTTTTATTGATTTTTTTTTGTTTATTCCTTACCTCTTCGTCCAGATATTTTTATTCTGCCATTCAAGTTTCTTGCAAACATTCCATTCTCTTTTCTTGATTTCTAGTTGTAATCATTATAGAATTCTCTTCTTCTAGAGGTTTATCTTGTATTCTCCTCCCTCATAACATTCCCTCATTGTACTGTGAGCTTTTCTTTAAAAGGGACTAGATTAACTTCACAGTATAAAAGCAACACAGATAAAAAGGCATATTAACCAAAATTACATCAGGAGTTGAACAGACAGCCCATTAAGAAAGTCCATCAGAATCCTAGGTACTACAAATGGAAACTGAGCTAAGCACAAAACTCAGTAAGAGGACAGTCATGAGATCTTCATAGCTGCATAAATTTAGAGCTAGAAGGAATCTCAGAAGTAATATATGTTTCAACATTCTTATTTTACAGGTGAAGGAACTGAGGTCCAGAGAGGTAAAAATTACTTGGTCCAAGGCCACATGGATAGTAAGCAGCAGATCTAAGACATGAACTGAGCTCCTCTGTTAATCTATCCCACAAGATTGACAAATAACCACAGTAAAAAGCCTACGTGCTGCTGGGGTACACCTGGAACATTAAAAGAACCTGTGGAAAGCTTTAGGCACATTAAGTTGATCCTCTGTGGAAGGATGGAAAATATATGGAAAGACAAGGACACGAATTGGGTAATATATAAAAAAAATATGATCTGCTCTTGTGAGGGGAATACTCACACCAGTGTGATATCAAACCTATCAAATGTCTATATAATAGGGGCGGCCAGGTGGCTCAGCGAGTAAGAGCACTGGCTCCAGTGTCAGGATGACCTGGATCAAATCCGGGCTCAGATACTCAGCACCACACCCAGAAATAACTGGCCATGTAACCTTGAGCAAGTTACTTAACCCCTATTGCTTTAAAAAAAAATGTCTATATAACACCAAAAAAGTCCTGCCAATTTAATCAGTTAGGTGAAAATACTAATTGTTAGACATTGTAAACGAAGCAATTTTATGACTATCTGAAAGGGTTTTTTTCTTTGATATGTTCTTATTGTAATTTATAGACACAGCTTCCTTCCTTCTATTCTCCCATAGCCAAAGATGCTGCTTTTTTTTGAGATTTTTTAAATTTTACATGATTAATATTCCAGTTATATAACTAGCCAATTCAGTTTAATTTTTTGACATAAATTGACCTGATTGTCAACTCAAATATCTTTTTTGTTTTAGCATGAACATAGCTTCAGTTACTTTTTAATAATTCAGTTTTTGTTATTAGTTAGTTACAAATTGCTTAAAACTGATAAACATGCTAATTTTTCATGAAATACTTTTAAGGGAGGTTTTCTTCCAAGAGATCTCAAATTTTTCCTGAGACACAAATACATTTTCTAATGTAGACAAGTTTTACATACATACACATACACACACAGAGAGATTTAATCTAAAAGCAAAATTTCTTTTTCATTTAAAGCAGATCTTTAGGAAGAATACCAAAAAAACTTAGAAAAAATTGTTATTGCTCTTAAAATTTAAATTAGTGTAAACATTAGTGTATTCACACACAATCCATAAACAGCAATAGAAAACTGGGGGAAAAAATTGCAAATATTCAAATTGGCTATTTGGTTTCACACAGACCTCCCTTTCTTTACCTACTCAATTGTTTTATTGAATTCATCAGTATCTTTGTTATTGATTATGTTTTGGTTTGTTTTACAAAATTGAAATAAATTGATTTTGTATCACTTTGTCCCTACATGTTCCAGGAATTGAATTAATTTCTGAACCAAACCCTTCTCACAGAAAATAATGTGAACAGTGATTGTTGAGCATTTGTTAACTTTTAGAAATAGTATTATTACTGGTAATGTCTCTTTTAGCTCTAAATGATAAGCATGTTATGAGTTATGGTTGTCAGATTAAATATTTTTTTTAGCCTCTCAGACATGGATTGCCATCCTTTTATTTCATCTAGTGAGTCAAATAAGGCATCCAAGGAACAGTTAATTCCACCTTGCTACTATGGGTCGTTGCTGTCATTAGAAGAGTTTTCATCACTTCCCAAGTGCTAAGGAGCTAAGTTTAATTAAGTATTGTGCAAGGTAATTTTTTAATTGGTGCTGTCCATATAAGGGTACTTCACTCCTTCCAATACACTATGACCACATACAGAATTAGCATTTTTCTTTACTGAAGTCATCCAAATGACTAATTATCTTTGGCATCACTTAGCTATAACATAGTCTTAAGTATTTTATTTGGCAAGATTCCCTAAATCAATAAAAAAGATATTCTGTAAAAGGAAGTATAATTCTTGATCCATACCAGAACATTCCTATAAAGACTATAATATCCAGGACATGTGATACATTGAATATAACTAGTATCAACTGAGTAATGACTAAAAATTATGTAATTTTTAATATGTAAATTAATGTAATATATACTGTACTACAGAAAAATATCAAATATTGAGGATTCAGAGAAGTATGAGAAGACATATAAACTGTTTACAAAGTGAAATAAGAACAACCAGAATGCAATGCTTGCAATGAATACATCAACATGAACAAAAAAATGAAGAAATGGTTATGTGATTCATCATGTATTCTCTTTTTCAAAACCTTCACTGACTTCCTATTAACTTTCAAATAAAGTCCAAAATTTCATCAGCCTAGCATTTAAGTTCCTCTACAATAGGGCTTAAGGATTTTCAGCCTTATCTCCCACCATTATCCAGCACCTACTATATATACCAGCCAAGCTCAATTTTTCATCCTTCCTCAAAAACATATTGTGCTTTCTTTCCTTCTTACCTTTGCTCATAATGTTCCCTGTGCTTGCAATCTCATCCTCACTCAGAATCAGTGAATCACAGAATTTCAGAGTTGGAAGGAAACTTGGTTGTCTTCTAATACAACCTATACCTGAAAAAGCATATCCACTACTTCTCTAACTAGTGGTCATTCATCTACTACATGAAGACTTAATATATGAAGAACCTAATATATGCATGACAACCCATCAAATATTTAAACCCAGCTGGCATATCTCCCCAAGTTTTCTCTTTTATAGACTATGCATTTCCATTTCCTTCAACTGATCCACATGGCATGGAAGCATGACTTTTCACCATGATGGCTATTCTCCTCTGGATGTTCTTCAGCTAATCAATGTCCTTCATTTTTAACAATCCTTCAATACCTTGTCTAAATATCACCGCCTCCATAATGCTTGCCCTGAAATTCACTCAAATGCATGATGATTGGATCACCAGAAATATCAAATTGGTTTTAGTCAATGGGACCCTTTGAATGGTTTCCTCGTGAATTCCATATAGAAGCTGATCCCACAACATGCTACATCAACATATCTATCACTACACTCTTTCTACTTTCTGTTCTGATTTTCTGAACTTCAGAACAACACTTCAGCTACACTACAGTCTCACCCTGAAAACTCCCTCAGTACCTGGGACCTCTTAATTTTGGAAGATTAAGTCATCTTTCTAAACCCAGAATATATCTCTGTCAGTTTAGCTCCTTTCTCTCATTGGTGAGTTCCTCCTGGGCCCTCCATTTTCTTTCCTCACTCTTCCATTTCTTTGCATCTACAGCAGTGTAAGGGCTCAATCCAAAGATCAACACCTATGCTGGTCAGCCTTTATTCCTTTCCTCACTCTGCTCCTGACTTTCTAAACTTCCAAACTAGGCTTGCTGAGCATCTTCATTCCCTCACTCTCTGCCCCTGTTTTTCAGCACCTTTTTTATATATTGTTTTTTTCCCTTTAGAATGTAAGCTCAAGGGGTGGCTAGGTGGCACAGTGAGTAAAGCACTGGCCCCAGAGTCAGGAGGACCTGAGTTCAGTTCCAGCCTCAGACACTTAACACACACACACACACACACACACACACACACACACACACACACACACACACACACAAACTAACCATGTAACCTTGGGCAAGTTTCTTAACCCCAATTGCCCCCCAAAAGGCAAAAAAAAAAAAAGTAAGCTCTTTGAGGCAAGGAACTCTCATTATTTTTGTTGGTATTTGTATTCCCAGCATTTAGCATGGTGTCTATAAAAAATAAATTAATATTAATTAACATAATTAATTAAATACTTGCTTTCCTTCTCTTCCAACAATGGGATTTTTTTTCAGAAAACAATGATCAGGTATGCAGTTTACATTAACCTGAATAAACACATTCATCAGATGCTACTTCCTATGGTGCTACCTCTAAACCTAGACCTTAAGCAATGCATCAACACAGTGACACATACTCTTTGATTGAACATGGCCTGATTTTCCCCCAAAATAGCAAGAGTCTAAGAAGAAAATAAGAACAGCATGCACCCCCCTCCCCAAACACCATAACCATACTGTTTCACTGCCACTACTCAGTTCCTTAATAATAATGTCAGGGCAGCTGACTCCAGTAGGCTCTGGATTCAGGAGAATTGAGTTCAAATCTGGCATTTGGCACTACTAGCTGTGTGACACTAGATGAGTCACTTAACCCTAATTGTCTCAAAAAAAATATTAGTAACTAACATTTAATAGTTGAAAGTTCTTTTCTTACAACAGCCATGTGAGGTAAGCATCACAAATCATATTACTCTCATATTACATATAAAGAAACTGAGGCTGAAAGAATTAAAACCTATTACCCAGAGTCACATCACTAGTAAATAGCAGAGGCAGGATTTGAATCTATGTCTCTTATTATCTCAAGTCCATTGTTCTTTCCACCATGTCCATGGTGCCCCTTTGTTCTTTCCTCACTCTCCATTTCTTTGCTTCTACAGCAGTGTAAGGGTTCATCCAAAGATCAACACCATCACTGGTGATGTTTTAGTAGCCAGTTGAATATTCATTGGTATAAGTATAATCTTCTCCAATGCAGTGGCAACATCTACCCCATTCCTTCCTGTATAGTTCAGTTGCAATGCCTCCCTTGCAGTGCCAACACATGTTATCTAAGAAAATCCCAAAGTTTCAGTGTTTAACTATATGGTGGAGTTCTATAACATAAGAAACAATGTCCTAGGGAGCAATATTTCCTTTTAGGTTTCTAGATGTAATTTGTACACATTTCATCTCATTTGGTCACAGTGAAATTAATGACTCTGAGTAATCAGTATCATCACCTTTCATCCTTCTTTCTAAGATAAATAATTCTACTAACCTTACTTCACATGACCTGGTTATCACACTATAAATCATTTCAATTCCTCTTTCAGGACTCTGTTCAGTTTCCGTACCTTTTTAAAATGTAGATTTCAATTCCAAGAATAGAAAGTAGAGGACATTCTAGTTTTTGCATGTTTTGCTCCTATCAACCCATCCCACAATCATTTTATCTTTTCAACGAATAGCTATGATGTTTATTGAAATTCAATACTGATTGATTATAACTATATTCTTTTTCTTGTATTTATTTAGAATTTTCCCATTGTGTATCCACCTTCTTATTATATTACATTTGTGCCCATGAACACAAATTCTTGCCAGATCACTTTTCTAATTTATTAAGGCTACACTAGAAGGTGTGAGTAACTCTGTCCTATGTTACTCCAGGAGCGAATTTGATGAATTCTCAATCCCTTCATCTGGGTCATAGGTCTAGAGTAATATTAGTCCTCTAATTGATCCCTATAGAACAACTCTTGATAGGTGATACTCCAACCAATCATGTCTCCAACTAACAGTAATTTGGTCTAGAGTCAATCTCCTTAGCTTGTTGACAAGAATATTGAGATATAAAATCTAAATCCTTATGTCATCTCCAGACAACTGCTGCCAACACACTAAGGTGACACACAGGGTATGACCAGGGACAGATGCAATAGCTAACTTGAGTGAGCAATTGGCATAAAGGATGCTAGGCCCAGAAAAGTTGATTCAAATCTACTTCCAGTTAATTTAAGTCAGAGAACAACCCAAAAAAAGAGTGACAAGTTTAATAGAAGACACTAAAAAGGGTATCCTGGGAAGGAGTTCAGTACATAAGGAAAAAAGAGTTTGGATCATCTAGAGACCATTCGGGATCACCAGTCAAAACAAATTACAAGCAAACTGTGAAATAACATACAATGAGGGGGTAAAAAGCTAAATTAAGGAAAAGTCAAAGGCAGGGACAACCATAGAAAAGGTTAGAGTACCAATACAACAGAGTCAGGTCATCATGAAGACAGTAGGAGGTTAGGAAATTGTTTTCACCAGGGCTAAGGTTATTTTGCTTCATTTTATAATGTCTGTTGTCTATGGACAGCTGGGATTCATAGAGACCTTTACCTAGGATCAATGTGAGACCTGATATAAAGTCTCACAAATTATATCTATTTTATGCTTTTGACCTATGAGTCTTTATCTTTGAAGGGAATAACATGTTTTGCATCATTTGTTATTTGGATAACTATATTGATTGTTACCCAGCACTCTGGGCTCATTTAGATACTGGTTAATTAATCATTTGACTTTTTTTTTCCTACCACCTCCCTGGCTATGAAAATTAAGAAAACAAATTTCTACTGTTAGCAAAGATAATTTACTATTCTTTTTAAAATGTTAACTCCATTTTCCTTCATTTTGTGATCTTTAGAAATCACTCCTTTCCTCAGATTCTAAACTCTTTGAGGTAAACACTCCTTTTCTTCTCCTAATTTGTATACCAAGTGTTAATTATACCATTTGAATCCCACTTTCAATAATTAATTGACAATTCATTGATTCTGTAAGTGTTCTTACAAACCTGCAAACTGATCTGCTCTGTTTCTCCAAAACAGTAATTTCCCCCAATTGCATGTCATTTTTCTCTCTTGTTCTTAAAACATCCATTCATTTTTGTAGCAGCACTCTCAAACCAATGCTCTCTCAATTTTCAAGTGAATTTACTCAGAATCATTCATCAGAACGTAAAAAACAATAGAAGAACCTGCACCTTTTCACAGTCAACAATTTTTTGCCCATTCCATATTTGTGGGAAAGGAAAAGAGGTAGGGGAGAGCAACAAACATTGTTCTACCCACTCTGACAGATTCAGGAAGATCACAAAGGGGAAAGAGTTAAAGACAAAATGTTTCTATTTGGAGTCTCGATCAGCAAAGCTCAAGCTCTTCTCCCACCCTTCATATTGCTTTCAAGCCTCTTCTTGCTCGAGCTTTTCTGATCTTGGCTATTTTCCATTCTCTCCTTAGTGATCTGACTAGGCTGTCACATCTAACATGAACAGGCAGTCTGATTTTTGACTGAATTGCCTATTTAACAAAAGGCTAGTAATCAATCAGATAAGCCAAACAACTGGATAATTCACCCCAAAAATCAGTTTGTAGCTGGCTAATAACTATATCACCTTAGTTTAAAAAGTCCCGAACTATTATGGTTGCATAGAATGAGGACTAGATCCTAGAAAAATGTTTTTGGTCTCTTTCCTAAATACTGTAACAAGGACCAAGAAATTTATAATATAATGGGTGTATTTGTGGCTGAAAGCCATAAAGTAATAAATCACAACCTCATAAGTACCACATGTGAAGAAATGCTTTGTTCAGTGATGAATACTAGCTCCTAAGGCTTATGCTCTGAAATTTGGGGGGGGGGGGGGGGTGCGACCATACTATAAGAATTCTCAAAGGAATTAGGACCTAAAGCAGATGCAAAGATAACTACCGTAAAGTCAGAATAGATGGATCATATCCAATTGATATCAGATGGTTGATGCAAAAAAAACAAGTAAGCTTTTCATTTTATTTTTCAGTTTGTGACAAGCAAATCAGATTTTTATTTTTGATGGAGTTTCATAGGAGGTATTTGTGCCTCTGTTCTGCCTTTTCACATTGGATGAATTTATAATAGGCTATGATTTTTTTGAAAGGCATAGGAATTCCATATTTACTATCCAAGAAATAATATTTAGGGACTGATTCAATTGAGATGTAACAGGTCTCCAAATCTGGGCCCCCACATGCCACAAGTCTAGCTCTGAAACTGTGTATAAACTGTTTCCAAAGACAATTAAAAAGGGGGGAAAGAGTGGGACTTCAGTAAAATCAATTCAAATCAGTAAACATTTATTAAGCATTTATGTACATTGTGTAAGACAATGTAGATACAAAGACAAGACCAAAATAGTACCTCTCTTGAAGTTTATATTCTACTAAAAAATTCAACATCATGTAGAAGAATAAATACATTATAATTTGAGGAGGTAGAGAGAACAAACAACTGATTACATCAGGTAAGACTTCATGGAGAAGGTGGTCATAGAACTAAGCCTTGAAGGAAGATAAGGATTCTGAAGAACAGAGTCTAGGCATGAAGAAAAGCCTTTGTAAATAAACAGAAACGGGAGCTGTTCACAGAATAGTAAATAGCACAACTTAGCTGAAGTGTAGCCTAAAGATGAAAATGTGAAATAAGGCTACAAAAGCAAGTCAAAGTCAAATTGGGGGGAAAAGGGGTCTGCCTAGCTATAGTTTGTATTTTATCCTAGAGGCCATCAAGCAGAAGAATGATATGGTTAGCATTTTTTTTAAGAACTGAATTGTTCATTCTGAAAGAAAATAGAAAACTGACAGGAAAAAGCTATTTTTAAAAAGTTGTAATTTTAAATAATAGTTGATTACTTTGAATGTCAGGACATAACTAGATAGATAAAACATTTACAACATGTGTATTATGTGCTGCATGCTGTATTAAGTGCTAGAAATTCAAATTCAAGCAAAAAGGAAGTTCCTACCTTCAAAACACTTACATTCTGAAGGAGGATACAACATATGAAAGGGAACTGGATTTACCATATTTACTCTGAATTTCACGTTAACCATGGATTAATAAACTATTAAGGTTAGTCAAACAAGGAAGGAAACAAGAATGTATTAAGCACTACTCTTGTGCCAGGAACCCTAATAAGTGCTCTACAAATATTTTCTCATTGGGAGATAAGAAATATTATCATCCCCATTTTATAGTTAAGGAAACTGATGAAGGCAGAATTTAAATGATTTGCCCAGATTCATACTGTTCACAAGTATCTAAGGTCACATTGGAACTGAGGTCTTCCTTACTTCTCAGGTTACTGCAGTGGATAGAGCACCAGGACTGAAGTCAAAAAGACCCAAGTTCAAATCTGGCCTCAGGCACTTACTTGCTGTGTGACCCTGGGCAAATCACTTAACCCATTTGCCTCAGTTTCCTCATCGGTAAAATGACTGGAGAAGCAAATGGCAAATCACTCCAGTGTCTTTGCCAAGAAAATCCAATATGTGGTCACAGAGTAAGAAATAACTGAACAACACTTTTCTGACTCTACGCCCAATGTTCTATTCACTGCACCACATAGTTGCCTATAATAACCTGCTGTTATGTGGCATGTGAAGATTAAAAAAAGATTCTTATGCATCACTGTAGATATTTTCAGAGCTATAGAGAAGTGGAAAATGCTACTTTCTATGTATCCAAGAAAGTGGCTTACTGAATTTTGTCTTTTATTCAAGGTAAACCCTTTTCTTTCTGCTGGTGTAAGAAAGACAGATAACTTTATTGCCAGACCCTACCTCTTCATTTTTTTGTCTAGGATATCTTTGCTATACCCATTGAATTTCTTCCCAATCTGGTAATAGTGTCATAGAACTAGAGCTAGAAGGAGTTTCGGAGGCAGGTGCTAGAATACTTTTTCACAAGGGTAAATTCTCTGGATGATAGCTGTAGGGGCTGGTCTTGAAGTAGGGTAGGGGCTGGGGCTAAGTGAAGAAAGGGTTGTTTCCAAGACTCTTGTCCTTAGATTCATAGGCTGTCTCCACTGGGTATAAGGGATGGTGGTAGTGGTGGTTTGACTTACATGGCATACACTATCTCTTGCATCTCCCTCAAAGTGCCCTTGTGCTTCAACTAGGCTGGCTTTCCTTCTCTGTGAGTACCAGTTGGCCAGCAGTTTCTGTTGACCATGGGCCATAGGTGTGACTTCCCTGAATGATTGCTATGGAGCTAGGCTAGAAGCAAGGCCAGTGGTTGGGGCAAGAGGTAGGGAAAACTTCTATTGCCCATTTATGGCAGCTGCTCACTAGTTGGTGATAGACGGGGGTTTGGGTCCAAGAGGGAGTTCTCTGATTATTGATATCTTTGGAGGCCGAACTGGAAGCTGGGCTGATAATTTAAGGAATACTGTTCTTCCCAGGGTTCTTTGACTCAGAGTTTTTGACTGTGACCATAGGAGTATGATAAGAAGTGGTGGTTGAAGTGGTTGAGGCAGTGGTTTGACTAGCCTAGAACAGACTGTAATTTATCTCTCCATCAGAGTACCTTGCTACTTATGCCATCCACAAGATGGTACAGTGGAAAATACAGTAAATTCAGAGTTAAGAAGCTTGCTACTTATAAGCCATATGATCCAGGACAAGCCTCTTCCTCCTTTTAAGCCTCAGATCAAAAAAAAGAAACATTTTCATATCCTTCCCCATAAGGTTGCTGTAACACTCAAATGAGATAATATATGTAAAGCTCCTTATGAACCTTAAAATATTATGTAAATAAGACAGATGATGAAGATGATGATAAAGCCTTAGATGAGGGAACAAAATGTTGTTATGCCCTATTCCTAACAGTGCTATGATCCTCTATAGCAACAAAAATAGGGGTTCTTTGTTGTCTTTCAATAGCTTACTATATTGGAAATAAAATAAGTTCAGTATTATTTCTTCCTACATTTAGGTAATAGTATGGGGCTACTGACAAAATTAGGCTCTAATATTCAACTGTGTTTCTGATTCTTTTCTCTTTCATATACCATGCTGATGTTAAGATCTTTTTTATCAAGTTTACCTAAACTGCTTTGAATAAGAAAATAGGGTTGGATGTGGTGGTATATGCCTGTAATCTCTGCTACAGGAGAGACTGAAGCTGGTGGGACGTTTGAATTTAGGAGTTCCAAAGTGCAGAAGGACTAAAGCTGAATTGGTGTCCACACTAAGACTAGCCCTAACATGGCAAACCCCTGGGAACAGGGCTCCAGACTGCTTCAGGAGGGGCAAGTCAGCCCAGACTAGAAACAGAACAAGATAATACTTCCATGGCAATCAGTAAAGTAGTATGGTTGGGTCTGTGAGAAGCAGCTACACTTCCATTCTTAGCAAAATAGGATGATGAGATCTCAGACCAAATCAAACCAAACAAGGCCAAGTTAGATATAATTCAGTTAAGAATACAGGCGAAAAAGTTACAATACTGTGAGATTGTGGGTGAGGTACCAAAAAGGGACACGTGCACTCAAAAGATAAAAAGTCAGGAAATTTATTACTTGCAGGCATGCAAGTAAATGGCTCCCCAGCCCTTTATTCCCACAAGTAAGCAGGACAGGCAATGCACATGTATGATGGATGGATACCCCAACTTAGAGCACAGAGCTCTGGGTCTCTGTCTTTTTAATCTGATTGCCATTGCTGGGCCGACTGATGAGGACCAATTGGAAAGTGGATTTAGGAGTAGTCAATCAGCAAGTGTCTAAAACTGAGACACTCCCTCCCTCCTGAGACACCTATCTCTACCCCCATATCCCTTCCCCCCATTTATCAGAAGGATTTGTGTTTAGAAAAGTTTGCTAATCTTGCAGAAAATATTAGATTAAGTTTGCTAAACTGATTATGACAAAGAGATCCTTAATTCAGTGCTGAAATGAAGTTGACTAAACAAGTCATGGGCTACATAGGAACTTCCCAGTACTTTGGCAAGTTAATCAGTGGTCAAACATGGTGTTACTTATGTCAGTGAGGACCTAGCAATCAACTGGACCCCATGTTTTCACCAGATAGAGACTGTGTCTATAAAATAGTTTTTAAACTGGTTAATCCCACTAATTCAATCAAAAAAAATGGAAAGGGATAAGGATTAGATCTTTCATTTCACTTACATAGGGAATTCCTTGTTGAGGAAACTTTAAGTCAGTACCTTCCCTGAAATTTACAATTTTAGAGAACTGCTTAGAGTATTGAGAGGTTAAATGACTTTACCAGGGTCATACAGACAATATTCATCAGCTGCAGGACTAGAACCCAGGACTTCTTGTTTCCAAGGTCAGCTTTCTAACCTCTACTTTATGCTGCCTCTATTCTATCAAATAAGCAATTAATTTCAAGGGAAAAAAATAATCAAAGAGTGAAACAATCAAGTTAACTTGCTCTGACCGTATGGACACAGCCCTACAATATTCAAATCAAGCAAAGAGCAAAAGCCCAAACCAAAAAAACTCATTTAAAGATTACCTCAGGCTATAGGGATGAAGTATATACTTGAAAATAAGAACATTCTCTTACATTTTCTTCTGTCTTCTTAAAAGTAAATTAATCTTTAACTCCATTAGTCACTAGGACATATTTACACCGGTGATTATACATTAAAATTAAGCTTGAAATATAAACTGGATTTAAAATTTTAATCTGCTAGACAAAGAATGTGGTTGTTTGGCATCACATTCAAGTCAACAAAAAATAAAGTAAGGCAGCTGTTTAATGAACATTTGCTAAATTTTCCAAATAAACAGATGCCAAACTAATATCTGCAGACTAAACAAATTCTGTGAATCAACAAGGGGACTATTACATACGGATGTCAATTGAAGTTATATATATTCCTTCTTCAAATTTTGGCCCTTCATTTGGTTACAGCTAAATGGTTCCAGTAATGAAAAACCATGCTTGACTGGAAAGTTATCTACAAATGCAAATGAATCTCCTAGAAATATACTTCATAGAATATAAGCTTTACAGTATTTCCTTGCAGAATTCTATTCACCATTTGCCTTGTATTCCCTGATTAGGTACAACCACTTTGGTGAAAATCTGAACACAGACTTTGATTTACAACTATTTGGCAATAGATGAAACAGTTGAATCTATGTTTACATTTATCCTGTGATGGATGGACTATAAGAAAACAGGTTTATGAAATATTTCCTATTCATCAGATAAAGAACCATAGGATTCAGAGATGTAAGGCACCCTCCCTCAAGGAGATGCTCCAACTAAAAACCCTGATTGGCTAGCTATGCCCATAATACCTCCCTCCAATGTTAACTGATGAAATCCTATCAATCTTTAAATGCACATCTAGGTCAACCTCCTTCATATTACAGATGAGGAAACAGGTTCTATGAGATTAAGTGACTTTAAGGTCATCACAGGTATAAATAGGAAATACGGTGTTTAAACTCTGATCTTCTAAGTCCAAGTTCTAATTTTTTTCCTAAAGATCATGCTGCTTTGTGTAATTGGGCTCATTCATTCTTTCACATTATTTCATATATTCTTTACATATATCCAGTATCATTCATTTATCGATTCAACAACATTCAACAGTCATTTATCAAGTAATTACTGTGTACAAATATATTCTGATCAGTACCAAGGGAGAGGCAAATAATAATAGCTTAAACTTCTATCACCCTTTAAAGGTTTACAAAAAATTTCCCTCAAAACAACTCTACCAGCTAGCTAAATATTAGTATGATTATCATGATTTTACAAATGAAGAAAATAGTCACATGGCTAGTATCATACAAAGAATTCTTTCAAGTCCAACATTATTTCCCTATACCATGCTACCTTTACATATAATTTTAATTGACATAGTCCCCATCATTGAGATGGTGCCACTAAAAATCATTGCCACTTATTTATTACCTTTACCTAAAATGCCTGCTTAAAGGAAAGTAACTTCCTTCTGAGAGTCCATTATATATACATATATATATATATATATATATATATATACACACACACACACTGTATATACAGTCATTTGCATGTTTGCCATTAGATTGTGAGCTCTTAGAGGGCAGAGCTGGTGATTTCCCCATTACCCAGCACAAGGCACAGAACCTGATATATAGTAAGCATTTAATAAATATTTGTTTACTGACTGCCTGCTCTTTATTTCTGCCTGATGAAATCCTACCCATCCTTAAATACCAAAACCAAATGTCACTACTTCCATCAAATATTCTCCGATCTCAGCACTCATGAGTGATTTCTCTCTCTTTAGACCTCTCATGACACTTATGACATTCCTCAGTATTTAGCATGCTCTATTTTTACATGATAATTATTAGCGTGTGTGTCTTATTTTTTATACCAGATTGTAAACTCCTTAAGGCAAGGGTTCCTAACCCAAGAGTCTAAGAACTTGCTTTTTAAGTATTTTAACTACCAATATGATTGATTTTCTTTAATTCTATGTATTTTACTTTACACTTCTACAAATATTATTTTTTTTTGAAGAACGCCCATAGACTTCACCTGGTTGCCAAAGGACATGACACAAAAATTGTTTAAGAACCCCTACCTTAATGGAAGGGACCATGTCTTCTTTTTTTTTTACAAATTTCCTTCAGTGCCAGGTATAATATCTTAGACACTATAATAAATGTTTTTGGCACTTAATAAACGTTTCTTAAATTGAATTGAAAAATATGGGGCAGCTAGATGGTGCAGTGAATAGAGCACCGGCCCTGGAGTCAGTAGGACCTGAGCCCAAATTTGGCCTCAGACACTTGACACACTTACTAGCCATGTGACTTTGAGCAAGTCACTTAACCCCAATTGCCCTCTGAAAAAGCAAAAAAAAAGAAAAAGAAGTACAATCTTATAACATTACATTTGGCAAGGAAATTGCATGTTAATTGAATGTTTTGTGCTCATTTTAGGCTTGTAGGTTACATAATCAGTAACATTTATCACATGTGGCTCTGAGTTAGATACTAAAATAGCCTAAATAGTTAACCCAGTCATGTCAAAGTCTCATTACTATGACTGAATAGCTATGACCCTTAGCTGTGTGTATACTTAGGATAACAATATTCCAAAGATGACCTCACTCATCCCTCATCAGTGCAGTTCAGCTTCATATTCCAGTGCTGACAGTACCTACATATCTAATCTTCAAACATCGAAATAGGCTAACTGAATTTTAAAATTCAGTCCAGGCTGCTTGTGGTATATGTCTTTGAGCTTAGCCTGGTTGTCTCTAAACAGTTTGTTTACATAGAAAGCAAGGCATCAAAAGGTGTCAACAGGCTCAATGTCTTATTACTCCTGCTAACTGTGTTTATATTCCCTTCTATCAACCTAAAAGAAATCACAAATAGTAGCAATTAAAACCATGCAACATGGTATAGTGGAAAAATTCCCTGGATTTAGTCAGAGGGGAAAGAAACAAACATATATTAAACACCCACTATGTACTGAGTACTGTGCTAAGTACTTTACAAATATTGTCTCATGTGACCCTTTTAACAATCCTGTGAGTTAGGTATTATTGTTTTTCCCATTTTACAGTTGAGGAAACTGAAGCAGATAGAAATTAAATGACTTGCCCAAGGTCCTACAGCTAGTAAGTATCTGAGATCTTCCCAACTCCAGACCCAGCACTCTATTCACTGTGTCACCTAATTGGCAGACAATCTGGGTTTATATATCAGTTCTTCCACTTACTACTTGTTGGACCTTGGGTAAGTCACCTCCTTAGGCCTTAGTTTTTTCATCTATAAAATGAGGGTGCTGGATTAAATGAACCCTAAGGCCCCTTACACTCTAAATATGTGTTCCTGTCTTCTGACTGGCACCAAACCAGTGGATTAATCAGATAGAAGACTGGCTAATCATGGGACAACTCATCTCTAGACTGTTTAATACATCCTTACTATTATTAGTACACTGCAAGTACAAACTAAGCAATCAATAAAATGAAGCTAAAATTTTTTGTTAGAATTACCAATAAAAAAAAATTCCCAACTGTATTTAGAGTACACAGACAAATGAGCCTTGGAGCAAATTCAGTGAAACTCCTAATGAGATTTACCATCTGTAAAACTTTTGAAACCTTGAGCTATAGGCAGGAAAATACCAGCAGAATACAATGGCCAATACCTTCCCAAGTTTGAAAGGATAGTTGGGTATGGTTGTGTAAATGGACACATTTGATTAGTAATAACACATTCATATAACATCTTAAGGTTTATACATGGGCACCTAGGTGGCACAGTGGATAGAAGGCTGGACTTGGAGTCAGAAAGAGTTCAAATCCTGGCTTAGACACTTACTAGCTGTAGTAAGATACTTAAGCAAGATACTTAATTTCTCAGACTCAGTTTCCTCATTTGTAGAAAGGGATAAAAATAGGACCTAACTCCCAGGGTTCTTGTGATGATCAAATGAGATAATATGTAAAGTGTTAGGCAATCCCTAAAGTTCCATACATCTGTTAGCTATCATTAAGTATCACAGGTAAAATATAACTCAAATGGCCTCTCACTCCAGAGATCATGCCCCTTCCTCTGTACCATGTAACCAAGATCAGAAAGACCTGGATTCTAGCTCGACTTCTGATATACTGGCTGTGTAAGCCTTGGCAAGTTAATAAATTTCACAATTAATTCCCAGGCAACTCTCTTAGACCCCTAAACTGCAGAAAAGTTACAACCACCTGCATGAGAAAGGGAGTTTTCTCACCTAGGACTTTGCTACAGCAATGAAGTCACAAGTTCAGTCCCTATCCCTTAATATTTATAAGGTGATTTCCTCATAATAGCCCTGTGAAATCAATTAGCAGGTTCTAGGATCTTAGGTAACTCACTCAAAATTATTTTGGAGCCAAGATTTGAAGCCATATTTCTTGATATTAAGACCAGCACTTTTACCTGTTCTATGGTAAATCATAAAGGATAATCCAGGCAAGAGTTTGGTTATCAGTGCTCCTTGAAAGATCACTGAGACTCAAAGGTATTGGATGACAGGGATTGCAGCCTCAGAGCTTTAAGAAACCCTACATATCACCAAATCCAACCACCTCAGAAACTGAGACCCAAAGAGATTGATAGGATCATTCAACAAGTAGGAGTCTGAGGGAGAGTTTGAAACCTAAGTATTCCTGACTCTGAGTCTTATACATTATCCCTCTACCATACTACCTTGCAAAAGGTTCTAACTTTATAATAGGGATATGTTTCTAAAGCATGGTATGATAATTACCATCACTGAGGTGACAACACTCCTTTTGTGGTCATTGTTTCAGGAACTCTAAGAGAAAATGGAAAAAAGAAAATAAATATGACTACCCATCCTAACCCCCACCCTATATGAGAAACTGAGAAAAACAATTTTTAAAAGAACAAAATTCATTATTTGAGAAGTCAGTCAATCACTGTGCTTCAAGTTTAAAGTCAAGAAGTCTAAAATAATCAGTGATTACTCAAGAAACAGAGATACAGACCCAAGATGCTAAAGGAGAAAAGATAAGACCAAACCAATATCTATTTAGAAGACTTATACCCTTATATCATTAGAGTGCCATTCCCTCTGGAACTAGAATTATACCCTCTTTGCCAACAGATATTCAGAGCAATTAAACTATTTTATGACTAAGTTCTTGTTCAATTTTTAGTGTGATATAGTAGATAGAGGGCCAGTCTCAAAACCAGGAGAGCCCTAGGTTCCATGACATATACTGACTGCCTAACCTTGAGCAAATCTTTTATTCTTTCAGGGCCCTAGGCTAGAGATGTCAAACAAGATTAAAATGCATTTGGGAAATATTTAACAAAATAAAGAATTATGTAATAGAACATAGATAATGTTAATATGTGACTTTTTAAGTGATTGTGCAGCCAAGCAGAGACCTTCATGTATATAGTTTAGTGACCTCTGTTTTTGAGTTTAACATCACTGCTCTAGTCTCTAAGACTAGAAAATGTTGACCTGAACTTGTAGAGGGAGCTCCATCACATGGGAATTCTCCCTATCAATGAAATCACAGGTCCATCACTATCCTACCTGATACAGCTGCCACCATGTGAAATCCTAATGGGCACCTATGAGGTACCAGTATTCCTTCAGGGTTAACAAAAGTCAACAAGTTGCAAGATCAATGAGACAATCAAATGGACAAGACATAGCAGTAAAATTTGGCAGGAAACTTTCCAGTCTAAGGAATGACTATCCCAATATGAACAGGGTGGAGACCAGAAGGAATAGAGGAACAAAATGAGACATTAACAAACCAGTCAGAGACCCATCATTTTTAGGACCATATGATCAGCAAGGAAGGTGAATCTTCCAAATGGAAAGAGGATCACAGAGACTAGAGAACCAAGTACAAAGTAATAGCTTTCTTACTCTTCCCCAAACATGCTAACAATTTTCAGAAAAAGTCTAACCTGATTAACTGCTGACATATTAGGCCTATGTTAGACATGTGATATCCAATGCAGAAAGTGCTAAATTCAAGTGATAAAACCTGTTGCTTCATGAATAACATAAACTTCTTAATTTCCCAAATCTCAAAACTACCCTTAACTAGTGCTACCCTCAATTCAATCCTACAGGATATACAGCATACACATAGATAAATAAATACTATACACAAACAAATGTAGTAAAATAGGCTCCTATATTGAATCTCTGCATTCATTTAACCTAGAATTCTGTGGATCTACCTTCTCCATCAGAGGTCTAGGTGTACCCCCTAAAGGGTAGTGAGGTTCTTCTAATATTGTTGGCTTGATCTGCCATTCTGCTCTGTGTGTTTCTTCCAACATTAATTGTACAGTGCCAGTTAATATCTCTTTAATATCATTGATGCTAGTTTTTAGCTCCCCACTGTCAATTTAATCAATTAACATAAATTAGCTTTTACAAAGGGAAAGCTACTGAAAAGATAAAACAAGAACCAAAGTACAGAAATGTCTTCCCAACCTGGGGCTCTCTTCTGCCCATCAGTCAGCTCTGCTCATTTTATCTCTTCTGCCAACTCAGTAACTAGAGTGGTTCCAAGAAAGGAGTTAGGTACAAAGAGAGTTTGAAGAATAAGAGATTATGGTCAACTATAGGAATTTCTGAATTATGGATTGCAAAGACAGAACACCTATACTGACAAGATAATAGGTTACTAACAAGCCTGTCCTATTATTGAGGGCAAAATCTAAATTAATCTCTGAGATATGCATGAAGAACCGATGCTAACATCATCATCCACTCCTGGATCATAAGGAATGCAACACAGAGCTAGAAAATTTGTACAATTTAATTTGCTTGGTGGAAGGAAATATCTAGGGGACACTTAAGAAATATTAGTTCCCCAAAGAGACAAATTCAAACATCTGGATGACCTTGGAGACTAGAGTCCCATAACTATAGGCTCCAATGTGATTAGATCCTTCACAGGAATTATAATTAGGAGATTAGAAAATGCATATATAATAAATATCAAGCAAAAAAAAATTCACTGAAGCCCAAGGCTGTGTTGAGACAACAGATAATACTGTTAAATTTGCCCAATAGGAAAGTAGAAAGTTAGGAATTATATTCATAGAAAAGACATTTAGATTCAATACAATAGGCTCATATCTCCCATAACTTGAGAAACAGAATGACAAGTGTCTACTTCACTAATATAATGAGCATACTACAAAACGACCTTCTCAGTCTATCAAATTTCAAGTTGTAATTTCACAAGGGGATCACTTGTCTTGACTGTTCTTTAAAACAGTTATGTAGTCTCTCATTCATTCTCCTCCTGACCTCACCCAAAAAAAGTAAGGTTATCTGATCAAACATGTGACAGCATCAGTGACCCTCATTGTGGACTTCATATATCAACACTCGTAAAAGAGAATTTGAAGTGAAAAAAATATTCCAAGCATCCTTGAGTCTGACAATCAGGTCCTGGAAGTGTGCCAGTTTCTACCTCCAATTCACTTAAATAAAGGTATAGCTAATGATGCATCTCAGTAGAAAATAAACAATTGCAAAGTGCAATTTAGTTAACTCTCAATTACCTTGTGGTGAACTTGGAATGAAATCCAGAAACCCTAATAAAAATTCAGAATAGAAATGATGCCTAAAACTACCTTTAAATTGCCTCTTTTTAAAATCTTGTCAATCACCTTTACAACTTTATTTACAAAAATATTCATCAAACTTTTCTTTCAAAATAATAGCTGCCTAAAGATTGTCCCATACTAAATCTTAATGGTGTATCTTGTTTTATTTCCTTTAGTTAATTGGGATAAAAACAAAATTATTTGGACAAATCTGCTACCCAGTCAAGTACTACTTCTTAATAAAAGGAAAAAAAAAAACAGTTACCAAACAATTTTAAGGGAAAATATCCATTTTTATATTGAAAATCTTCACTAAGGCTCCTGGAATAAAGTTTTGCTTTAAATAAAAACCCAATGTTTGGGAAGATAAGTTTGAGTAAATAGTTGTTGTCTTTACTATTAGCAATATGTGAGTCTTTGAACAGTAATAGATTCTGCTATAAGAGTAGTATTTCTTCAACAGATGATCGATCCATATGGAATTTAACAATCTGTGCTAATTTAAGAAACCTTAGTTTCTACTTTATTTTCTATTTAAATAGACAATAAATTGTCTATTAATCCCTATCCAAAGGTTAACATCTTACAAATAAACATATGTATGTGTATGTATATGTATATGCAAATATATAGCTATATATGGCTTTGGGGAAAAATCATTGTTAAAGCTTATACATGCATTGTATAAGTTAAAATTTATGCCATGCAGCAAATATTAACAGCAGAAGGGAGCTGGATGAAGTTCACTTAGACAGGAAGCAGAGTTATCACTGTAGCCCCAGGGCTCAAAAGGATAGAGGCCAGTTGTTAATTTCATCTTGCAGTTGCTTAAACCTATTTGAATGCTGAACTTCTTGATGTCTTATTTGATCTTGGACTTCCCTTTTGCATGCTTAGCATTGCCAACTTGCCCTTCTGAATCTTGGAATCTCCTGCTTCTGTCCTTGTTTGCTAGGTGTCTTATAATAACTGACTCTTTTGTTCCAAATAGTCGATTTTCTGATTCTGAACCCTCAGTAACTGATTCATCATCATCATAAATTGTCCTGCCATGAACCATGTCAATGACCAGCATATAGCCCACAATGATCTCTCAAGTCACAGCTTTAGGCAAGTCCTCCCCATCCTCATTCATGTTTGGCTAGGTACAGGGAAAATAACATATAAGCAAAGAATAATCAAATTTATAGGACCCCCCATAAAATGCCAGACCTATCTCCTTATTTCTTTGTGTGGTTGCTTATATCACTGATTGTATTATCTGATCCTTTGTAAATTTGGTTGTGGCTATAAAGTAACAGAATGAGAAATTACTGAAGGAACTGACTAGATAAAGAGACTTCTGTATGAAACTTCCTATGATACCAAAATTTCTGCTAAGTTGGTTTTTTTTCCTGCCAAAATCACTTGCTTTTGTACACTTGTTTTACAACTACTTTTTCATAATGGTTTTGTGATTTTTAAACAATAACCTTTGATATTTATGTAGCACTTTTAGCTTTATAAAACATTTTCTTCACAACATTATAGAAGTTGGGGGTACAAGAATGATTAACCCCATTCTACAGATGAGGAAGCAGAGAATTAGAGAGATTAAGTGATTTTCCAGTGATCAGTCAATACCTCAGTTTGGAGCCAGAATTCATATTTAACTGTCTCCTGACTCTGAGCCCAGCAACCCTTCCATTACCACAAATAAGCATTGAAAACTGAATCATTATTAAGTAAAACTTTATTTTGACAGAAGTGATATGTAAAGACTAACTAAAAAAATAATTGTAAGTAAAATATAATACCATTGGCTATTTCAAAGTATGCAAACATCTACCTGAGATTAAGTTTTAAAAGTATGACCAGAAGAGGACTAATAGGGAAACATGGCAGCCGGAGTCTGCATGTGAGAAATGCTTTTCAAAAGAACATAATACCACTACAACTTTCCATTATACTTCCCCTCAGTTCTCAGATTTTGTGTGTTGATTGATGTTGATGGGGTTTCTCTTCTTTTTAAAAAAAATATTTGCCAGGCGGCTAGGTGGTGCAGTGAGTAAAGCGCTGGCCCCAGAGTCAGGAGGTCTTGGGTTCAGATCTGGCCTCAGACACTTAGCGCACACACAAGAAGAAAAACTAGCCATGTAACCCTGAGCAAGTTACTTAACCCCAACTGTCCTACAAAAGGCAAAAAAAAATTATTTGTTATAAGGAATAGGTCTCTAGAAGGGAGAGAAGGATACAGAGAGAAAGACAGGCAATGTATAAGGTAATAGGAATGGGAATTTGAAGATCTTCCCTGCCCCTTAATAGACTGAATGTAATCATATGGAGCCTGTGGTAGGAGGAGTTTGCTGAACAGGTGGAGCAGGAAGGGGTGGAACAGGAAATGAGTCAGAGCAGTTAGTGTGGAAGTAGAGAAAAATGCAGGCAAACAGGTAGCTAAGATTGTGAGTGATTGTTTGTAGGTAGGCCCAAGCAGGGGGAAGGCTTTGGGATGGTGTTGTTCCCTGCAGTGATAATGTGTATTAACTTCTTTGTTGCTGTGATGGATTAGGTTTTCTGGGGTTGGGATTTGACTTTCTGGTGTCTGAATAAATATTTTTGTTTCTGTCTTGTATATGGAGAGTCTGTTATAGTTTGCATTTCACAACTATACCAGCATATTCATAGTCATACCATGCATTGTCTTGGTGATATGTATAAACAAAATCTATTTTTTAAAAAGGAAAGTGAGGAGTAGGTCTAAGGGTCAGAGAAAGGAAAGGATTTGGAGTTTTGCTGGGGATTCAACAACCAGTCAGGAGGGGAAGGAGAAGAAGAAATTGGCAGGAAGTTTGGGGTGGGGCTCTGGGGCATGGGGAAGAGGAAGCAACCCTTCAGGAGCCTGGGATGGGATCTCCAATGGTAGCTAGCCTGGGTTTATAGACTTACCTGGAGCCATTGAGAGATTGTCACTCACTCAGAGTTGCAGACATTATTTATGTTATCAATTTGAATTCAGTTCCAATCAATTTGAATTGAATTCCCCAATCTGAAACTAAGTCTATCTCTGCTATGCATCCTGACTCTCTCCTATTCTTTATTTTCACAATGTAATAATCTCTCTTATGCACTTGTTTCATAAGGTTCCAACAGCTGAACACAGAAAAACTAACTGAAATTGTTGACAAACAAAGATGTGGATGTGTGTGTATGTATGCACCTATGTGAGGGGGAAGAAGAAAAGATGGGGTACCCTTTGACTGTTCACAACTGAAAATCAAGTACAAACTGTACTTTGTAAAAGACAATATTCTCCCACTCTGCATCATGTGGTGTTCCATCATTTATGCAGTGTGACTTGGAGTGTTAAGCCAGAACTTATCAGTTTAATAGCTATGGTACAGGAAGGGCAGATAAGAATCTTTTTCTTTCCATTAATCTTTCTTTAACAATGCTAAACTCAATAAGGCAAAAAAAAAATCTGCACTTACATTTTCTTTTGTTTAAACTGTTAAAAATGGGTATGTTAAGAAATTTGTTGTTGTCGAATTGTGTCCAGTTTTTTGTGTTCTAATTTGGGGTTTTCTTGGCAAAGATACTGAAGTGATTTGCCATTTCCTTCTCCAGATCATTTTACAGATGGGAAACTGAGGCAAACAGGGTTAAGTGACTTACCCAGGGTCACACAGCTAGTAAGTGTCTAGGATTGAATTTGAACTCAGAAAGATGAGTCTTCCTGACTCCAGGTCAGATGATCTATCCACTGTGTCACCTAGCTGATAAGAAATTAATTAATTTTAAATGCTGTGTCCGCTGGCACCAAAGAAATACTAAGAGTGAGAAATGCAATCATAGAATGATACCATAAAGTTTGAATGAGCCCAGGCCTCATCTAGTTCCCCCTCTTTCAGGCAACTGAATGTTTAAATCATTCAAAACTTTCTATTTTCTTCTTGAAGATCTCCAGGGATGGGCATTATCTAACTTCTCCTTGTCACTCTTTCTGGCATTTTGTTCCTCTGGGGTCAAAAAGTTATTTCTTTTAACCAACAAAAATATTATCTACATTATTTCTTTTTCCTCTTGTTTTCTCTTCTAATAAAACAGGGAGCTGCTCTCTCTTGTGACTCAGAAGCTTTTCCAAGAGATACAACACAGACAGGTATAATTTTGTTTATCTACTTCTTTCTTATGGTGCACCAGTTTCACTTGAGTAAAACTGGCAGAGTCTCATCATACAATGCACTTATTCTTAATTAATTATTCAAAACATGGGCTTTCAATCTTAAGACATTCATTGGTATGGATAGGAGGATCCATTAGAGCATGGCTGTTGTGGAAAGAACACTGAAATGGGAGTTGAGACCTGGATTCAGATATCAACTCTGACTCTCCTGAAGAGGTCTCTAGATTATGATGCATAAAATAAAACACAAAGGAAACCAATTCTTTAGGTGGCACAGTGGATAAAGCACTGGGCCTGGGGTCAGGAATTCAAATCCACTTACTGTGTAATGCTTTCTCAGCCTCAGTTTCCTCATCTGCAAAGTGGGGATAATAATTTTTCCTACCTCCCAGGGGGGTTGTGAGAATCACATGAGATAATATTTGTAAAGTGCCTGGCACATAACAAGCTCTATTTAAATGCTAGCTATTATTATATTGAAATACACTTACCGAACTACTCAAAACAAAGGTTCATGGACCCCAGTATATTTCAATATAAGTGGTTTTCCTTTTAATCCTTTGTGTTTTACTTTATGCATTTCAAACTTTATTTAAATAGGTTTCACCAGAATGGAATGGGACTCATGACACATAGAAAAGAACCCCTAAACTAGAATATAAACACATATCACCTGCCTTTTCACCAGTATAATTGAAATTCAGGAAATTTTGACAATGCCTTCCATGCAAAGGAATCCATCCATTCACAAGGATAAACAAGTGCGAGTGTTTGATAGCTCTAGTAAATCTTTATATTAGATTACAGAATTCCACTGAACTTCCATAAAATTCTTCTATATCTTCTATAAAGCACTAGAGAGTACCTGTGTTACCTCAGGCAAGTTACTATCTCTCTGAGCCTCAGTTTCCTTGCTTATAAAATGAAGGGAGTTGGACTAGATAATCTATAAAGTCCCTATCAGCTCTAAAATGCTATTATCTCTATGAATGTCATTTTAAATGGCTCATTTTGGTTCCTTTAGTTCCAACATTATAAACAGATAGAGAATATGAAATACACTCATCCAAAAATGAGATTAATTTGAACTGAATCCTTACATGATGGTTTCTTTGTTTTGATTTATGTAGTCCCACAAATACATTAACTTGTAATAAATATTAGAGTCAGTCTTGTTCTCTTCCCTGTAAAAAGAGAATAATAGAGATCAACCAAATACTGGGAGCATGGTCTTCTGAGAGTGAGGGTATTGTAGTTACATAAAGGAAAAAATCCAGGCCTTCCTGGAAATTAAATCACTTCTCTGGACCCACATTTTTTGGTCATGCAAAAATGATTAATGAAAACATTCTACTAGTTATTCTGTGCCCACTCCTGATGAGGTCCCTAGGCTATGATGGCCTGGAGTGTGAATGTGAATCCCATGATCTTTCTCTGGTATAACTGAAATTCAGGAAATTTTAGCAATTCATTACATGCAATTTCTATCATAAAACACTTGAATAAAAGAGCAATACAGAATAAACAAAAAGACATCAATCTATGAGGCATAAGCAAGGGTGAGTATTTGATAGCTCTAGTAAATCTTTTTATTGAATTAGAGAATTCTGCTGAATTCCCCTGCTATTTTCCTATAAAACCCTAGACCATACTTCTAACCCAGACCTGTACAACTAGGCAGTAAGTAGGGTCCAAAATTTAAAAAGGTTAAACTTCTTCAGTCACAGGTAGGGTAGACTAGAAACAGACTGATGATGATTGGTTGCTGTGGGTCATGTGACAACAAGAGAGTGCGCAGTGGCAAACCTACATTTGGGGAGGGAACTGCCAAGTGGTTGCCAAGTGTGCAGGCTTGGTCTAACCTATTGTTTCTTTTACCCTCTGGGTAAAGGATAGGGATTGGAGACAGGGTGTGGAAAGAAAGAGAGGAGAGAGGGAAAGGTTTGAAATACAGCATGGATGAGAACTACTGGGTAATAATGATTATGATGACCATTTTGCTGTGGCAAATACAGTTAGGAAAGATGACAGTGAAATATTCAGAATATAGTCCCATACTTTTTAACAAAGAAAAGTACAATCTGAGATGGTCTGTTGTTGTTCAGTCATTTCAGTCATGTCCATCTCTTCATAACTCCAGGATTTTCTTGGAAAGGATAGTGGAATGGTTCACCATTTCCTCTCCAGCTCATTTTACAGATGAGGAACTGAGGCAAACAGGATTAAGTGACTTGCCCAAGGTCACATAGCTAGTAAGTGTCTGAGGCCAGATCTGAACTCAGGAAGATGAATTTTCCTGACTCCAGAGCCAGCACTCAATCTACTGCACCACCTCTCTTGATCTTTACACTTTTAAAAATTACTGAGTTATATCTATCCATATTTACTCTATTAGAAAATTTTAAATCTTAGTATTATTGTAAAAATAAGTCAGACTTGGATAATCCCCTAAAAGGGTCTCGGGGGCCCCCCAGGCATTGGTAGA
Source organism: Petaurus breviceps papuanus (assembly GCF_028583685.1). Taxonomy (NCBI): domain Eukaryota; kingdom Metazoa; phylum Chordata; class Mammalia; order Diprotodontia; family Petauridae; genus Petaurus; species Petaurus breviceps. Next base: position 55,360,956 of record NW_027187391.1, read on the forward strand.
CTACATTTTGATAACTGCTGTAGCAGAAGATTGCTAGCTGGGGAACAGCTAGCAATGTGTTCAACAAAAAGTAATGTCTCGTGTACAAGACAACTTTTTAAAACTCAAATTTGGGGTGTTAACATTTTGTGAACAATTAAATCACAATTCTCATTAAGGAGAAAAGTAATCATCAAAAATGCTTCTGTGTTTTGAATCTCCCCTGACAATATTTTTATTGCAATCTATAATACTGAGCAAAGATAAATCATCTACAATCAGTATCCCCTGACCTAAACATTAGGAAATAAAGGGAAAATGCTATCTGTTTGACACTATCAACTAGACAGATCCAAAGTCCAAGATTTGGACTGTATAACACTAGTTTGTAATTATCTAACTTTCCCCTACATTTTGTGTTATGTATACCTAACCATGGAAAACTTGAATAAAATTTGAATACTACCAGGATGAATTGGAGGAAAGCCAAATGAATTATAACTATTTAATGACACCAAAGTGAATTAACAGCTGTCCAAATAACTCATGCACACAACTGAACAATTAACTATTTATTAATAAGTAGATTGTATGGAGAATAGATAGAAGAACAGGAGTAAACAGAGCCTGAGGGTCTTGAGTTCTGCAGTTGCTTAAGACTGCTCTAAAGTGGTACAATTTCTATTCATAAAGCAAGATAACAGACTTAAAGAATTTCAAGTAGATTCCAAATAGATTTTATTTTAATATACTGAAAATATTATTCATTTTTATAAAACAATAACAGATCACCATCCCTTTCTTTTCTAGCTTTTTTTCCCCACTGAATTCTAACTGTATCCTTGTCAGATTTCTGCTTCATCTCCTACTTCCCTGGTCTATAACATTCCCTCCAGGCAATGCTCTATTCAGGAATGTAAATTTTTATATAGCTTCTTCCACATTACTCATAAATTTCCACATGGTTACATAGTATATTCACAATCAATGTGAAGTATACATTCATTTGTCATTTTCTTGATTTTCTTTGTGATCAAGCACTGGGCTTGGGATCAGGAAGACTCATCTTCATGAGTTCAAATCCAGCCTCAAACCCTTACTAGCTGTGTGACTGGGAAAATCACCTGAGCCTGTTTGCTACAGTTCCTCATTTATAAAATGAGGTGGAAAAGGAAATGGCAAACCACTTTGGTATCTTTGCCAAGAAAACCCCAAATGGGGTCACAAAGAATTGGACACATATGACTGAAACAACTGAATGACAACAAAATACTTTTTTACTTAAAAATCACTTTAAAGTGAGTGATGAATGGGGAAGGAGATGCAAGAAATCAAGAAAAGGACTGGAGATTTGAAGGGTAAAGACCACCTGAAGACCATCTTTTTTCAATTACTCCTAGGCCCCCAGATACAGTACAGAGGCCACTCCTGGAAAAATAGGAATTAAAAGCATGTAGACCATTGATCAGGATATATATCAGAGACTAGACTAAATAATTTCTTGAAGGTTTTTTTTTTCAGACCTGTACCAAGACTGATTAAGGAAAATAAAGCTAGTTTCACATTCTAGCTCCTTCTAAGGTACTTTAGCCTTCTATCTAATGTGCATCTCAGAAAGAAAAACAACAACTATTTTGAGGAGGGTAGAGATAATCATCTACTTATTACCACTCAGTGTAGTTAAGCCAACTTCCCAAGTTGACCCTTCAAATAGTAGCAAGGTATATTTCTCACTTGTTCAGATTGGCAACCAGGCCTCCAGGTGAGAGATTGAGTATAGCAGCTCCTTTGAGGGGCATCCTGAGAAATATCTATGGGAAAACTAATGGCACTGAAGTGAGAGAAGAGACCAAGCAGAACAGAGAAGACCACCGTGCTCAGGTGCAACCTTTGGTTAGGAGCCTCTGAAACTGAAAATAGAATTGAATCACAGGAAATAGGAAACAAGGGTTAGAAAGGCTGAGCAAGAATAGAACATAATAAAAACTGAATTTCCTGGACCTATAATCCTTTCTTTATAGCAAATAACATTTCCTGCAAAGAACATAGAGTCTCTTGGAAAAGTTCCAGACAAAATTTATGACTTATATTGCTGCCATGATTGATTACCTTGCCAGCCAAAGTAGAAGGCAAAAAAGATAGTCATCACTTGAAAAATATCATTTTGTCAGTTTGGTTATTTATGAATATGACAACTGTTCAAAAGGTGAAAGGGCATTTTAAATATTGCTTTCTTGTCCCAGTGACTCCACTTGGAGTATACATATAACTTTTTGAAGATAACATTGTACTTCGCAAGAGACCTGAAAGCAAGGTGACCCATAATAAATACTGTGAATGTCAGAAGGAGTCCAAAAAGATCTCAATAGATAGGAATAGCAGATCAAATCCATTGAGATGAAATTTAATAAAATAACTAAAACATCCTCTGTCTGAGTTCAGAAAACCAAAAGCATAAGTATCAAATGGAGATGTGTCCTGACACGTATGAAGAAGATTCTAAAGTTTCAATGGACTCCAAGCTTAAAATAAGTCAGAATTTATCTGGTCAGAATATTATGTCCAATAATTTGTTTCTTAGGAAGAACATTGATAACTTTGATAATTAGTAAGTCATTCAAAAGAAGGTAACCAGGATGTTGAAGTGACATAGAACCATTTATCACTGCAAGGAAATCAGTAAAGAAAACTTTCAGGCATTTAGTTTGCCTTCTACAAGATATCACTGAAGTTGGGGTGGCTAGGTAGCGCAGTGAATAAAGCACAGGCCCTGGAGTCAGGAGGACCTGGATTCATATCCGGCCTCAGACACTCAACATAAAAAAAAAAAACTAGCCCTGTGACCTTGGGCAAGTCACTTAACCCCAATTGCCCTCCAAAAAGCAAAAAAAAAAAAAGCTATCACTGAAGTCTTTCTTATCAAAACGGAATTTATCTGTGGCACATCTCTCATGGTTTCCCCAAATATATTTCCCAACAATCAAGAATGCATAAGAATAAGGTTTTCCCATCTTTCTTTTCATTCTACCTCACTTTGTCTGCTTCTACTCTTCCTCTCTTAAAGTATATATGCATGTATTCCACTGCATCTTTAAACAAACATTATAAGAAATTGCCCTTTTAGGTATGCCAGACAACTCCATTGTCAATCATCATTTAGCAATGAAAATAAAATTAGTCAAAAAGGACTCTACTGATAGAATACAGTTTGTCACAAAAAAAACTGATGTTTTATTCAAGCAGTGTCTCTTTCTGGTAATTCTATTCAGAATATGTTAATAAATATCAAATTCCTAACTCTATATTCATACTGGAACAATCATCTGGCATTTGGCTGTCTCCAGCATCATAAATATATGGGGCTCAAAATTTCAGATTTCTGTTACCTTGTATTTGTCCTGTCAGGTGGGAGAAGGGCTAGGAAATATAAAGTCGGGTGACCTTGAGAAACAAGGAATCTGTCACTTTCTAATCCCAAGTTCCACATACATGCATATTCTGCTAAGTGCTTGGTTGTTGAGAAATGTACTGTTATCACAGTTTTTAAAGAAAAGACAGCTATTAATTATTCTTTAGAAAGGGAGTGTTTGTTGCCTGTTTTATTTGGAGGATGATATTTTATGCTGAAAATTGTGACTATAATTTTAGTCTTTTTTTTTCCTTAGCCTAGACACAACTGTTTCATTAATTGCTATAACCAAGAAAATTGGCAATTTAGTGGCCAACTAGACTGGAGAGCGAGGTGGATAGAGTGCTGTGGATAGAGTGCTGGACCTACAGCCAATTCAAATCTGGCTTAAGATACTTAGTAGCTGTGCAATCCTGGACAAGTCACTTCACCCTGTTCACCTCAGTTTCTCCATCTGTAAATTGAGCTGGAGAAGAAAATGGCAAACTACTCCAGTATCTTTGCCAAGAAAACCCCAAATGGGTTCACAAAGTCAGATATGACTGTAAAACAACTGAAAAATGAGGCCAATAAATGTTAGCTCTCAAGAAGACAGTCTGCTACTGAAACCATACAGGATGTCTCAAAAGATTGAGTATAGTTTTCAGTCTGAATGAACTTTATATAAGTATTTTAGTATGCTAATAATAATAGATAATATTTATAATTGTCTTTAAGGTATGAGAGGCAGTGTGGTATGGTAGATAGACAGCTGGCATCAGCGTCAGGAAGACCTAGGTTCAAGTTCCACCTGTAACACATAGTGGTGGTATTATTCTAAGCAAGTCACTCAGTATGCTAGGCAATTCTCTAAAATTAATTTGCAGAGAAGGTGACTGCATTGGTAGAGAAATTTTTCTCATCTGGGAGCTCTCTATACTTATAAAATCTCAGGTTCATTATCTATCCCCTTTAAGATTTATGAAATGCTTTCTCTACATTATTTCATTTGACCATCACAACAACTTTATGAGGTCTCTAACAACAAGGTATTTTTTAAAGTCTAGACCTGTAATGTTGTCAGTGTAGAAAACACATAGTACAGAACTCCCTCCATTGATACATCTGTGTAATTCATCTGTAACTTTGAGAGTTGCCTGGGGGTGATGAGAGATCCAGAGTCACATAGAATCATGAACAAGACTCAAATCAGGTCTCATTTAACTAGAAAACAAGCATTCCTTCCTCTACTGCCTATGGTTAGCAGAAGCTCACAGAAGGAGCTTTTGAAGGTAGAACCTTCAAGAATAAATGATCATCTCCAGGCCATGAAATGAAATCAGAGTAAGGTCCCTATGGGATTATAACCTGAAGCAATGGCAGTGTACCATAATGATGAAGTCACAGATCCATTCCTTTATGATTGACTTATTCATCCATATTCTAATGACAAGAATTATAGTGTCTTAAAGTATCTTGTAGGTGTTCAACAAATGTTTTATAAATGAAAGAATAGAGAGCATGAATATTTGAATCATAGGAGGAATAGAAAGTAGATTTCTCACCTCCTCTCTTTTTTTTTTTGCTTTCTTTGGAGGGCAATTGGGGTTAAGTGACTTGCCCAAGGTCACACAGCTAGTTTTTGTGTTAAGGGTCTAAGGCCGGATTTGAACTCAGCCTGACGCCTGGGCTGGTGATCTATTCACTGCGCCACCTAGCCACTCCACAGAGAGGATGAATATTTGATGACTTAGATGCACTTTAGGTTATTATTGCAAATCTTAATTGACAACCTATATTCATTAATTAGTGGCAATTATCTACTTTAAGAATTTTAAGTGCTGGAGTATTTCATAATTGACTACAAATTCAGAGCAACTACTCCCTTTCAATTTAACTTAACAAAATTTTAAGTGAAATGCATTGTGCTAGGTGATAAAGAAATAAAAACCAAAAAAAGTGGCATATTTCTTCCCCCGCTTCCAAAGAAGTATAGAGAAATGTAACACAGACACAGAGAAGTGTGCATCAAGGTAGAATGGTATAGGGACAAAGTAGAGATAGAGATTACTCCTATGAGTTCACTGGTGTAGAAAATTCCTGGTAAGTAAACTTCCCCTACCAGAGCAGGTTAGCACTTTCTTTACAACTGATAACCTTAGAGAACTGCCTAGACATTGAGATGTGAAGGGATTTGCCCAGAATCACACAGCTTGTGTGTTTAAGAGGCAAGGCTTGAACTCAAGATGACTGACTGTGAGGCCAGGCTTCTATTCATTACATCATACTGCCTCTAGGGACAAAATGCTCCAGATAAATTTGAGGTAGATATCATTTTCAATTGGAGAGATCAGGGAAGGCTTCAAGGAAGAAGCACTATGTGACCTCGGTCTTAAAGGAATATTTCAAAAACTTGAGGTGAGAAGAGTGCATGTTCTAGAAATGGAGGAGTGGAGGCAGTCTATCTGAACACATGGCAGCCTAAGAAAGAAGAACAGCATTGAAAAATAGCTAGTGGCAGTCACATTTGGTGATAATTCAAAGAGTATAAAATAAGATTGAAAAAAAGCAAGAACTAGATCACGGATAACCAAGTTAAAGAAGGTTTTATCCTTTGGCATTGGGAAAACCAATGAAGGTTTTAGAACAGAGAATTGATATGGTCATTTCTGTGGATCCTGGAGGATTATGTAGACAACTGTATGAAGGAGATATTGGAAAAGAAAAAGAGTGACAGGAAGACTAGTTTGGAAGAATTATAATAATCCAAGTGAGAGGTCACAAGGGTCTAAACAAAAGCAGTGGAAGTGTGAGTGAAGGAGGGGACAAATATGTAATACCACTTAGAGGCAGGATCAAAAGATCTCTAAGGTACTTCACTGGAGACCTTCTACTAGAGCAACATTAAAAATTACTGGTTGAGTCCAGCCAGTCAACCAGTAAATCCCATTGTATCCTTACCTAATCCATATCTCTTCATTTTTTTTGCAAGAATAGCATGAGGCACTTTATAAAAAATTACTGCCTATGTGCCAAGAGGTCTCCAGGGGAGCCTCCCAGGTATCTATGCTTTTTAACAATTTTAACAATTACTCGGAAAAAAACAAAGATGGCATGTTCATCAAATATATAGATGACACAAAGCTAAGAGAATAAATAAGACCCCAAATGACAGTAATAGGTTCCAAAAAACTCTTGAAAGGCTTGAATATTGGACTGGATCTAAAAGATGAAATTCAGTAGGGATAAATACAAAGTCACACACTTAGAGATATAAATATAGAGATAGATAGATAGATAGATAGATAGATAGATAGATAGATAGATAATCAACCTCACAAGGACAAGATAGGAAAATTACAGTTTAAGATAGCAATAGTCCTGAAAAAAGATCTGGAAGTTTTAGAACACTTTAAGCTCAATATGAGTCAGCAGCATAGCAAAGCAGTCAAAATACTAAAGAAATTTGAGACTGGATTAAGAGAGAAATAGCTTCCCTCAGCAGATCTCATCTGCAGTATTGTGTTCATATGTGGGTCCCACATTGCTAAGAAGGCATTGATGAGTCAGAGAATGTCAGAAGAGGACAACCGAGAAAGTGAAGGCCTTGAGTCCATACAATATGAAGATAAATTGAAATAATTGGGCATGTCTATCTGTCTCCTTTTCTCTCTCTCCCTCTGAATTATTATGAACCCCAATGGGGGAACTCCTTCACTCTGCATTAGCTTGTATATATTTTCCCAAGCATTATTTTCTCTAATTTCCATTTTGCTTAGCTATTTGGCTAAGTGTTATATGTATTCATTATAGAATTGGTATTTGGTGGGAAAGGAGTCAAGCCTTGGATATAAAGCTTGAGGTCCTCCTGCTTCTTCCATTTATGAACTAGTGATCAGAAGTTAGATTGAACCTTAATATTTAAAGAAACTGATACAAATATATCTAGCCCTCTCTCTGAGAACAGGGTAATGGCCTCCGGCCCTAACCTACTGCTTACCCTCCTGGCAGAAATTTAAGTCTCCCTTTGAAACAGGTAGGGAGAGAGGAGGCTGGAGATGTCCATCCTGCCTCCCTTTAAGTCACATGAAGATCTGATGCTACATGTGGGACACAGTCCTTGCCACATGGGGAATTCCCTGATGAGGAAATTTCCTCTACTAATGTAGGTTGGAAGACTGCCCATAGCAGTCTGTGTGGCTAAATGACTTGTCCAGCATCACACAGTCAATTTATTTCAAAAGGATTTGAACACAGGTTTACTTGACTACAAGGCCAGTTCTCCATCACTATGCCATACAGCCTCTGATCTGGAGTCAGGTGAGTTAGGTTCAAATTCTATTTTTGCTTCTTCTCACCTGTGTTGTAGCAGATAAGTTATTTAACCTTGCTGGCCCTCAATATCCTCACCTGTAAAATTATGGAGCTGGATAAAAGAACCTTTAGGGTTCCTTCTATCTTGAAATCTATGATGCTGTGACATAAGAGATTTTGAGGTATAGAAGAACAGAGATGATGAAGCTAGTGAAAAACAACTACAGTCTTCTCAGTAACTTTGAAAACTTATGGGAGAAGAAGGTATTGAAGTATAGACTTGGAAGCTTGGGGAGAGAGGAGAAGGCATGTCATTTATGGGAGGGGACTAGCGAGGTGACCAAAGATGAGGAAGTTTGGGGATGTTGTTGTTGTCAATGGTGAAGGTGGTGGTAGTGTGTGTATTTGTGTGTATATGTGTATGTGTGTAGCACAGAAGACCCAGTTGAGGCTAGATTCAAGTAGACATTTGTTTGAAGAATGCATTTACATCTACAAAAGACACTTATTTCCCTAAAGTAAATCCCACCAGGTTATTGGCCTTGGACCAAAAAAGTTCAATATGACTTTATTCAAAACTGAAAGGGAATATTTGGAGATAATGACGTAAATCTCTACTTTGTGCAATTGGAAGCCTAGAGCCTCAGTCATACAGTAAATTGTTTTCTGTGCTCTTAGCATAAGAGGCCCTAAGATGTTTGTGACTGCTGAATGATTGTTTTTTAACCAAGTGATCTCAAGAGACTCCATCTACCTGATGAAATCCCTATACATATATAGGCTTACTCATTCCTCCTGTAAATCTGCTTCTGGAAAACAAATTCTGACAACTGCAGATGGTCTCAGAGAGTAGCATCAGGTCTAATGGCCTATAAACATTATTTTGGTTTTTTTATCAATCAAGCTGTTTGCAGCTGAATTTCATGCTGTTTTTTAATTAGATAACTATATCCTAACCAGCCAATGCAGAATGAAGGGCAAAGCCAGAGGGCAGGGCCAGAGTCAATAAGACTGGCTTCAGAAGACATGGAGCATCACTGTTATGGGAGGGAGGAGTCAATGCCTACCTAAAGGTATTCTATTAATTTCCTGTTTTCTAGTGAGGTAAAATTCCAGAGCTAGGGGATATCTGTTCCTGGAACAGACTTCAAATAAGCACTTAGATTTTAAGCAAGGTCAGACTTTGAAGATGCCAAGGTCGTCTACTGCATCACAGGTTATCGCCAGTCATCATGACTCTTATCCTGCCACTGAACTTTGACAGCACTGGAAGAGAGACTGAGACTGACAACTTCACACAACTCTGACTCATGTAAATCTAATTCACGTACTATTCATTCATCATCTACTGTTTTACTCCAACATCATGATGTCATTGGTCTTCTTTGAAAATGAAGGATAAACAATAACAATAAGCACTTAGGTTTTTAAAATTAAATTTAATTTGTTCTATTATTATTATTACTGATAATGATAGTGTTTGCAAAGCAGTTTATATATATTATTTCATTTGATCATTTAACAAAAATTTATTTTCTCTCCCACCTCACCCCCTCCTTATTGGGAAAAAAAGAAAGAAAAATAAAACCACTGTAACAAATATGCATAGTCAAGCAAAACAAATTCTCACATTTCCCATGTCCAAATAATATGTCTTATTCTGTACCTTGAGTTCTTGTCTTGACTATCATGTCTCTGACCAGAAGTAGGTAGAATAATTCATCACTGGTCCTCTGGAATCGTTGTTGATCAATGCCATTGATCAAGTTCTTGAGTCTCTCAAAGTTTCTCTTTACAATTCTGTTTCTGTGGTAGATATTTAAACTAAACACTTTGAATAACTTTATGTATATCATATTGCCACTTTGTTTAGAGTACTGGTATTTCACAAGTCTCCCTCATGTGTTTAGCTGGATTTTGGTCATTCCCAAAGCAACTAGATGCATTATGATGTTATCTACACTTAACTATTTGGAGCCTCTAGCAGGACTTGCCTGGAAATTTTCCCAACATATCAACGATCACATTACCAATGAATCACAAAATCTAAGTTGAAAGAGGCCTCATAGGTTATATATAGTCCAATTTGTACCTCAATAGGAATCCCCTTAATGACATTTCCAAACAAGTTGTCATTCAAAATAAATTTTCAGAAATACAGTGATAGGGAGACCACTAGCTCCTGAATCTTCCCATTCCATTTTTGGACACCTCCAATTATGACAAACTTTTTTCCTTATATTGGGCCCAAATTGGCAACCTTGCACTTTCTATTACTCCTAATTATGTCCTCTTAGATCACAAATAACAAGTCTAGTGCACCTGCCCTAAACCAGCCTTGTCGGTGCTCAAAGATGGCTAAGCATGATCACTCTAAATTAGAGTTTTCCAAATTCCAAATACTCTCTGGGAGCAAGGGACACAAATCGATGGTCAAAATTACTGAGTATTTTCCAGTAAAACTTTTGCACAAATTCATCCACTTTTTTCAATGAAAGCAAGGTTCAAATCAAAGTCAATAAAAAAATCAATCAGCAAACATGGATAAAGGTCCTACTCTGTCTCTGGCATTGTCCTAGGCACCAGGCATTTAGAGACAAAAATAAAAAATTCCCTGCCCACTAGAATCACAATCTATGGAATGAAAATTGAGGCTCACACTGTCAATCCACTTCAAATTGTGGAGAGCTTCAGAGGAGGAGAACACTTTCTTAATGGGCCTTAGAGCCTGTACTGAAGGACAAAGGATTCTCTCTTCCTTCCCCTGGAGTTCAACAGAGGAATTGGGTGAATGCTTATGGCGGCAGCACACGAAATGCTGATGATCTGATGCCTCTCACAAACTTGACAGGCCACCTAGTGTACAGAACGATCTCAGGTGGTCCAGAGAAGTGTCTGCTCCATGGACATTTCTCTTTTTATCCTAGGTGAATCCCATGCCCTCAAAGTGAAAATTAAGGGTTTGGGAGGGGAGGTGCCTCAGAGGAAGGTCATGATGAAGTCCACAGTTAGGGGAGAGATGACAACCTGTAACATTTCCTCCACTCTCATCCTAAGTACTTAGCATATCTAGACATTTAACTATTGGGGTGCACAGAGGACTTATCTCACTCACCCTTTACTTTTTTCTGGCAGCATAGATCAGTAGAAAAATAATGATAATTTTGCAGTCAGAAGAGCTAGGTTCAAAGGCTACCTCCGCCATTTACTATCTAAAGGACTCCAGATAGGTGACTTCACTTCCTTGGGCCTCAGTTTCCCCAACTAAAAGATGAAGGAAGTTGTCCAGAAGTATCTAAAGGTCCCTTCCAGTTATAGCACTATGATTCCCTGACAGTGAGAAAATGCAGGACCATAGTCATTTTACATTATAATTTTCCTAGGGCATAAATACCTTATTCAGATTCTTACTCAGGCCAATAAAGCATTGAGATCCCTGTTTTTGTAGTAATACCCATAACAGAATCGCTCGGTTTAGAAGTGTCTGCATGTCCACCAAATCATTCTTAGCCAACAGTTTTTAAACTGATTGTTCTTACTTCAGTTCTCATATTTAATCTACGTCAATCGTTCCCTTTCCCAGCTCTAACCCAGGTGATGAGTGGTGTGCTGGAGGGGCCAGGCCAAGTGTGAACAGAGTTTAAAATATCACTTACTTGGAGTAATTATGCAGAAGGCTCAAAATAGATTTGGAAGCTTGTTAGTAAAGTAGAATTAAGTGAGTAAAGAGAAGTAGTGGCCATAAAAATAAATGTGTTTGTCTTTTGCACAATAGACAATTAACAGAATTTTAAATTCCAAACCATAAACTGATGCAGACAATTAAGTTCATATGCGGGTGCATTGGCATAAGATTACTTCTTCTATGAAATGCTAATGCACACATTATCAGTTCAAACTGTGTTGTTAAAAATGTCACAATTCTTTTTCAAATAAAAGTCATATTTTTGCTTTCCTAAGAAATACTCACATGGCACCACAGGGCTCATGGGCCTTCCAGTACCTCCTCACTCCACTGTGTGCTGTGCCCACTGATGTCCCCTTCAGATTTCTATTCATGACCACTTACTCTTTACTTACCAAGATTTTCTGCACTCTAAGGCTCCTGCTGGAGCTGGAAAAAAAAATGCCAGGGCCTCCTTTATCCCATTCCAAGTTTTCCCCAACCCCTTGATAATAGTTCTCAATGGGTAATTAGAGATTTGTTATGAAGTATCACAAGAGAATTGACAACAAAGAAAGAAGCTGAAATAATAATGCACAGTTTACAAAAGGTCTTAAGGTATTTACATGATTTCTAAAAGTTTTCTCAACAAACTCCCTTTGCTGTGGAAGCCCACCTCAGTTACTTACTGCCTGTATAACCAGGGGTCCATGCTTAAACTATTGAAATTTCAGTTTCCTGTGAAATGGGGGGAAATAATACTTAACTCACAAGGTTGTGGTAAGGATCACAGCATTACAAAATTTCAGAGCTAAAAGTTACCTCAGAAGCTATATTGTCTAACTCTCAAATTCCTACTACAACATAACTGCAAAATGATCACCCAAACTCTGCATAAATGAAACAGAACCTCTGTTGATGTTCAATAGTTTCAGTCATATTCAATGCTTTGTGATCCCATTTGAGGTTTTCTTGGCAAAAACACTGGAGTGGTTTGTCATTTCCTTCTCCAGCTCACTTTACAGATAAGGAACTGAGGTAAATAGGGTTAAGTGACTTGCCCAGGGTCACACAGCTAGTAAGTGCCTGAGGCCAGATATGATCTCAAGTCTTCCTGATTCTAGGCCCAGCACACTTCCACCTAGTTGCTGGGAAAGAACTTTACAAGCCTCCTAGTTCTACTATCCGATTTTATAGATAAGGAAAATGAGGCCTAGAGTGATGTGTTCAAAGTCACAGAACTGAGATTTAAACCTAAACCCACTGACTTCAGAACAAATATTTCAATTGCCACAAAGCTACTTCTTGTTCAAAAAAGGTGGAATGGGTGGCAAAGCTGCCTTCCAGAATTTGCTTGCCTAGCCCTAACCAGGTAGAGATGCTTGATTTGAGATGTTATCTTGAATTTAATGGGGGAAGATAATCTGGGAAAACCAATTCTGAGGCTAACCTCCTCTTGAGAAAGAGTACTTTTCTTTCTGGGTCTTCCACCTACCTCTACAAACAGGGCGTTGAAGCCTTGATGCCTCCTGCCTCTCCCCTCTTCCTTGCTCTCCATTCATGACCCAGTCCTTTAAAGAAATTGTCGTCCTTTTCACCTTGCCTCCTGCTCTGATATGGCTGGTACCATGACAGATCCCACAAGTCAGCTCTTTAGTCACAATCAGTCTTTGATCCTCTCCTAAATCTTTCACCCACACCAAAAGAATGGCAGTCTACTTAACCAGGCCAAGCAAAAGCTATTAATGTGACTTCTTTACACTGCAAGGCTGCTTCCCCCTTCTGACCTGACCTCTCAGGTTGGCCTGCCCTTATCCCCTACTACTGGCTAAACCAAGCTGAGAGACACTCATCAGATCAATAAGTAATGAATGTGTTTCCTTCATTCTCAGTTAGGGATTCAATTATTTTCCCTCCACAGGTTCATGAGTCACTATTATTGCTTCTCAATGTCCCCATAATATGGGGATATATTCATAATTATGAATAATAATTCATTAGTCAAGAAAAGTCAACATCTCACTCCCTCCATAATTGAGCCCCATCATTTTCCCTCCATATGTCAGTTAGTTGAACAGTGAGGGGTAGGGGAGTGGGGAGAACACAAATGGAACAGCTGTGGTCCTTACCCTCAATACATTTACAGTTTAATGAGGGAGATAACACAAACACACAAATAGAAAAAAATTGAAAAGCCGCCTCCTCAAAGAATATAAAAAGAAACACAGACATAGAGACATTAATTCAGACCCAACTAAATCAGGATTTGAGATGTCAGACACAGCATGCATTTTCATAGTTTCTTGATATGAGGAACTCCCAATGAGAAAATTCCTTCTACTCCTGTGTAGATTGGGACATGCTCTCCAAGACTCTGTCAACCTGGATGAGCTACCTCAAGGTTGGGCAGCTTCTACATTAAAAGATCAGAGAACTTAGAATATGATATTCTGGAGGGCAAAAGAGTTTAATTTACAACCAGGAATCAACTACCCAATAAATTTTTTTTATTTTTTATTTATTTTTAATTTGGGCATTTTAATTTTTATTAATAAAAATTTGTTAATAATAAAAATATATTATTTTAATAATGAATTTATTATTATTTAAGGAGCTTCTCGGATGCTCTTATTATCTATAAGGAAACTTGTCAGGTGGGTGGAGCCAAGATGATGGAGAAAAGCAAGGAAGTTGCCTGAGCTCTCCCCAGTTTCCCTCAGAAACAATGTGAAATCAAGCCTCTAAATGGATTCTGGAGCAACAGAAGCTACAAAAAGACAAAATGAAAATATTTTCCAGCTTAAGATAACTTGGAGGGACTTCAGGAAAGGTCTGTCTCATTTGGATAGAAAAGGAGCACGGCTATAAGAAATGAGGAGCAGACAGTCTTCATATTTACCTGGAGAGGCTTATACAAACTGATGGTGAGTGAGAAGAGTAGAACCAGGAGAAATTTGTACACAATTACAGACACAACATATGTGTGATGACCAACTTTAACAGACTGGACTTTTCTCAGCAATGCAGTGATATAAGTCAATCCCAAAAGATTCATAATGGACAGAAATGTCTACATCCAGAGAAAGAACTGAGTTTATATCCAGATTGAAGCAAAAAAAAAAATATTCAGAGGAAAAGATGAACATTCAATGAAATAATTCTTTCAAACTTTCCTGATGAAAAGACCAGAACTGAGCATAAAATTCAATCTTCAAATACAAGACTCAAGTAAATCATAAAAAAATGTAAACAGGAAAGAAAAAAAAAGATTATTCAATAAGGTTAAACTGTTTACATCCCTACATGGGAAGATGATACTTGTAACTCTTGAGAACTGTATCTTTATTAGGGCAGTTAGTTAGAAGGGGTATACATAGACAGAAGGCATGGGTAATAAGTTGACTTTGATTTGATGATATAAAAAAATTAAGGTGTAAAAAAAAGATTATACTGTGAGAAGAGGAAAGGGGGAGGTAGAATAGGGTAACTTACCTCACATGAAGAGACACAAAAGACCTATTACAGTAGGGAGAAAGAAGGGAGAGGTGCACGTTGTTTGAACCTTACTTTCATCAGATTTGGTTGAAAGAAAGAATAATATACACACTCATCTGGGTATACAAATTTATCTTACCCTATAGGGAAGTAGGAGGAGAAAGGGGAAAGAAAAAGGGGGGAGTACACAGAAGGGAGGGAAGAAGGGAGGAGAAAAGTACTAGGAGAAAGGGGAAAGAAAAGGGAGGGCCAATTGAGGGAGGCATTGGTCAGAAGCAAAACTAGTAAAGAGGGACAGGATGAAAGGAAAGAGAAAAGTATAAGCAAGGGGAAAAATAGGATGGAGGTAAATACATAGTAAGTGGTCATAACTATGAATGTGAATGGGATGAACTCTCCCATAAAATGAAAGTAGATAGCAGAGAGGAGAAAAAAACAGAATCCTATGATATGTTGTTTACAAGAAACACATCTGAAGCAGAGAGATACACACAGAGTATTGATAAGAGGCACAGAGTATTGATAAGAGGCTGGTGTAGAATATATTATGCTGAATATATTCAGCTGAAATTTTAAAAAGCAGGGATAGCAATCCTGACCTCAGACAAAATAAAAGCAAAAATAGATCTAATTAAAAGAGATAAGAAAGGAAACTACGTCTTACTAAAATATACCATAGGCAATGAAGTAATATCAATACTAAATAGATATGGACCAAGTGCTATAGCATCCATATTCATAGAGGAGAAGTTAAGTGAGTTTACAGGAAGAAATAGAGAGCAAAACTATAGTAGTGGGGGGGGGGGAAGCCAGGTAGCACATCAAGTAAGAGCACTGGCCCCAGAGTTGGGATGACCTGGGATCGAATCTGGGCTCAGACACTTAGCACCCACCCAGAAACACCTGGCCGTGTAACCTTGAGCAAGTTACTTAACTCCAATTGCTTTGAAAAAAAAACTATAGTAGTGGGAGATTTCAACCTTCCCCTCTCAGAACTAGATAAATCTAACCACAAAATAAACAAGAAAGAAGTTAAGGTGGTAAATAGAATTTTTTTAAAAAGTTAGATAAGATAGACCTCTACAGGGAACTGAATGAGGGGAGAAAGGCATATACTTTTTTCTCAGCAGTACATGGCGCCTAAACAAAAACTGACCTTGTATTAGTACACAAAAACCTCAAAATCAAATGTAGGAAAGACAGAAATATTAAATGCATCCTTTTCAGATCATGATGTAACAAGAATTGAATATAATAAAAGGCCATGGAAAGATAGATTAAAATTAATTAGAAACTAAATAATCTAATCCTATAGGACATGTGGGTCAAACAACAAATCATAGAAATAATCAATAATTTCATCAAAGAGAATAACAATAATGAGACAACATACCAAAACTTATGGGATGTAGCTAAAGCAGTTCATAGATGGGATTTTATATCCCTTAATGCTTGCATGAATAAAATAGAGAAAGAGGATATCAATGAATTACTCATGTAACTAAAAAAACTAGCAAAAAGCAAATTAAAAGCACCCAATTAAATACCAAATTAGAAATTCTGAAAACCAAAGGAGATATTGATAAAATTGAAAGTAACAAAATTATTGAACTAATAAATAAAGCTAAGAGTTAGTTTTATGAAAAGAAAAATAACATAGATAAACCTTTCATTAGTGATTTTTCAAAAAAGGAGAAAATCAAATTACCAGTATCAAAATACTGTAAATGGTACACTAGTAAATTCACCACAGTGAAGGGGAGTTCATTATGCTATGTGATTAGACCCTTAAAATTATTCACAGCAGCACTCCTCAGGTGTGCTGCTGTGATTAGCATTATAACATATGATCTTTATTTCTCAGTCTGCTTTTTTTCACTATACAAATGTTTTTCACTCCTATTCTCCTGACCTTCTTTGTGCCCCCTTTTCCATCTCCTTCTTTCAAAATCCTACTTATTGTCCAATATCCAACTCAAGGCATGCCTCCTCCATGAAGTCTTCCACTCCTCAGAATTTGCTCAGAACTTCCTAGTCAATCATTTAGTTGTTCTCTGTATGTGTTAATTGCTCTGTATCACATTTCTAACTATATTTTAATCTCTTTGAGGGGAGGAACCATGTCTTATAATTGTTCTTATCTCCCAAAATAATACAATGCTAAATCCAGATTAGATGCTCAAAAAATATGTCTTGATTTATTAAATTGCAGCTAGTGACTGGACTTTGAAAGTGTGTCATTAATAATTCTAGCAATTACAGCTAAGTCCTGAATTAAATGGCTGTGTTATTTGAATTTTCAATGAATATTTCCATTGAACTAAAGCCAATTTTCATATTTTATATATAATTATAACTTAGGAGAGTGTAAATTTGAATAATATGACCACTTCTTGTGATTCTTTATTTGCTCTACTCAGGTTCTAACTGTAATAGCTAACATTTATAGGGTGCTTTTAGGTTTGCAAAGTTCTTTTACAAATATTATCTCATTTTATCCTCACAACAATCCTGGCAAATAAGTACTATCATTACCCCCATTTTACATAGGCAGAGAGAGGTAAAGTGACTTCTCTACAGTTACAAAACTAATAAGTATCTGAGGCTGGCTTTGAGCTCTGAGCTTCCTGATTCCAGGTCTAGGACTCTGTCTACTACACCACCTACTTATATAACTAGTAATGCAAATTACAAGCAAATGAACTTGCCCAAGTTCTGATCTTTAGTGAAGATGCCATTTCTCTTCTCTTTTTTTTGGTCTTTTTTCTTTGTATTTTCGCATGTTGTCTTCCCTCCTCTCCCCCATTAGAATGGGAGCTTTTTGAGGGCAGGAACCTGATTTTTATCTCAGCACAGTATTGTAAATGTTTTTTGACCAACAAACATTTCAAACAAGGACAGCAGCAAGCTGACAAAAAAGGGAAGAGATCTTCAGGCATTTTTGTAGTGATCTAGTCTTTTTAACAATGATAGTAGAACCACCATATCTGGATTCTACATCTAGTACCTGCTGTGCTATTTAAGGAAGTGGAAGGAACACCTAAGAATATTGAGTTGGTAAGCGTGGCTGTTCCTGATTTAAAATACATAGAAAATAAAAATCTGTGCTGGCAGAAATGTTTTTTAAATAGTCAGGGATGGATTTTCAAGCTGTTTCAAAGAGTCAAGTCAATAGGCATTTATTAAGCACTTTCTATGTGCTAGAGGCCTTGCTCAACCCTGGGGATACAAAAAAAAGGTAAAACGGTCCCTGACCTCAAGGAGCTGACACTTTAATGGAGAAGATAACATGCAAACAACTACATGCAAACAATATACATAATAAATTGGATAAAATATCAAAGGGAAGGCACTGTCATTAAGAGGGATTGGGAAAGGTTTTTTATAGACAACAACAATAGCTGAGATTTGAAGGAAATCAGAAAATCAGGAGGCAAAAGTGAAGATGGGGAGAATTCTGGGCATAGGGTACAACTCATAAAAAGGTCCTCCTATAATTATTTACTCATTTGAGCCTTGTACAAGTCCCATGATCATATAACATGATCAATTTTAAAAGCACTAGAATCATCAAAAAACTTTACTGAGGGACCCATGAAATGGCAAAATGCAACATCGAATTAATATTGAATTTCCTTTCTGTACACTGTCAGCTTAGTGTTCATGTGTGATAACAACCAGTAGTGGAAAAAACGGGAAGGCAAGATTTAAAATAAAATCCATTCAGTAAAACAAAGTGGACTATATTGAGCAATGAGCAGTGCTCACTAGTTCTAAATGTCCTTACCCTCCCCAGATAAGTTTCACATGCAGACTTGCACATACCTCTTTTTAACCATAAATTAACTACATGCTTCAAGTGAGATCTCTGTCTTCTTCTTTCAACACCCTTGCCATTTGATATGACTTTTAAAGGTCATCTACCAGGGTTTCTTCTTTTTCCAACCACACAAATAACATAAATCATCCTCATCCATGCCCAGCATAACTCAAAGACATATTTATCTTGACTGTGTGTCCTCAGTCCCTCCCATTTGCCCTTAGAAGAGGTGCATCCGGTTTCTTAGTACTCCTTCAAATCTTCACCTTGCAATCCTGCTATCAACAACCACCTCTCCATTATCGGTACTAATGGCATGTCAGGGATAAGTGAACACCACAGACAAACCTAAAGTTAATTTAGGCACTGGTTTCAGCCCCACACGCCTTTGCTCTTTATCTACTAATGAGTGGTGAGGTTGGCAGATTTAAATTTACTTGTTGTCCACTAATATATGCTAATGACTAGTGAAATGACCAAGAGAAGGTTAGATTTACAGGAGACAGGGAGAAACAAAAGCATGGTTAATCTACAAGATGGTTATTTTTTTTTTTTAGTGTGGGAACTCTGGGGTTTGGTTTATATTTTTAGTTGTTCTATGTGTATTGAACTTGATCATTAAACTCCTCAGCTCTGGCTTATTTTGAAACATGGTCAGGTAGTTTAACACTTTTGTACGTCTGATTGTCCACCTGTTCATTTGGTAAGATTAAAAGCAAGCAAGCATTTTGTGAATTAAAAGATTAGGAATCTGAATCCTTCAGCAAAATTAAAGAATTAAAGTAGCTCCAATGAAAATGAAGAAAAATATAGGAAAATAATAACTTTGAGGATTTTAATAATACTTACCATCAGTTGAATAATGACTAAAAAAGTATGGTATATGAATAGAATGTGCTATAAGAATAAAGAAAATGTGAAGAATTCAGGAAATCATGGCAGCAATTGGTTTGTGCACAGTGAGTAAAGCAGAACTACAATGACTATAATAATATAAACAATAACACTAAAAGAAGTTAAACTATGAACAAGGTTGGCCCTGAACATGGTACCCCTTCAGAGAGAAAAATGTAATTCTCTGGTATATGTACATAATTAGATGTGGTTGCTATGTCAGTTACCTTTGCCTAAATAGTTTTTTGTTCTTATTTTTTACAAGGAAGGTTTCAGTAGGACATGGTGGGTTTGAAGGGGATATGATAAATATTAAGAGAGAAGGTGGTGTACAATGCATAGAGAACTGTCTTTGAAGGCAGGAAGCCCTGGTTTAAGGCCTGCCTCTGACACATACAAGCTGTATGACTCTGGGTAAGTTCCTTAACCCAGTGATTTAAGCAATTCTCTAATACTATGAGTTGCAGACAAGGTGCTGACCTGCATTAGTAACGGGAATTTACCCACCTAAGAGTTTCCTATACCATGGAGATCATAAGTCCAGTCTGAATCCCTATCCCTTTCACTGATATAAAAATTAAAAACAATAATAAAAGAAATTGGCTTCATTGGTGATTGGAACATACTTCTCAGACTTGAAATTACTGGTACAAGTTACCAGAAATATTTTCTGGCTAGCTGAAGTAGCTAGCTGGGTCCTTGGCCCAGATCAAACTAGGTCTGCAATTCTATCCCCACAAATTCCATGACAACTAAGCCGAAGGTTGTTCCAGTAATTCCCTCCACATTTGTTTGTCCAGGTCCTATACAGTTGATAACATTGATAACAGAAGAGAGGCCCCTGCTGGATGATTTTGAGAATTTTCATCTTGAAATTCAAAGGAATCTTTGGAAGCCTAAACCAAGCCATGATCACCAACAGACAGTTTAGACAACACACTTTATATTTATCTTTTCAATAGGCATGGTAATAGTGATAGCTCTTATTTTTAGTTTTTATTTAGATTTTATTTTTTATTATTTGGAAACCTATTTTCTCTTTCACTCACTTTTTCATTGGAAAAAGAAAAAGGAAAGTAAATTCCTTATAAGAAATATTCATAGTCAAGCAAAGCAAATTCCCTCATTGGCCATGTTAAAAAAAATTATGACCCTCTGTCAGGAAGTGTATAGCATACTTCATTTGCAATCATGGATGGTCATTTTATCTTCAGAATATTTAATATTGCTATTATAGTTTTAATTGTTTTTGTTCTCTCTTCATTCTAGATAGGTTTATACAAATCTTTTCAATGTTTCTTAGAAATAATTCATTTCCTTATTTCTTGTAACATGGTATAACATGGTATTCTGTTACATTCATGTAACAAAATTTGTTTAACCATTCCCCAATTGATAGGCATCTCTTAATTTCCAATTTTGAGTACCAGAAAAAGAGCTGCTATATATATGTATATATACATGTTTTCCTTACGTAAAGTTATTCACTTAACCAGTCGTTGTTAACCATTATTTGTTAACCAGTTATTCTCTCTGCCTTCATCACCCCTCCAACTCACCACCAAAATAAAAATTTACCAAAACATCCTGATTTTCTAACAGGTGCATCATTCTAACAAGAGACAAAGATGCTCTTGGTGAAGTCACAGTCTGGATGTGACCACACACAATCCTTCACTTGGTACATATTAAGCACTCACAATTACTTGAAGGCCATATGCACACAGAGTTAGAAGATACAGGTTAGCCAGCAAGGGCTAGAATTTCTAGGAATCATTGTGTGCCACCAGGTGGTAAGGCTGGAACCCCAGACAATGGAAATTATTCTGATGTAGGCAACTCCTATAACCAAGGAAAGTCCACAGCAGTTCCTTTGAATTGCTGGGTATCTTTGTTGCTTCACTTCTCATCCTTTGACAAACTTTTTAAAGCCCCTAAAAATTCCATGGGAAAATGTGAGAGAGAATAGAACTTTAGAAGCATTTTTCCACCCCTAGAGTTCTGGCACACCGTGGTTTCCAGAAACTCTTCATGGTTAGTCAATCAATAAACAAATACTTACCAAGCATTATGTTCCAGGCACTCTGCTAAGCCCTGGGAATACAAAGAAAGCAAAGAAAAACCACAGTCTCTGCCCTTAGGAGCTCACAATTTAATGAGGGAAACAACCTACCAATAACTATACAATATAGGTAAATGGGAGGTAACCTTGAAGGCACTAGTAATAAGAAGATCCAAGAAAGGCTTTTAAAGATTTGAGCTATGTCTTGAAGGAATACAGGGAAGCCAGGAGGCAGATATGAGGAGAGAGAACATTCCAGATGGAAGATACAGTAAGAGTAAATGCAAGGAGTCAGGGGATGGAGTGTCTTGTATGAGGAAAGGCTACAAGGCCAGGGTCATTGGCTCAAAGAGTATATGGATGGGAGTAAAGGGTAAGAAGATCATAAGGGGCAGGAAGGAGTTAGGCTATAAAGGGCTTTAAAAGCCAAACAGAGGATTTTATATTTGACCCTGGAAGTAATAGGGAACCACTGGAGTTTATTGAATGGGGAGTGGGAGAGACGATGATGTGACATGGTTAGACCTGTACTTTAGGAAGAGGGTGAATGGATGAATGGGTGAATGAATGGATGAATGAATAATGAAAAAGCATTTAAGTTCTTACTATAAGACAAATGTGCTAAGCATTAGGGATACAAATACAAAAGTGAAGACAGTTCCTGCCTTCGAAGAACATATAGTGTAATAGGAAGAGCAACAAGGAACTTGTTGACAAGGTGGGATATTCTGATGTAGAAAGTTATAGGAATGTTGGGGCAGCTAGGTTGCAGTGGATGGAACACCAGCACTGGAGTCAGGAAGACCTGAGTTCAAATCAGCCTCAGACACTTACTAGCTGTGTGACCCTGAGCAAGTAACTTAACCCAATTGCTTAAAAAAAAAAAAAAAGGTTACAGAAATGGTGAGTAGAGTAATAGGAAAATAAATTGGCATACCTTTTCAGGAGTAAAAACAGAGTTGATTTACAAAGCTAATAGGGAGGGGAACAGTTGTTGCTGCTCTGTCATTTCAGTTGTGTCTGGCTCTGTAACCCCATTTGGGGTTTTCTTGACTAAGGCACTGAAGTAGCTCAACATTTCCTTGAAGTAGCTTACCATCCTTACAGAAGAAGAAACTGAGGTAACCAGGGTTAAGTGACTTGCCTAGGGTCACACAGTTAGTATCTGAGTTTGAATTTCAATTCAGGTCTTCCTGACTCCAGCTAGGATTGGCAGTATATGAACTGTACCTAATAAGCATTTATATAGTGTCTACTATGTGCCAAGCACTATGCCAAATATTTTTTTCAAATAAATATGATCTCATTTGGTTACAGCAATCCTTTAACGTAGGTACTATTATTATCTCCATTTTATAGTTAAGGAAACTGAGGCAAATAGAGGTTAAGTGAATTGCCTATGGTCACACAACTAGTAAATTTCTGAGGCTGGATTTGAACTCAGGTCTTCCTGACTTGAGGCCCAGTGTGCTACCTACTGTATCACTGTCTGCCTCTAAATTAGAAAGGATGGTAGCACAGTATAGCTTGGATATGCATTTAGATAGTAGACAGTGGACAGGAAAGAGCTGCTGGGAGTGAAGTGAACTGTGGCTGGATCCATGCCTAGATGTAGCAAATTACTAAGCAAACACTTATCAGAAAAAAAAAAAAACTCTTATGAAGTCCCTACTATATTCTAAGCACTGAGGACACAAATACAAAAACAAAACAAAACAAAGACACTTAAGTGTTTTGTATCCCATTGGACCTGCCTTCCTTAAGAACTTGACTATCTCCCAGATTCAGGACACTGCTACGTTGTTGGCTGTGGACATTTTGACTAAAATAACCCCATGCCGGATCACCCACTGCTAAAAACTATTCTTCTGGGTCTTTCCATCTTAAAGAGATAATTATGGATCATAATTTATTCTCTATTTATGGTCAGTTCTCTTCTCTGCCCTACATGTTGAGTTTACATCTTTTCACTGTTTCCCACCACAAAACTGACAGTAAAACTGAAAGAACCAATCGCATGCTAGAGCCATCCCATTGCTTCAGAAATGATCTTTAGATAACTGGCCTGCCTTAGAGCTACTTGCAAATTTTGCATAAGAACTCCATTCCTCTACCTAGAGATTTTTTTTAATTATACCTTCTGATCTGAGTTCTTCTAATTCCTCATGACTCAACTCAACATCTCTTATAACCTTTTACTTATAAAAGTTGAAACCTATGTTTGCAGTGGATACTTTAGAGGCCATCAATATTTCATTTAAATGAACTGCCAGCTGCCATTAGACCCCTGGTTAACCTCTATAGGTCAGCAACCAGCCTTGGGTCTCCAAATGTACCCCTTTGTAGCAGCCAACCTTCCTGAGAGCTGGAGGACTGTAACATTAGGTCTTCCCAAGGCAAAGCAAGCACTGAATTCAGCAGATTTGTAGTTGAAGTTCCCTGGTATCACACAGACCCTTCTAATCATTCATTGGTTGCTCCCCTTTAAGACCAATATGGAGGCTGGTCTCCAACTCCAGGATTCACTACCTTCTTTGAAAGTAACTTATAACCATGAGAAGTTCACAAACAAGGCAGCCTGACAATATCCCCACACCTAATACGGTTCCTTAGCAAGGAGAATGGCATCTCAATCCCACTGTGACACAGGTGCAAAGAAGCATCATAGGAGCTAGTGGAGAGTCAGGGAGGACAATGGTGGTATTTAATGCAAGAAATGGATTCAGGCCATACAACCCTGAGCCTCCAAAGCTACAAACTTTCTCTCAGTTCAATGGACCAGCGTGTACTCTGGGAAGCTCTTGCTTCTACAGCTCTTTTCTCCCATTCAGCAACTGTTCTGCTGAAGCTCTCCTTTGCTCCTGTCAGACAGTACATGTTTCATTGCTGGTGCAATCTTTATCTGCTGTTCAGCTATTATTCCATTAGGTTTCCTCCACTTCAGATTCATCTCATTCCTCTGAAATTCAGCTCCGTTTCATCAGATGGTGTCCATCATTCATCTGCATTCTATTAATCTCAGCTATCACTCTTATTGCTACTCCCTGTAGCTCATCTCTACTCCAGGCACTCATCTCCCATCCCAGGGAACCAGATCTCTAACTTAAGTCTATGTGGTATAGACCCCAAAATACAGCTGCATTATCCTTAAACTTTCATTTATACATGGTTCCCAAAGCTCCAGACTTCACATGGTAGGCCTCTTCATGGGGGTGGGAGTAAGGATGCGGTAGAAGCAGCTCTGAGGATTTCTCCTTGCACCATGCAAGCAAATCTTTGTCTCTAATCCTATGCAGACTTATGTCTCACCACCACATAGCAACACTGATAGAATATCAATACTAAAAAAAATAGGTCTTTGATTTCATGGTAAGTCAGTAAAAATTGCATTGCAATATCCTCAAACAATCCACCCTGCCCTCCTCCTCCTCCTGTTCAACTCTGGGCCCAGTTCATTACCCATCTGCTCTATCTGTACTAGATATACATACTAACTGACAATCTATATAAGGTTTCCTTCCAAATGCATATGGATCCCCTGTGGCATATTTATGGAAAAATATGAAAAAGGATGGGCAGTCATGG
Source organism: Petaurus breviceps papuanus (assembly GCF_028583685.1). Taxonomy (NCBI): domain Eukaryota; kingdom Metazoa; phylum Chordata; class Mammalia; order Diprotodontia; family Petauridae; genus Petaurus; species Petaurus breviceps. The sequence continues at coordinate 55,386,157 of NW_027187391.1, forward strand.
ATGGTTTGTGATTTGAACTGGAGGAAAGGGGAGACTCCTGAATCAATGAACTCAAAAATTCATTTGGGGGTGGCTAGGTGTAATGTAATGCCAAAAGAAGGCAACTTCCCAGGTTCAAAATACCAGCATAGGTGCTCTCTATTTTATTCAGTGACAAACCAAGAACAGAGAAGATCGAAACATGACATCATTCAAAATACAGCATTTACTAAGTGTGATTAAATAATCTCCAAGTACTACCCCACCCCAGGACCTTCCAATCATTCAATCAATTACAAAGTCTCTGTTCTAAATACTTCTCCACCCCTAGGCTATACCTTAATTAAGTCCACCACAAAACCCCTCTTCTCAAATGGAGATTAGTTTTCAAACATAAGGTCAAAAGTTCCCCACCCCTGGATCACAATTGAATCTACCACAGAGTTACATCAAGTTTAAACACAGCACTTAATACCCAAATGGAGGTCTTTTCTTCATCTTGACAAGAGGCAAATTCTCAGCAATCTTAGTTCCTGGGGAGACAAGGCTTAGCAAGGCCATAAGATACATTGCCAGTCCCTTCATGAATTTGTCCTCTGTCTGTAGAACAGTCTTAGAACCCCTGAACACATTAGCAAAGCCCTCTCCCAGGATTTCTGTAAACATACAACAAGAAAATCCTTCTTCAGGGCTTCTGAACCAACAGAAAGGCTCCCAGACCCCTGCAACAACAGCACTGTCCTTCACCAGTGGACAGTATTCACTCTGTCTGCAGGACAGTCTCCAGACCCCTGCAACAACAGTACTGTCCCTCACCAGTGGACAGTATTCACTCTCTGTCTGCAGGACAGTCTCAGGGCTTCTTAGCGAACAGCCAGGTTCCAGGACTTCTTCAACAAAAGGACTGTCTTTCACCAGTGGACAAATCTGGCAAAACAACATCAAAACAGACAGACAAAGTACCAGCAAAACAGCCATGTCTCCTCAGTCCTTGGCAGCTCAGGGGGCAGGTCTCAAAAGTCCAGGGCAATTAAAAGCGGCCACCAGCAATTCTCTTAGTCTCTCTCTCTCCACGAGGTGCAGCTTCCAAAAAGATCTTCCGCCTCTCTCTTGTGTCTCTCCAAATCTACCTCACCAGCTCCTCCCAGTTTAGGACTTTCTTTTCACATCAACAAGCCCATCCCACAGGTGGGATTAACAAACTCTGGGTTTTAACACAATCAATTTGAAAACCAAGCCAATACAGGGGAATCTTTAATTGCCATTACTATCACACTAGGTGGCACAGTGAATAGAGCACTGGCCCTGGAGTCAGGAGGACTTGAGTTCAAATATGACCTCAGACACTGAACACATGCAAAAAAAAAAAAAAAACCTAGCCATGTGACCTTGGGCAAGTCACTTAACTCGAACTGCCCTCCAAAAAGCAAAAAAAAAAAAGTTATTGAAAAGCATAATAAATTAATAATTATATTGTTCATCAAAATTGTTCTAAAGGATTTGGTTAATATCTGGGAGCCAATTATATATGTTATGTAATGAGCTTTTGAAAAACATTACTTAGGATTAATGTAATAGAAATGTATTAGAAACAAACGACCTAGAGTAATTTACCATATGTGGAAAAAATAATCATTTTTTGTTTGTAACTATTGAGAAAAAGATCTGAGAAAGAACAGAGAGGTGAGCAAATATGACATTTAGCTCAAGTAATTCATGATATTGAGGACTTTCAATATTATTGTTTAAAAAAATGCCAAACAGGGTCACAGAATTACAAAAGGTCATAGTAGATAAGATTTTCCTCCAACACACATTTCCTAGACCCATCAAATTGTAAATTATCAGACCAAGAAGAGACATTACATTAAAGATGAATTAATCCAGCCCTCATTTCTTTTTCTTTTTTTCACCACAGAAATAAATTGAGATCCAAAGAGGTTGGCACCCATTCATGTTTTCATTCAACTGAAAATAGAATCTCTGTTGGCAATTTTTCCTTCTTAGATCCTGGTGAAGCTACCCCAAATTTTTAAATTTGAAAAGTCTAATTAATGTTAAATAAGTGCTACTCTAGATAATCTGATAAAATTTCACTTAAGGGAAAAAATTAGTTTATGTATTTTTCTGTGTAGTTCCCAAGCACATTCCATTTAAAAACACTTTTCATTAAAACATAATTACTAGCGAGGATTGTCATTTCATTACAATGTCATGGTGTGCTTGTTGGATATTCCTGCCTAAGGCTTATTTTCTATGCTTTATCAGCTCCATCTAAAATTTCTCAGTTGTTAAGCTAGGGATTCAGGGAGCAGACAACATAATCCCATGAAGCACTAACATTTCCTTTTAAGAAGTTACATATGATTCAAAATATTTTTAAGGTGTAAAAGCCATTTGCAGAAGGATTGGGCAGTGAAAAGGTAAAAACATAGGAAAGAAGAAGGATACTCCTCAATTTGTCAAAAATACAAATTATACTAACTACCACATCTGAGAATATAGGCATTAAAGATTAATGACTTAATGGCAGAATGTCGGACAAAATAAATCAAATAATACTTGTTATTTTTAGTTTTGTTGTCACTTATATTTTCTTTCCTTTATTTTTGGAACATCTTCTATGCAGGTAGAAATTTTCTTCCTTTCACTCCATGGGAGGACAGAAGTTGAAGAATAAAACATATATTATTGACTGCTTCATTTGATTTTGTGTGTTCCTCATAAGATGATTTGCTACTGGAGATGTATGAGTTGACTTCAGATGCAGAAACTGGTTTGTTTGTTTTTTATGTTTTCATCTCCATCACCTAGTACAGTGTCTGGTGCCTAGTAGGTATTCAAGAAATTACTTTAAGTTGGTGATTGATTGGTTGATTTAAGTAAAGGCATGAGAAACAAAAGGGTAAATTTGACCCATCTACATGCTAGTAATAGTTAAAAGTCATTACCAAAAAGATTTTTCAGAGAGGAAAAAAAGGAAGTACATAAAAATAAACATCTTACAAAAGGGCTCTCAGAAATTGTCCAACTTCATGCTTTTAGATCTGCACTGAGCACAGATACACATGAAAAATTCAACTTAAATTAACCATTTTTTATCATTTTTTATTTTATCATTACCAGAAAAATGCATATGTCCACTTTTTTCTATTGTGATCATTTTTAATAAAATTGTTCTTTCTTGGGATGTTCTTGCTTCCATCTTTTAATTAACTTGTATCTATAAACTAATCTTGACATTCTGCCATTGTCCATCTTGCTCTATATCTTTTCTTCCATTTCAGCAAGTAACTTTCTATTTTAAATAAGATTTTGTATTTTTACTCGCTCATATTTATTTGAATCATCTTCATTAACAATCTAAAAATAATAGCATGTTTTTAGTTTTCTTGTGTTCTTCTCTTGTTAAATCTATACTTCATTTTAAGATCAACATATTATTTTGGGTGATGAAGAATTATGAAATTTAATTTAGCATCTATGGACATTTGTTTGCCACTATCTCATAATGCAGATATTATATCTTCAAAAGCCTCAACAGTTTGGCTGCTGAAGAAGTAGTTCAGGGGTCCCTAGTCCCTAATCCCATTCTTTTTGTAGCCTATGTAACATGTACTGACTAAAATGTGTATCATAGTAGTATAATAGAGTTGAAAGGAGTTTACTCACTTGATGTCAAATTACAGTTTATACTGAAAGAGCACAAGTGGCAGCAGGATAAAAGCAGTTCAAAAGGGAGACTTCAAAAACTTAAAGACTTCCCTAGCTGTCTGACAAAGTGAGACTGAGACTGGCTGGAGTCTACAACACAAAAAAAAAGTCCAAAATATCCCTGAGGGTTAGAAGCTACCTATTCAGAAGAAAACTCATCATAAGTGAAAATCAGAAGATATCAGAAAGAAGTAACAATTCTGGGGCGGCCAGGTAGCACAGCGAGTAAGAGCACCGGCTCCAGTGTCGGGATGACCTGGATCGGCACCACACCCAGAAATAACTGGCCGTGTAACCTTGAGCGAGTTACTTAACCCTGATTGCTTTAAAAAAAAAAAAAAGTAACAATTCCACAGATTCCCCCCAAAAGAGCACAGAGCAGTTCAGTGGAGATTCTCAGCAGAAAACAATACAGTGACATCACAGGTGGACATTAGCACTTCTGCGCTATTGGAGGGATAAATTATTCTGGTTAGCTTTGTTCCCTATAGATGTAATTCTCCATATGTGTACCTTGATCATAAACATTACCTTTTTTTACATACATCCCTACTGGTATTATAGTAACCTGTGGAAGAGGGCATCCAAATATCTTGGTGAGGGGCAGCTAGGTGGTGCAGTGAATAGAGCACTGGCCCTTGGAGTCAGGAGGACCTGAGTTCAAATGTGACTTCAGACACTTAACACAAAAACTAGCTGTGTGACCTTGACCCTTAACCCCAACTGCCCTCTAAAAGGCAAAAAAAAAAATACATATATATATATATATATATATTGGTGAGGGAGGGGAAAAGAGGGATTTTTCTTAGTATTTATTTTGCTATGCTATCTGAATAAATGCCTTTTTCTTTGAACTAATACGACCTCCAAGTCTTTAGTAGTTTTGAGTGTATGCTAGCTAACAAAGGGCCTCAAACCTGAGGTAGTTTTCTGGGGACCCTCATAGGAAGAGAACCTTGGGTGCACATATCATTCAATCTAGACCAAATTTGTAATTTCTTAATTCAATTCAACTAATTTTTATTGAATGCTTATTAGGTTCCTAGCAATTATTGTATGAGTTATGTTAAGAAATGCAAAACCATGTAACATTCATTCATTTCAATCTAGTTGGTTTCCTTTGTAATCCTAGGTATTTTCTTTCAGTTATTTAGGAATATGATTCTGAGAATAGGTTCATAGGCTTTAAAAGAGTGCCAAAGGGATCCGATGAGGTTAATGACCCTTAGACTAGACTGACTCACAATGGTTGGCCTTAACAAAATGAAACCATTATTTGATCTTATTTCTTCCACCTTTAGACAGTTTTCTGTCATTTCAATGCGAGATTTTGTGCCATGCACACATTTCATTTTCCTCTTTTTTGTGTTTTTAATTCTATAATTTTTATTAACTCCAAGGAAACATGCAAAAGTTATAACTCTTAAAAAGCACCTTTCAGTGAATGTTAGAGATATTATGGCAGCTGTTGGTATATGTAAATCAAGCATTTCAAGGATCATTCAAACCCACAGTGAAACAGGATCAGTCAAACTATAGCATAAAAGAAAGTACAGTTGAAAGCAAAAACATGGCCAAGATTTCATGGGTTGTTGCTAAGAAACAGTCTAATTAACCATCAGAAAATAAACCAAAGCCTTCAAGGGGAACCGGTAGCTTGACAGGTTGTTACTGATTTCTCTGCTTGTAGTATAGACTTCTTAAAATTGTAAGAACAAGGTGACTAATTTTTTAAAAAGAAAGAAAGAAAAAAGCTGCCAGCCATTGTTACAGAAAAGAAACCACTTATGAACAAGACCATACAAAGACTGGAGGACTAAAGACTATAAAAAAGATAGTTTTTACTCAGGAAACTCACTTTTTTTATTCAAGGAGATATCAAAAATATTGTAAGAAAAAGTCCATCTTAGCCTATAATATCTGAACATTGATATCAGATATTAAAATATTTGACAAAAAAGTGTTAGAATTTTTATACACCTAGTATAACTGGAAGTCTTATTCCCATTGAGGGAATGATGAACTCTGATATAAGTATATTATTATAAAGAGAAGAATTGTTCTGGAATTACAGGAAATCCCAAGTGGAGTTGAATTATAGCAACATGATTTTGTGCCATACTACATGTAACCAAAGTTTAAGAAATTCATTAAAAAATGGAGATAAATATGCTCAAACTAAGAACTTGTCTGATTTAAATCCCTCTGAAAACCTGTGGTCTATAATCAAGGCCAAATTTGAGGCAGATGCATATTTTATATCAACTGTGATTTTTTTTTAAGTATTATTTCAAAAGAAAGAATTAAAGGCTCAATCAGGGGCAGCTAGGTGGCACATTGAATAGAGCACCAGCCCTGGAGTCAGGAGGACCTGAGTTCGGGTACGGCCTCAGACACTTGGCACTTACTGGCTGTGTGACCTTGGCCCCCATTGCCCAGCCTTTCCCCCTACTCAAAAAAAATCAATCAAAATATTGTAACTTCAATGCCAAATCATGTGAAACAAGTGATTGTAACCAAAGAAGGACATATCATATATTAAATTTTTTAAGGTATAAAACATATTTTATTGGATTAAAAAATTAATTATTTTGTTTGGTCGAAGTTCATTGACATATAATTAACACTCTCTTTTTCTCAGCAACAACCTACGGTAACAGTACAGTGTTATGTAAAGAGTACCAGTGTTGAACTTAGAGGACCTGGATCCAACTAGGTCTGTCATTTACTTCTGGTGAGAACTTTAACCCCTTATTATGTTCTCATTTATAAAATGAGGAGGTTAAACTAGATGACCTCTGAGGTCCTTTACAACTCTATATCTACAATCTTATAATACATGTGGGAGCAGCTCATAGCTCAGTTAATAGAATTCTGGTCCTAGAATCAGAAAGACCTGAGTTCAAATTTGGCCTCAGATATGTGACCCATGGCAAGTCACTTAACCTCTGTTTGATTCAGTTTCCTCAAGTATAATATGGGAATAATAATAGTATTTACACTAACAGGATTGTTGTAAGGATTAAACAATATTTTAAGTGCTTAGCACAGTGTCTTATACATAGTAAGTATTATATAAATTCTTATTCCCTTCTCCCTTCCTTACTACAATCTCCAAGTGGGACCCTGTCCACTATGTGACCTGCCTTCCAATCATTCTGCTCTCATTCATTCTCCCTGGTAGACATTCCGAAAAGGTAGGCACGAGTCAAATCTCCTTTACCAAAACATTTTCTGACCACTTCTTCTAGGCTTTGCTCCTAACCAAGATAATAAAAAATCCCATAAAGCAGGGACTCAACCTTTTCTGTTTCATGGTCCCATTTGGCAGTCTGGTGAAACCTATAGATCCCTTCTCAGAATAATGTTTTCAAATGCATAAAATATACATAGGATTGTAAAGGAAATTTGTTGCCTGTCAACTTATAAGAACCTTCTCAGAATAAATTATTTTAAATGCATAAAGTAAAATAGGTAGAGTTGCAAATGAAATCACTTTGATTGAAATATAGTTATCAAAATATTCAAAACAAACAGAATCATGGATTTTAGGTTATGAACCTCTGCTAAGGACTTTCACTAACTGAGACATCCAAACAGGTCCCAAATCCTCCAAACTGATAATATTCATACCTATCTTTCCATCCCTACTTGCTTTGAATTGCCGGTGATTCAGGGTACCACTTTCTTGACAACTGATTGAATTGACTAAATTCAGCAACCTTTCTCACAGTAGAGCAGAATCCTATTTGAGAAATTCCACACTTAGCTTGCTGAAACCTGAGCTCTTTCAGTTCTTAGCCAAGTGCAGTATTTAATTTAATTTCTCCTTGTTCATTCCTTCTGTAGAATGCATTTCTTGTCATTTTATCAATTTGTTCCATGATTTATTTCTAGTATTTCCTCATTTTTACTGATTAATATTTAATTCAATTTTTCTGTCATAAAATAAATTTTCAATCAGTTATTTTCTGTTTCATTGTTGCAGGGTTTTTAAAGGATCCATAATCCAAGTTTTCTCTGTAGTTCTATTATATTATATTTTACAGATTTACATCTCAGCAATTTCTTCTTGTTTTGTTTAGTCTCCTAACTTTGGCTTAATTCTATTTGATAAATGTTCACTAAGCTACTACTATGTATAATACAGAGTGATAGATATGGGGAGTATAAATATGGAAAATGACATACCACCTACCTTCAAAGAACTTACAATCTAGTGGACTGTATAAAATATCAGTCAAAAAGTATTTATTAGCACCTATTCTGTGCCTATTCTAGGCACTATACTAGATAGTAGGGATGTAAAGACAAAAAGCAAAGAGTCCCTGCCATAAAGAATTTGCATTTTATTCAATATAAAGGAAAATAATGGCCTTACCTTCTATTCTACATAAACAAATATAATAATTCAGATTTATAAAGGCTTTAGGACTTATAAATTCATAGGAAATGCATACATAGGAAAGATTGAACTAAAAAACACATATATTGAGAAAGGAGAGAACAAGTTTTGTTGGAAATAATCATGGAAAGATTCATGAGGAAAGTGGCACCTGATCTGAATCTTAAAGGAAGGGGAGAATTTTGACACATCAAAGTATAGGAAAGTATATTCCAGGAATGGAGGAAGAGGAGGTGGGAAAGGGAAGACACAACCGGCAAGAACTCACAGAGGGAGGAGAAAACAAGGCAAAAAATGGGTATTTTGGCTGGAAAGTTGACTGTATGTCAGTAAATCAGTCAATTAGAATTTATTAAACACCTACTAAGTGCCAGGTACTGTACTAAGCCCTGGGGTGGAGGGAAGAATACAAGTAAAGCAAGGCAAAACAAAATAATCTCTGCTTTCAAGGAGCTCAAGTCTAAGGGGGAGGAGGAAGATAACATGCAAACAAACATATACCAAAGATGTATACAGGAAAATTGGGGGTAATCTCAGAGTGAAGACATTAAGATTAACGAGGAATGAGAAAGGTTTCTTGCAGATGGTCAGACTTGAAGCAAGACTTGAGGAATCCAGAAAAGCCAAGAGGCAGAGATGAAGAGGGAAAGACCTCCAGGAATGAAGGATAGACACTGAAAACTCTTGGAATTGGGAGATGAAGTATGAAGTGCAAGGAACAGCAAGGAGACCAATGTCACCTGGTCTCATAGTAGATTGACGGTAGTAAAGTATAAGAATACTAGAAAGACAGGAAAGGATTAGGCTTTAAAGGGCATTAAAAGTCAAACAGATGATTTTATATTTGACCCTGAAGGTAATAGGGAACCACTGTAATTTAATGAATGTGGTGGCAGAATTGGGGGTGGGGGACAACATCGTCCAATGTATACTTTAGGAAGATAAACTTGACAGCTGAGTAGAGGATGGATTGGAGTGGGGAGAAATTTGTGGCCAAAAAAACAACCAGAAAGCTATTGCCTTCTGGTATGAGGTGATAAGGGTCTATATCAGGGTGGTGGCAGTGTCAGAGGAGAGCATGTGAAAAATGTTATGAAGGTAGAAATAATGGATCTTGGCAACTGATTGGAGATGGAGAAGTAAGAGTAAGAAGTCAAGGATAACATCTAGGTTGCAAACCTGACTGACTGGGAGGATACTAGTACCCTTGAAAGTAATAGTGAAGTTAGGAAGAGGCAAGGATTTGGGGAAAAGATAATGAATTCTCTTTTGGACAGATTGAATTTAAAGGGTCTATGAGATATCATCCAGTTTGAGATGTTCAATAGACAATTGGAGATGGTAGACTGAATGTCAGGAGAGAAATTAGATCTGAGAGACACATAGATCTAAGAGTCATCTGCACAGAGATGGTCATTGAAACCACAGGGGCTGATGTAAATACTATAGAGGCAGAAGAGAAGAGGGACTAGAAATAAAGAGAGATTTTACAAGAAAATTAGAAGAACATGGAACATATTACCTATTAGACTTATGGATAATGAAGAATTTATAAAAAAGAGATAGAGAGCAAAGTATAAATGGATAATTTTGATTATATTAAATTTTAAAAGTTTTGTACAAATTAAACAAATACAGCCAAGATTAGAAGGAAAGCAGAAAATAGGGCGGGGGGGGGGCAATAGACAGTTTATCAGATAAAGGTATTATATCTATATATAAAGAGGAAGTACATCACATCCATCTTGACCTTTTCCTAGCAAATAAAACCAGAAGACAAAAGGAAGTTGTAGCTCAGTGAAAGGATGGCTCACTGGTTCTGCTTAGAAAGATCAATAAGTGATTTGGTAGATTTGTTTTTACTGTGCTTCCAAAGTTGACAAGATACATCATTTCATGGAATTTATTGACCTTATACTACAGAGTTTATGATAAATATCTACAAAAAGACAGCCATGGAAATAATTGCAATTTGTGCCAGTTTGGTTGAAAAGGATAATGGGTAGAAAGATTCTATGAAGAACTTGCTAAGATTTTCCAAAGAAAGTCTACATATGTTTTGATACTCAGTGGCTTCTCTGTGAAGGTAAGCATAGAGGACGGTGGTGGAAAACTGTCAAAAAAACAGAGTTCAGAACCAAGAAACAATAGAAGCAAATACTTGCAGCCTAGAAAGAAAGCATATGCCTATAGATCATGAATTCTTTCTTCAAAAACAGACCTTGTTGGGGCAGCTAGGTGGCACAGTGAATACAGCACCAGCCCTAGAGTCAGAAAGACCTGAGTTCAAATGCGACCTCAGAGACTTAACACAAAAACTAGCCGTGTGACTTTGGGCAAGTCACTTAACCCCAACTGCCCTCCAAAAAAGCAAAAAAAAAAAAAAATAACAGACCTTGTAGGTGCTAGACATTGGAAGTATCTAATAACAACACACATAAAAATGAAATTCATTCTACTTTAATAGGAAGAAAACTGGTTACTGATGCAGGAGTCATTTCTGAAACATTTATCTGTGTCAGACCACTGATTTGTTAGGGCAAAGATAAAAATCAATACCAAAAGAGAAGAAAAAAAATTAATGAGAAACTATGACTAAGGCAGATTCAATTAGACCTAAAATTAGCTGTTGGCAATGAAAAAGTTTTAGGGAGCATTTAGATGATACTTTAAATTTATGAATCAATTCAATTAAAAAAATGTTTGTTAATTGCCTACTATGTGCATGTCACTGTGTTTGGTGCTGGGATACAAAGATAAAAATGAGTCATAATCATTCTAAAGCATTCTGTTAAATTTTTCACACACAAAAACAAATAGTTGAAGAATACCTCTCATCAAAACTATAACATACAGTTATATAGACTCCATAAAGCTGGTCCACGGATATGTGTTTGCATGTATCAATATGTATGTATATATTCACACATATACACATGACTAGACATTGTGCATAAATAACTGGACATGCTAGATTGCCTTTGGGAAACTATGAAATATTCATAACAACTCCAAGCTTCTTCCAGAAACAAAGTCTATCTTTTTAACATTAGTATCCTTCTGAAGATAGCGTATGACTACAAGTCATGGAATGCTATAGTTTTCACAGAATTAAAGTTGGAAGTTACCCAGAAAACAATGCAAATGTACATGGTTGACATGAAAAGGCTGTGATATATTACCAGTGAAGGATTTCATAGGAGAAGTAGCATAAAGAATATAATCATGAAAACATATTATTAGAAAAGGTGGATCATTTATATAGTGAGCATGAAGTAAAATTGATGAATAACCCTTTTGCTCCCCTGGCATCCATTCACCATCAGGAAATTTAGCGGAAGTCGATAGCACATTTGCTTAGACCTAGCGGATTTATGAAGTATATAAATAATAGTCACATAGGACAAGAACCCATGGATGTATTGTGATCTTTATTATTGAAGGAAGTATCCATTGAATAGAAATCACAGATCCCTTGAAATATCAAAATATTGAAATGCATATTCACAATTCTATGTGCAATATAAACATAAATATTGTATATATATATATATATATATACCACACATGCACATTTTTCAAATTTGGTCTATATATCTGTGTATATTATGTGTATATGTGCAGAAATATATTCTCCCTCTGCAATCTCATGGTGGCATAGAGAACATAGACCTTGGCATTGTAAAATGCCCTACCAAGGAAGTGGGGGGTGTGGTGATAAATAATGTGCCCTATTTTTTTTTTAAAGAACAAGGCTTGTCTAAATTTAGAGAGAATAATTATGAAGTTGGTTGTGGAGTGATCAATTTTTTTAGCCACAGGAACTTTTGAAGACCATATGTACTACAGCACAGAAAGGATACATTCTGTTTTGGTAAAGGGAGTACTGACACAAAAAAATCATGGATCTCTGAAGTGACTATGATGAAGACTCTTCTTTCAATCTCTCTCCAAACATATTTACATGCATACATGCACATATATATGTGTACACATGTACATAAATATGCAACACAAAAATTCTCAATAATTAACAAATGGGAGATTTAATTATATTAAAAAGGCAGAAAGATTTGAAAAATCAGTAATCCCATTTTAGAGGAAGATAAAAAATATATATTTAAGCCAGCTTACCTCCTTGAAATATATATGTATTTATACACACATTTACACATATGTATGTATAATATGTATATGCACACACATATATTTATTTATAATATACACAATATATATATGAACATGAACAGAACAGAAATTCACATTCAAATTTATGAGAAATAAGTCATATAAAAGGTTTCTATTGATTTCAAACTAAGCATATTATTTCCTGATTTTTAAAAGTTTACATTCAACTTTTAATTACAAAATCTGAATTTGGCTTCAAATCTTGCTCCTACCCCTCAACTACCTATGTGATCTTTGATAAGTCTCTGGGCCTCACTTTTCTTATAAATAAAACAAGGGGATTGAGCCAGATGATCCCTAAATTGCCTTCTGGTTCTAGTTTTCTGAGATCTAAGGAATAAATCATAATGTTTGATTTATCAATGTATCTTGTATTAACTTAAAATTAATAGAAATGCAATGTTGTGTAGTGAAAAGGGCATAGTCAGAGAACCTGAGTTTGGATCCTGTCTTTGTTATGTGTTACATCAGCCAATCTAATTTCCTTAATCCCATTTTTAGTATTCAATATTCCTTTTAATTGCTTTTCAGTGTTTTGAATAATCTTAAAATGAGATATCAGAATGCATTTGTCTGTTTATAGTTTTAAATTATGCTTTGCTTTCAATGTTGGCAGGAATCATCCCTTTAGTATTTGTAGCACACTTTCCAGGCACATGTTTAATGCATGGTTTATTTGGCGGGTCTGTGATTGTCCTATTTTGTTCCACTCACGAAATTTTATCCTGACACAATAAGAATACCATATCATAATTAAAACCATCCACTGGAAATATCTCATTCTAATAAGTAATCATTCCACAAAACCACTTTAAATCATTTTGTTTTGTTTTGGTCATTTTAAAAAATAAGTTTCCAAAGAAAGTCAACTGCCAAAGAGCTGGAAGAGAGCCTCATAAATCAGCTACTTCAACTCTCTTATTGTATAGATGAGGAAATTGAGGCCCAGAGAGTTTACACAACTAGTAGGTGAAAAATCCAGGATTCAAACCCTGTCCTTTGATTCTAAATCCAGTATTCTTTCCATTAGAGACTTATCAATCTAAGACCACATAGGAAGTTAAGGAGCAAAGCCAAGTTCAGATTTAATTATTAAAAACTGTGTGTCAGGGCAGCTAGTTGGTGCAGTGAATAGAGTACCAGCCCTGGAGTCAGGAGGACCTGAGTTCAAATCTGGCCTTAGGCAGGTCACTTAGCCCCAATTTCCCTGCCTTCCCCCCACCCCCACCTCCAAAAAGAAAAAAGCAAAAAAAAAAAAAACTGTGTGAATTTTTAAAACCAGGAAATAATGTATCATTTTTTTAAATCAATGGCCACAGGGTCTTTCAAATGATATTTGCTATATATAAATTGATATACAGAAATATTAACTTTAGTTAACTAAAAAATAGTATGAAACATGTCATTGGTAAATTAAATATTACTCACAATGTCGTCTATAATCTTTCCAAAATCTCATGATAATCATGAGATGTAATGGCATATAATATTTCTTCACTATGACTTCTGGGTAATTATAGAAATGAATCACAGTGAGAGGTTCTTGGATTGCTATGTCCAACTCACCAGCATCCCTAGTTGCAAATGACTTGCCCTGTAGAGGTTCTCCAACCCTCCCCAAAGGATAATTCAGGTACCCAGCTATTTTTTACCTCATCTCCAATCATTTTGTAAACTGTTTCCCATTGGGCATCTAAAGGCAACCATGTCTTTATGTTCTTCCATACTTCTCCACACTTTATGTTATCTTCATTCTAAAGTGCATTTTTCATTTTATATCCCATTTTATGTTTGTAGCTAAGGACAGAATTTTAAAAGATTAAGATTTCAAGCAGTTCCCTTAAAATCTCACTACACAAGTTGGAGCTTGTATAAAATATACTATATATAGTTTATTAATGAATATTATAATACTGTTCCATTGATCTGACTCTCTTAAGGCTCTACTGCTGACCTACAAATCACCTTGGGCACCTATCTGCCTATCTTTAACTTCAGCATCATCTCTAATTTAGTGGGCAGGAATTAGCATTTTTAAAATTTCAGTAGATTTCCAGATCACATGAGCAATAAGATGAAGAACATTTTCTCTGATCCCCATGAACCCTCAAACCCCTCCAAAAAAGAAATCATGCACCAAAAATACAGGAAATTTAGCTGTCTTCATGTTCTAGAACAACTAGAATCCAAAAGAAAGCAAAAGAAAATCAAAACCCATGAATTGATGCTTTCTGATGCTTAGCACTGACACTTAACATTCTTTACTCACTTCCCACTTTACTAGCAGTGAGGCTACCCTAGGAGACCCAAAGACACAACACAAACTTACAATAAATTGAACCCTCATACCCCATCCCCTATCCCTCTTTTCAGTGCCATGGAGGCCCTGGCTCTAGGATATGGAAATGTGCCCTACCCGTGGCGAAGAACTCAAGAGAAAAGTCAGTTGAGGTCCACACCCTATAACACCATAACTGTAAAGCTCTGAACTTCCAGTGCCAAGTCAAACAACTCTCTAGCTCTAGAAGAGTCTAGAGCCAGGTCAGCAACCCCATAATACCAATGCAGACAACCCTGTGCAGACAACTCTATAGCACTAGTGCTGTAAAACTCTGAACTCTTAATACCAGGCCACAGAATTAAGGAATAAAGGGAGTAGAACAGAACACAAGGATAGGACACTGTGTGGGGGGCAAGAAGGGAGGTTAGGTTTGCAACATTCTACCAAACTTGAGGGAAAGAACACAGAATCCAGCCGTTCTAACTTCCCAAACGTCATTTGGGACAGAGACTTAGGCTGGCAAACCATGAATTGTTTAACAAGGGAGGAGGCTGAGGAACTTTGAGATACAATTGAAGGACTAAGAGTCAGAAAGTGAGTGAGAGGGAAAATAAGGGAGGAAAAGACCAAAATTACCAAAGATTTCAGAAGGAAGAAAATGCAAAGCTCTTGAACTTAAACAGATAAGTCAACAAAAGAAACAGCAAAAAAAAAAAAAATTAAAGGATATATGGCAGCCAGATTTAACAAACAAGCTCAGGCATCTCTAAACAAATACTACAAAACAAAGGAAAATGATAAAATACTTGATGAGACAGAGGACCTAGTGGAATCTGAGAACATGAAATCACAACCAGCTGTTCCTGAATGGTTAAAAAGAGAAATGAGAATTATTCATGTACTGCACAGCAAAAACAATGGGCATAATAGAAAAACTAGAATCTGCAATGTTAAACTGCACTGAAGAAACAAGAGATAACAACAAAATTCAATGCTCCCCTGTACTACAGACTCCTTCCATCTATGTGCAGAAGGTGGAAAAGCTATGTATTCTACTGCTGCTACTGCTGGTGAAACCAGAGAGACATTATGATGTTTTATCCTAGTAGTGATAGTAGTAGTACTAATAGTGATAGTAGTAGTAGTAGTAGTAGTAGTAGTAGTAGTAGTAGTAGTAGTA
>NW_027187391.1:55401913-55410143 GCF_028583685.1 Petaurus breviceps papuanus
TAGTAGTAGTAGTAGTAGTAGTAGTAGTAGTAGTAGTAGTAGTAGTAGTAGTAGTAAAAGAAGAAGACCAGAGAGGAACTATGATGTTTTATTCTAGTAATGGGGGTAATGGTAAGAGGAAGAGGAGTACACCAAAGAGGCACTATGATATTTTCTTCTAGTAGTGGTAGTAGTAGTAGAAACAGTTATAGTAGTAGAAGTAGTAGTAGCAGCAGAAACAGTAGTAGTAGCAACAGCAATTACAATAATAGTAGCAGATGTAGCAGTAGTAATAGCAGCAGTTGTAACAGTAGTAGTAGGAGAAACAACATCAATGGAGAAGAAGGAGGAGGAGGAGGAGGAGGAAGAGGAGAAGTAATAACACATCTACAAAGCACTTGAAGATTTATAAAGAACTTTCCTCACAACCTTATTTAATGTGCAGTTGTTTTAGTACAGGTCTGAGTAAAGTTCAGGATTCCAAAATTCAGTACAAAAGACAGAAAGAGCGATGCAAGCTAGTTTTATCAAGGGGAAACAATGAGAAAAGTTCATCAAGAGCAATGGAAACAAGTCAGGTCCAGTGGAACCCAGCGGAATGGGACATTTGAAAGGGTAAAAATCTAATGAGTTTTTTAGTGTTTTTATCTGGACCAAGCATGACCAGGCATTGGAGAAATGGAGTAACGTGTTCAGAGCTGGGAACAAGTCTTAACTCATGCTGAGAAGAATGTCTGAAAAAAAAATGGCCACTAGTTGATTTTTAAACTCCCTGCTGGCTGAAGAGAAAAGAGATCATTACTTCAAGTCGTACTTTGACAAGATGATTCAAGGGATTTGAACTTCTCTGGGGGTGGGGGGGTTCTTCTTTTAGTGGGATTGGGAGGCAACTGAAGTCCTTACAGGAATGTAGCTTTTATTGTCTCTGTTTTACAGAAGGAAGGAACAAGAGCTCAAAGCAACAGGGTGATATATTGGAGGATACTGTATCTGCAGTCAGGGAGTACCTGCCTGTCACATTAGCTCTAGGGTGATAGGCAGATCACTTAGGCTTTCTGAATGTCTTCTTCTAGGTCCTAGATCCTAGGAAAAATAAGCTGATTATACCTATAGTACCTACTCCACAGGGTTATCATGATGATCAAGTGAAGTAGCATATGTAAAGTGTTTCATGAACCTTCAAATATTACATATCAGCCATTATTATTTAAGTTACTTGCCCAAACTCACAAAATTAGTATAAATTCCAAAACTTGAACCTAGGTCTTGTTATCACAGAAACACTGTTCTTTCCATATGCTATACTACAGTATCTAAAATAACAATTCAGGTGGTAGCAATATTTGAGTCAAGTTTGGAGGGGGGTGGAGCAGGGAATGGAGGATTGCTTATGTTCAGATTGAAATGTCATTAACATGAGCCTCCATTACTCTATCAAATATTCTCAGTCATTCTGATAACTTAATATAATAATATTCTTTTTCATAAATATCAAGTCAATTTTCAATGACATCTTTCACTCCCATGCATTATGGTTTATTTGTCCTTGAACAGAATAAGTAGTATGACCTGCAAATCTAATCAGGTCAGCCTCCATTTATGCTAAATCACTTGCTCTTCTAGTGTCTGATGCCTTATAAACCAATTGAAGTATTAGTGGCTTTTACTAATCATTTTCTCTTTAGAATTATACTGAAAAACTGTTCCCTTTTTATTGCCAACATTAGAATATATATATATATATGCGTATATATATGATTTGTAAGCATACACACACATATAGTTTTGCTTCATTCTTATTATAAAATCTATTTAAGAATGCTGTAGTCAGCACCATAGTAATCTTAGGTCAGTGTGTCAGGAATATCTGTAAAAGTGGCAATGATTGTTAATATCATCATTCTTATTTGCTTTAGAGAGTCTCACATTATCTATTCCATGTAAATGTAAAACTTCCACCAGAAGCAGTAAATCTCCCTCCCCCTTGCTGCTAAAAAGTTACTTGGTTCAAAAATCATTTACTATACTTTAAAATTTTTCATAAGGCCTTTCAAAGCCATTGGCATGTTACTTGTCATTACATAGATACTTCTAACTATGGTACTCTAAAACATTGCCAGTGAACTGAAAAATAATGAGTAGGCTGATAACTCCAAAAGTAATAGCTCCATAACATCTCAAATCTAAGTCAATTGAAGGTTCCCCAAGATTCCATTGATGTCTTGGCTTGACAGAGATAGATGTGCTCTATACCAAGAATACTCAGATTTAAGTATAAGTCATAATTAGAAATATACATATATGATATATGTATGTGAATAATATATATATAAATTATATAATACATTATTAATACACAAGAATTTGTAAGACAAGCATTGGTACATGCTGATTCTTAAACAGTTTGTCTAGCAAAAAAATAGTATATTCCATGAAAATGCAGGCATTATATTAGTGGTCTAATACTCTAGTTATACAATATAATAACTTGTAATCTAAATTTTCACCAAATATAATTGTTGAGTTCACAGGTAATCAAGGCATTTACAGAAAATCAAACAGAAAAACTATTTTTATTGAGAAATTGTGTTGTTCAGTCATTTCAGTCATGTCTGTCTCTCCATGACCCTATTTGGGGTTTTCCTGGCAAAGATACTAGAGTGGTTTGCCATTTCCATCCTCAATTCATTTTACAGATGAGGAACTGAGGCAAACAGGGTTAAGTAACTTGCCTAGAGTTACACGTTGTCAAATACTTTTAATCAAATTGTTAGTCTCAACAAGTCAGCATAGTGTTAAAATACATGCTTAATTCAAGTAATTCTATTATCTCTCAGTCCTTAGATCTAAGAAAAATATGAACATTAAAAATATTCAGTATTGGGTGGCTAAGTGGCACAGTGAGTAGAGCGTTGGCCCCGGAGTCAGGAGGACCTGAGTTCGGTTCCAGCCTCAGACACTTAACAACCACACAAAAATACTAGCCGTGTAACCTTGGGCAAGTTACTTAACCCCAATTGCCCTCCAAAAAGCAAATATATATATTCATTATTGCTACCAGAATGAATTTCTAAGAACTAGCTGGTGAAAACTCCCTCCATTGATAATTCCTGAAATAACAAATACTAAGTTTCAAAAGATCTAGT
The DNA here is from genome assembly GCF_028583685.1 of Petaurus breviceps papuanus. Lineage (NCBI taxonomy): Eukaryota > Metazoa > Chordata > Mammalia > Diprotodontia > Petauridae > Petaurus > Petaurus breviceps. The sequence continues at coordinate 55,405,039 of NW_027187391.1, forward strand.
TTTTGAAAGAAACTCTGTATCATCCCAGGAATCTGAATATGAGCTAAATCATTTTTTACATATGTTGAAAACGTTTTTCGCAATTTTCTCTTCAGAGTTAAACCAAGAGGCCACCACTCTCTTTTATTGCCAGCAGAAGAGGACATGAACTTACTCCTGTCCATGGTTCTGAAGACTGGGTAATCTATGGAGCAGGCTACCACTTAACAATGCTGAAACAACTGAGCCTGTGAAATATCAATTACTTCCTAAAGGTAAACAGAAACTTCTCTAGAATTTTTTGGGATCCCTGAAGGCAGCAGAGGTGGGCAGCAAAATTAGGCTCATGAATCATGACTGAGTTAGGTACAGAATATAAGAAACACTGGCCCCCTACCCTTTGCTGTTTATCTAACTATCCTTTAGCATACTGGATTGTTTTCAGAGTTGTGGGAGCATTTTTGGAGAGATGCTCATTACATAACTCCATGCCCCAAAGAATTTTGCTCTCATAGGGTTTAGTTTCCTATTCTTTTAATATGTCTTTTGAATTGTGTGTGTTCTACTCCCATGAATAAGTTAAGTACCACTGAATCAAGGTGGGGGGGCACTCCATGTTTTCTGTGTATCCCAAGATCAAGGTCCTTTCGGGGGGCCTATGGACTTGGGGTTCCTATGTCCTTTTGTGGATTAGAGTGAAACAGAGCTTTTCCTATGTGAATTAGTCCACTAGATGAAAATGACCCTAGCAAGTTGCTCAGTCTCTTGCCTGAGGCACAACTTTCTGAGACCTTCTTGATTCATCAGTATAGGAGCACTAGTCACCACATAGTGAAATATCCTGCTCCTTCTGGAATGGACTTATCTAATGGTGATGTCGGTAAGACCAAAGAAGGCAAAAGAAAGAAGTTTCATGCATGAAACCAGGGATTGATTGTCTTACTAATTGCTTACCTGCTAGCCAGACTCATTCCACTAGTACTACTAAAAAGGCTACAGTTGCATCTCTACTGAAAGCTTGAGGGAAAAAATGACACAGTTAATCATAGCCACAAAGCAAAACACAAGTCTCATAGATTAGAACAGAGCATACAGACATACAGGGCTGTGGAAAAGATCTGATCAAAAAATCATCAAAACAAAAGAAGGCAGTATTAGACTTTCCCAGATTTTTCAGAACTGCAGTTTCTTTGAGAGCTTCCTAATCATAATGACACTCTTTCATTGAAATGGGAAAGTGAATATGAAGATATAACCACAAAGTTTTCACTTCCTACTGACTTTTTTATAATCAGTTGAATGGAAATTATTGGGAAGGGTGAGATAATTATTAGCCTTCAATTAGTGTGAAAAATGAATCACATGAAATAGTCACATTATTTGAATTTACATTGCATATTTCCATTGGGCTAGAACTAATTACCATATTTTACAGAATTATCATTTCAAATAGTATGAATTTGAATTCAGTGGGTCATTCATTATTTGCACTAATTGGGACTCAGCTTTTTTCTAACACCTGGAAGAATTTGGGGGTTTTTTGTTTTGTTTTTAGCTATTATGAGCACCTGCAGGTTCCAGAACCTGGACAGTGTTTGCCTCAAACATGATTATTTAGACTGTGGATAGTATATACTTAGTGTTGGACATATTGTCTCATTGCTAAGGACAATAAAGGCAAAAAAAGAACATGAAGAAATGAAAATTAAGCTTATGAGAGGAGAGAAAAAGGAAAGGGAAAATAAGGGAAGAGGGGTCATACTGTTTACACAGTTAGCTCAAAGGAAAGTCAATTACAGAAATGGCATAGCATTAATAGCAGTAACAAGGTATCCACCCCACTCCCCTCAATAAACATAGATCCTGACTCCATCATCCATTATGTTGGCTATCCTGCAGCTTCACATTATTTGCAAATCTGATAGATTAATAAATGTCATCTATGTAACCATCCAAGTTACTGATAAAAATATTATTCAACACAGGGTCTAAGACATATCCCAGAGGCACTCTGTTAGCAATTTTCTTCCAAGTTGACATTGACCCATTAATGACTTCTGATTAAGATAATCATTCTAGTTCCAAATCCACCTAATTATTATCCAGGAAGCTACATTTCTTTCCTTCAGGATCATATGAGAGACTTTGTCAAACACAGTGCTAAAATTAGGCAAACTTTGTTACCTGCTCCCAAACTACCAGTCTAGTAGCTCTTTTAAAAAGGAAATGAGGTTGATTGGATATAAGCTGTCCTTTTTAAAGTAAATTTTTAAAAAATACTAACAAGCATTTTTTATCCCGCCTTCACTGAAAAATATATTTTTATGACAAATATGCATAGTATGAAATCATGGTAGCTCTTTGTGCTCAGCAATTCTATTTCTTAATGTTTAGAAATGATCCTTTTAATAATTATTATTATTTAATTATAATTTTATATATAATATATTATAATTATTTAATAATAATGTTCCAAACATTTCCTAAGAATAAAAGTCATTCACAAGCTTATAGTCTAAAGATTCCAATATTGTCCATTTTTTTTGAAAATGACATATTTGTCCTTCTCTAAGCATATAGCATTTCTACATTTCTCCATAATCATTTGCAAAATGGGGACAATAATAGCACCCATGGTTGTTGTGAGGATCAAAACAGATAACATGTAAAGCATTTTGCAAACTTTACAATGCTAAATAAATGCAAGCCAGTATTATTATTACTATTATGAAAAACTTTAGGAAATTGGCAGGACTGGCAATAAATTTAATAGGAAGATTTAGGGATTTTCTCATGGCCATATGTAGGTTTTGTAGCTATACCTGAAGAACCATTCATTCCCCTCTTAAATGGTGGCACCCTTTTCTCAGAGGTTCAAATTTTACTACTAACACTATCATATATAAGGTGCTATGAGAAGTAGTCTATTTTTTTGCTTTTTTTTTTTTGGAGGGGGAATGTAGGGCTATTGAGGTTAAGTGACTTGCCCAAGGTCACATGGCTAATTTTTGGGTTAAGTGTGTGAGGTTGGATTTGAACTCAGGTCTCCCTGACACCAGGGCAGGTACTCTATTCACTGCTCCACCTCGCCACCCCTGAAGTAGTCCATTCTGAGCAAGAAATCCTCCAGTTCTTTACAGAGAGCAACCAAAACTGTTACTAGATCTCCCATAACCTGAAGCATAAAGTGCATACCTGGAGCAGGGGTGAGGAACCTGTGGCCTCGAGGGCACACGTGGCCTTCTAGGTTGTTGGGTGCCACCTTTTGACTGTGTCCAAGTTTTACAGAACGAATCCTTTTATTAAAGGGATTTGTTCTGCAAAGTTTGCATTCAGTCAAAGGGCCACACTTGAGGTCCTAAAGGATCGCATGTGACCTCAAGGCCACAGGTTCCCCACCCCTGACCTGGAGCAAAGCAAGACTATCTTGTTCCATCTGGCCTGGAAATGGGATTGTGCCCATGGTGATCAGCACCTTGCTGCCCTCCAAAGGTATTCATAAGCCTCACACAGTAAGAGATACTTGGGGACAAGAGGACAGATACAGATTTAAGTTTCTCCATGCTCAACTGCTGTTTAGGAACAAGAGAAATGCCATTATATATAAGGGACTAGATATAAGATACTTGTCTAAGTATAATGAGGATATTGGATTAGCAAAGCAGTGTTTGAGGGGCCAGAAACAAGGTGTCCAAGTATCATAGCAACAAGGCTTAGATAGCTAATCAGCAAACAAGATCCAAGGCAGGGGAAGATTAATTCAAATATATGCTTGAAACAACAGGTCAGCAACTGAGAGAGAAAGGTCAAGGCAAGCTTCCAGAACACTCTAATTTCTTTCTGTAGATAGGTTTGAGTATCTGCTCTCTTCCCTGCCCCCCCCATTTATTGTCTTTTTAGGCAGCAAGGTGATGTAATGGCTAGAACATTGGACTTTGAGTCAAGGTCTGAGTTCAAATCCTGCTTGTGCAAGTGCTACAGACATATCTATTGAAGATCCAGGTAAGAATGTTCTTATTTTTTTAAAAAAAAGTCCTTGACATTGTCAAATGATTCACTGTTAGAGATGATTGATATGATTTTTTATCAGTGAAATGACTATTAGAGAATTGATATTAACATCTGCATTGCCACTGTACTCTAAGGCCAATGAGATCTTTCCATCTGACTAAAACCTTATATGTGTTGTAAGAGCAAGTACCCAGGATGGCCTGCTAGCACAGGTTCTTTGATCTGCTTTTCTAGGAAAGACTGCTCAAAAAGGGGTTAACAATCCTACTTTTAATTACATTCACTAGTTCAGGGAAAAGGTCAGTACCCTGAATATCAGAGAAAATATAAGCAGAGAAATTAGCATAAAGACCAACAGACAGGGCTCTAACTTCCTGAATCAAAATAATATTGCTATACACTTTACTTATACCACTGGATCCAGTAAGCCTTTATATACGAGGAGTCAGGGGTCTGAACATATAGCTACTCAGAGTCTCAACCAGGAAATCAAACGGTCCTTCTCATAAGTGGATCCCCAAAGTAAAATACCAACTAAATATAGAGATTAGATATAGATATAGATATGGATATGGATATAGATATAGATGATACAGATATATACATACACTTCTCAGAGCCAGAAGGCATTACAACCCTCCTGACTCAGTGTCTAATCAACTTAGTACCAAAAGGTGTGGAAGCCTTCCTGCAAGTAAGCTCCCTCCTAAGCAAGTTCCTCCTTAGGCAAGTCCCTCCCCCAATGGGCTCCACATGAGGCCTATTAATGGGTGGGGAAGAGCTTATTATCCCATTAATATTACAGTTGTCTCCTCCAGTAGAATGAGAGTTCTTGAAAGTAGGGACTCTGTCTTACCTTTCTATTTATTTCCCCAGTGCTTAGCAAAGTGTTTTGCATATTATAACCCCTTAATGCTTTATTCATTCATTCATTCATTTATTCACTTAATATCTCTCAGTGTTAGTTTGCTCATTTATAAAATTGGAAGAATTATAGCTCCTACTTTTAAGGGCTATTGTGAAGACAAAATGAAATAATGTATGTAAAGTGCCTTGTAAATCTTAAAGACACACACACACACACACACACACACACACACACACACACACACACA
>NW_027187391.1:55410153-55431347 GCF_028583685.1 Petaurus breviceps papuanus
ACACACACACACACACACACACACACACACACACACACACACACACATATATATATATATATATATACATATATATATATATATGTTAAACCAGGAAGAGTGAAGATAATCCTACCCCCTTGATTCTACTTAATGAGATAGGGTTGCTCTGGCTGCTAACAGGAGGTTGCTGTGTCTTAGTAGATACTAACTAGCCCTATCTTGGGGCAATTTACTTCCTCTTCCTCAGTTTCCCCAATTAAGAAATTGAACTAGATAATATCAAAAGTACATCTCAGTTCTTACATTCTATGATTACACCAAAGATGGCAAGTCAGGCTTTTATGGAGCTCTAGATCTAGAAACTCTAAGCTTTTGTAACTTGGATTATGCTTTGGTCCAGCTTCCTCCAGACCAGGCTTGTTACATCAGCCCCTGAGAGTGATAGGGCACCCTAACAGTTTGTGGGGCATCTCCACTATCTTTTATTAGCTAGAGCCTTCATTGTGTTTTCCAGCAACTAGCACTTCAAATCAATGTAACCATTTTTCAATGAGTTGGCTTTTCAAAGGGCTATTTACTTCACAGATATAGCAAGAACAAATATGCAAACATTCTCACCAACGTTTCATAAACATTTCCTTCCTACAATTCCTTGAAGAAGAGGTAGGGAATTAAGTTTACAATTTAGTTAAGTTCCACAGTAGCATTGCTACCACCAAGGCCACATCCAAAGGGGGCATCAATGCCAACTTCAGCTGGGCTGAAGTTCTGAAGATCACTACAGGTGGTTACTCTGTGCTGGGCTGGCTGCAATACAAGCTTAGATTGTTAGGTTCCCATATACCTTTGGCTAATACTCCTAGTCTTTGAAACACCCAACATAAAAGACTCCACTTTCTATACAACAAGAAAAAAGAGTAAAAAAACAAACAAATAAACAACCTAAGACCTAGGCCCATTTATCATAAACAACATGGCCTCAGTAAGGGAAGTCTCCAGGACCTGTCCTCTTATAAGATGCTTTACCAAATGTAATGACAGAGTTAACTAGCTCCCCATACATGAGGGCTACAAAAAGATGGCCAGAGCTGAATTTGTCCCTTTTGAAAAAGCCATCAGTGATGGCTATGCAACTAATAGACAAAGGTACCTCCCAACCATATGGTAGGCCACTGGAACAAGTAGCTGAATGTCCATGCATTTAATTCCTTCAAAAGTCTCCCAGAAAACATTCCTTATCATTCTTCACATGGAGACACTATTTTAGCAATCTGATGATGGCTATACATGTACTAGACCCCCATTACATTTGCAATTTGGTGTTAAATGATTCAAATTTCCAGTGCCTGCATGATTTGAGAGATAATATGGATAGAGCTGCTTATTGTTGAATCTGTAATGAAACCAAAGATGAATTTGTAGGAAATTAATACTTATCTTTAAAAGAAACTTTTAAAAAGCATTTTGAAAAAAAGTTTATCTTTACTTAAATAATACTTTGACCCTTTGTGTGAGGTGCCATCTTTAAAGTGTGCTTTGTGGCTGCATAGTTTAACAAATTATAATTTATCTATCTCCAATATCACTGTAACTTTTGAATTTGATTAATAACAGTCTATTATTTTGTTATTTGACAGTCCTGACTTTTTTTTTCAGTTTGTAAGGAAAGATCCCCTAAGTGGATGCTAATCTTGGCTAGCTTCCAAGGGTTGTTTTCCATTAATTTCTGAGAATAGAGGAACTGTTAGTACTTTACAACAATCATTTGGATAGGTTATAATACTGAGTCACTATTTACATTCAAACTTTATTTGCCACATGGTTTATGAGAGCACCAAGAATGAAGTTGAGCTTTTTTGAGGTTAAATGAGATTCAGTCAAAACTGCAAATAGTGCTGACAATTCTTTGTCAGCATGCAAAAATGTAAAAACTGCTTTCAAGCCAGTGAACATAGGTGCAATCTAGTGGAAGGACTTCATGATTTTCTTTCATTTCTTTTTTACTATTATATTACAAATCAAAATTATACCTTCTCAAGAGAAATATTTCACTGTTGATATATTGATATGCAATTTCTTATTACATGCCTGCATGACTTTAAAATGTCGTGTTTCTGGTTTAGGTGCATTTTTTTCAAATGCTACATGATTCTGCTTCAAGTGAATTCAAAGATGACTTCTATATCTACAAATGAATTTTAGATTAAATTAATGCCAATAGTCTATGTTATATAGATCAATTACATATGTTATTACTATTTAAAATAATGACTTATAGAAAGACAGATTCATTAATGAGTTTTTTGTAAAGTCATGAATTCTTCCAGCCATTCTATAATTTGTAATTATATGAAGCAAGTGATAAAAATAAACATATCCTTTGACCCAGAGATTCTACTACTAAGTATTTGCCCTCAAAGAGGTCAATGACAAAAAAAGTGGCACATAAAGCAAAATATTTATAATAGGACTTTTTTTTTTTAGATTTAAAGGACTAGAAATAAAGTAAATTCTCATAGACTGGGGAATGGCTAAACAAGTTGTGGCACATGAATATGATGGAATAACACTGAGTTATAGGAAACAATGAATATGATGAATACAAAGAAGCATGGGAAGATTAATATGAAATGATGCAAAGTAAACAGAGCCAGAAAAATAATACACACAATGACTGCAACAATATAAATGGAAAGTACAGGAAACAATGAAACTATTGGAAATAAAGCTGGAAAGTATAATGACCAAGTTTGTTTCCAAAGAAGACATATGAGGAAGCATGCCTTCCTGCTTCTTAAGAGAGGGAAGACTATAGGTGTGGAACATATAATGTCAGATTTTTTAAAATATATATTGGCTACTATTGCTGGATTATTTTCATATCTTTTTATTTGTTGTTGTACAAGATTGTTTTCTGGGAGGTGTAAAATATATGGAAAATGCTGATAGTGTAAAAATAAAGTTATCAATAAAATTTTTAATTAAAAATAAAATAATGCTTATATAGTAGAATGTAGATTCCTTGAGAACAGAAACTTCATCTTTGTGTCACAGCTCTTAATTTTGCATAGAGCTGGTACTTAATGCACAATCTATTTAATTGAAAATACTAGTGATTAGGAGTTAGTCTATAGTTAGTCTGTTAACTCCTTGAGGTCAGGGATTAGTTTATACCTTTCTTTGTACCCCCTTTGATTAGCACAGTGCCTGCCACATAGTAGGTGCTTAATAAATGTTCGTTGACTCTGACTGATTATACCTAAACAGTGAACTACAGGCTCTGAGTTGAAAGGAACTATAGTTCTTCTTCAAGAGCCCTGACAAGTGATCATTCAATCTCTTCGGGAATTCATTTCTTCTGGAAGCAACTCTTTCCACTTTGAGATCACTCTGATAATTAAGAAATTATCTCTACCTCCAAGCTGAAATCTATCCATCTGTACCTACTACCCTTTACTTTAAATTCTGCTAACATCTATCATGGTCCTCTAAGTCTGCTCTCTGACCTAAGCCATTACCAGTTCCATCAAAAACTGAATTTTCTCAAGTCCCCTGGCCATCTTAGTTATTTTGCTCCAGATGTGCTTCAGCTTGTAAAAAAAGAATTGAATGATTTCATTTGTATAGAAATTTCCACTGATGGGTTCCTGTCACTAATGTAGGTCAACAACTCAACTTTAACTTAGAAGTTTAGAGTGTTCTTTAGGGCACTGAGAGGCTAAGCCAAAATAATGTTACTCAGTCAGTGTGTATCAGAAGTGGGACAATCTTTCATGAAAACCTGGTTTTTAAAAAAATTTATATGATCCATCACAACAAAAGAATACTTCCAGCCAAAACGCTGATTTCCAATCATATAAAGCAGTCAGAACAATCAAGTCTAGAGAATTTCCCACTGTCCTATGCTTTTCAACAATCAAGCCAGATATTGTTGTAAGTCCTCTATTCTGGAGCCCGAGATCAGGGACATTCATGATGCTTTATGAAAGTCACTGTAAAAGCTGACATTAAAAGAAAAAAAAACCACCTCTCTCCAAAAGTATCCCATAAGAGAGCTGGAAGTTAGCAGACAAGGAAAACATTGGGGAATTACTCTGGGATTCCTGAAGTCCTATTATAGTCACTTGCGAGGACTAAAAGTAATTGTTTTTTTCACTTTCCATGATTTCACTGTCCCAACTGGGTCAAGGGGGAAATATAAAAGAACCATTCGTCCTTTTTTTGCTTTTCCTTTAAAATATGTCCTTGTAAATTGCTTAAAAGAGATACACTGAACATTTGTTGCTACTATTGTTTCATTCCAGAGCATCATGTTTATTTTTCATATGGTTACACCTGATTACTTTTCATGTAAACATTAAAGATAAACCTTTTCTTTTTTAGGAAAGAGCAACAAAGTTTATTTAAGGATGCTGCTGATATGGTGTTAAAAACCATAACATCAAAAAGAATGCTGAAAGCCCGGATTAATTTCTGAGCATGTCTGAATTTGAATCAGGTAGATTCACTTGGAAGTAAAGGTACGTGGGTGTCATATCAGACAGAGTTCTGGATTTGGAGTCAAGAAGAACTGAGTTTGAATATTTTCTCAGACACTAGCTGTATAAGCCAGGGCAAGTCAGAACTTGAACATAGAACAGAACAAGGATTTGTTTTGTGATGTTTGGATTTAGTCAAAGGGCCGCACTTAAGGACCTAGAGGGCCACATTTGGCCTCAAGGCTGCAGGTTTCCCACTCCTGGACTAGATAGACTCTTAATTTACATTTGAAGTTGTTATTTTTAGTACACCATAATCATGAGGGCATTTCTACCATCACATCTCTCTCAGTTTACTCAAAATTGAATTCCATATAAAGTTGATTAAAGATGTCTCTTTCTGCTTCTCCCTGGGAGTGTATGGAGAGTCAGGAGAGTTGAATATTGACAGAGATACTTGATAACTTGCTGCCAAAAACTTGGAATAATTTAAACATCACTAAAATCCTGCATATGAGAACTTTCCTTATGCTATTTTGAAAACATTTCAAAATAAATTATGTGGAATTTTAAATAGCTGCCAGCAAGAAAATATATTTTTTCAGCCCTCTTACAAAGGGGAAGAATTAAGTTCTTGAAATTCCAGGCAAATAGTCAAACCAATTTCTCTTACATAATAATTATTTTTGTCCTGCTTTTTCCTAATGGCAGTGTTTCATATGACAATTGTAAATCCCCCTAGGTTTCTTAATCATATGCTACAGTATAAATATGCTGTGCCTTAAGGTAATTGAATAAGTAATTAATCATTACAAAACATTTTTTTTAATATTCTGCATGAAGTGTGTCATGGCTTATTTGGCCTTCTTACCCCATGCTGAGCTAGTTGTGAATAAAAATGCCCAAAACTTTAATAAGAGGATTAATGTGAAAATGGCCCTGACTAAAATGGTTTTTGTATCTTCTGCCCATTATTAATAAAATCCAGGTTACAGTGACCATTTCTATTTTCCTCTTACATAATATCAGTATTACTAATTTCACTCCTCCACAATTCCAGTATTGCCTTGATGCTCTGCAAGATGTAAGAGTTCATTTCTGTGGATCCCCCTTACAACTAGAAATATACATCTCTCCTATGTTTCATGAGTTACCATGACCAAAAGACCTGGAATTCTACTTCTCACTATATCTCTTTGCATTTCAGTCCTTCACTGGGCCTTTACCTATATTCAGTTTCTTTCTAGGGTAGCCTATCTTGGGTACTACTCATGGTGGGGGCAATACTCAAACTCAAAGAGAAAGGGGACTCTGAATAGGCAGTTTCTCCAACTCCCCAAGATCTTGGCTGCTCCTGAACTTGATCTGCAAAAGGATTGTGGAAGGAAGCCTAGCAGAAAGAAAGGCAACAGCAGCTATCAGAGAGACGCTGCTATGTTTTCTCTTAGAGTTGTGCCACACAGGTCCAACATAAACTGAATGATGTTGAGTCAGAATGAATGACGGTGGTCCCAAGCATGGGAGGAATCTGCATCTCTGTTGAAGTTGTTTAGGAAGGAAAAAGCACTGACCCTTCTGTCTCCACTTCAGTCTCTCCAGGGATGAACCAAATGCTCACATGGTTTAGTCACTCATTTCCATTCCCTGTTTCTCTCTGGTCCCTGCCAGGCTGTTCAAAAAGACAGCTGGGTCTTTAGAAGATACATTCTTTTCTCAATGTTCCCTTTTATTTCTAGTGTTTAAAATGGGATAAAACTGTTAGCCAATAACAAAAGTTTCATCTCGAAGTGTTTACCTAATGCACAGGTATAAAGAAGAGAGGTGGGGTGAATTCCTCTTTCAGAGATAATACACATATGCATCCAGTGGAGGTGGGTTGGAAGCTAGAAATACATAGAAGCAAAAGGGGGCCAGCATTGTCTTCTGCAAGCCTTATAAAAACATTTAAGGCAAAAGGTAGAAAGATATTCTTACACCTATTTTCTGTCTCTTTTGTGAAAGAAAGCAGAAGTCCGAAAGGTCCATGGTCTAGGAGTGAACAGCCACTTTATTCTGAAAGGGTTTTCAAAGGATTTCTTTGGACAATTCAAAAGAAATAAACTCAAAGGAGAGGAAACCGTGAGTACCAGGAAGGTGAAGTAGTTCAGTCAGAAGGCATTGACTGTGAATGTGAAAGTACTTTAATGATACTAATATATATATATATATATATATATCACATTATCTTATTAATATTCTTTTCATAAGGACCAAATAATGATGAAAGGATGTAAAAGTGCTTTTGTGTAAAGGAAAAGAGTTGTATTTATTGTCAAGGGATGTAAGATATTGCCACTGTTATGGATGAACATTTTTTGATATTTAATATAAATAGAAAAAGACTACAACTTGACTAATATTTAATGTGAAGGTATTTGTAGAACCTGTATCAGATTCCATGGGGGAGAGAGAGGGAAGAGGAGAGGGAGAAAATCTGGAACTCAAGGGATTGTAGGCTGAATGTTATAAAACTGAATGTTATAATGTTATAAAGTAAAGAAAAAAAGAAAATGAATAGAAAAAGAACATTGTGTTCATGTAAACTGATAAAAAAAATATGTCTATGTATGAATAAATTCTGATTTTAAGTGGAATTTTGGACAGCTTAGGAAAGAAAATTATCTTTATTGTGGATTTAAAGGCTTAGATCTCTTTATTAACAATGTAGAATGATGCCTCACTTGTGTGGAAACAATTTGATGCTACAAAGAGACAGAGAAGGATTTTCTTATTAAAAATAAATAAATGTGAGTGGGATAAAAACAATCTTGAGACTAATTGTCTTGTTGGGGACTTAAAAGCAAACTTGATGGGTATTTCCTTTAATTTGCATATACATATCAGTATATATGTTTGTACTTTTAATGTTATGCCAGTCAAAAAATCAAGGGGATATTTCCTAGGATTTGATTTTTTTAAAAACAAGGAAATTTTATTTGAAAAAACAAAATCTCTAGACTATTGAGGGAAATTATAAGAAGAGGTAAGGACAAAGGGAGAAATAACACTTCCAGACTTAAAACTATATTATAAAATAGAAGTCACCAAAACTATGTAGTATTATTTTAAAAATGGAAAGAAAAGGGGCAGCTAGGTGGTACAGTGAATAGAGCACTGGCCCTGGAATCAGGAGGACCTGAGTTCAAATCTGGCCTCAGACACTTAACACTTACTAACTGTGTGACCTTGGGCAAGTGACTTAACCCCAACTGACCTGCCTTTCCCCCTCCCTATCAAGCTCAGTGCTACATAGCAGGCAGCAATGAAATTAAGATTCACTAATAATAGCACAAATACATCAATTTGAGTGAAACTGTTTTATGAAAAGTTTTCACCAGAGAGAAGTGATTTGGATGGCTGCCTATATGTCTGATATATTCCCTGCCAAAAAAATAAATAAACACAAATGTACTGATTTATTCCCTGCTCCTTTCCCTTAGCCCCAATTCCTGATTTTTCCTACCCCAAAAAAGAAAGAAATGTTATTGAGTAGAGCCATCTTAAGAGGGGAATAGATTCACGGATAAACATACCTATGTGCCCTCCTATTTTCCTGTAAGTTAGTAATGTAACAAACAATGTTTACTTATAATAGAAGGTTTCTTCATTATAGACAGAGATGTTTAAAGTTAATGGTACTGAAAAGATTTATATGCTGTCACTGAAAACAATACTTCAAACATCTGGGTTACTTCCTAAAGCAGTTTCAGCACAGATTCATCATCTATAAAATAGAGAATAATACCTGTAGGTTATTGTGTATGTAAGGTACTACACACAATTGGAATCACTATATAAATGTCATGTTCCTTTACCTCCTCCCCTTTCATATTATTAATTCTAAACACCTCTTTCACAAACAAGTATTGTATATTGGGATTTTGATTCATTTGTAAACTACAAGAGAAAACAAAAAGTATCTACATTTTTTTTTATTTTCCTTACTGCCTAGCACAATGTTCTGTATGTACTTAGGGACTCCTCTGAAATTAGATTGTCTAGTCTTTCAATAACAGACATACAGCCTGTCACTTTTCCAGTATCCAAAACCTCAGCTTAATAAGACCCATCAGTCCATAAACTCTCCTTAAACAACTTTCAAAATTCAGAGTCACCTCTGAGTGGAGACTGTAAATAGTAGGTGCTTAGTAATAAACTAATTTGCCTAATGGCTTTGAGAAAATGAGAGTTTTTAATTATGGAACTTCTTTTTTTAATTTTTTTTTAAAAAGGTCACTTCCAATAGAGATGACATTTTGATTTGGCTTCATATAAATAAGATGCCTTCCTTCTCTTTTTATTTCCTTCCCCTTCTTTTGATTTTCTTTGCCTTGCCTTCCCTTTTTTTCCTCCTTTCTGGTGGCTTCCTTCTCTTCACCCACCCTCCCTCCATTTCTTGACTTTCTTTCCCTTTCTTCTCCTCTCTTCTTATCCTCTCCTTTTCTCTTTTCTTCTTTGTTCCTTTCCTCACTTTTCTTTTCCTTTCTGCTTCATTTTCCTTTCCTTTCCATCACTTTCCCTTCTTTCCCCTTTGTCTTCTCCTTCTCTTCTTTTTCCTTCCACTTCCCTTCCCTTCTTTTTCCTCTCCTCTTTCTTTTCCCTTCTCTTCTTTTTTCATTCCTTATCCCCTTTTTTCTCATTCCCTTCTTCCTTCCAAACAAAAAACAGTCCCTGCCATAAAAAAAAGCTTGCATTCTACAAGGACATGGAAAGAGAGAGACAAGCATACAAATAAGTAAATCCAAAAATTATACAAAATGCATGAAAAGTGATATCATGGGATGAGAGTCCAAATAACTGGGGGAATTTTTCCTACAGAACAAGTATAAGAAATAGCACTTAAGCTCATCTTTGAAGGAAGCTAGAATTTTTAAGAAGCAGAAGTGAGAAGGGCATGCATTCTAAGTATGAAGTGAAGGGACAATACAGCTCACACAAGGGCTCTGATGGAATGTTTTGTGTGAAGGACAGCATGAAGACTAGTTAGGTTGAAACATAGAGTGCAAGTATGTCCTGTACATAAAATTTAATCTCATTTTCACCCTTGAGTGTTTTAGTGGATTCATGATTTCTCCAAGGTAGATACTTCACCAAGGTAAAATTTAAAAAACCTTCCTTGCCTTCTCATCCTATGCAATTTTTTTTCCATGTTTTCCCATAAATCCCCATAGAAGGTCTACCCCACCTAGTACTAGCCAACATAACATAAGCCCTCCTGTGCATCTTTTAATATCTCAAGGGTGCCTCATCTCTACTCCTGTGACAGCCTGGACTTAAAACTATATCATCACAAATTCTATTCTGGTAAAAGGGAGACAAGACAACTTTTCAAAAATCAGTTCTTATTTAATTAAAGCTCAAGACTACTGAACTGACCTGAGGGATGCATTGACTTGCATTTATAATATCAGATCATTTAGGTAGGGTAAGCATATTACAGTTTTTCACTGTCTATTTGTACCAGATTTATACCCATTGTACTAATTCAGAATTATATTGAATATACTTGCTTAGGCTTCTGGGGACATGATTTGCTGTAATACACATCTCCCCCACCCCCTTATATACAGTAAGCTGAGTCCTGCAGTATTCTGATGCATAATGAATAAGAGCCAACACTGACTGAACTTTACCACTTCCTGTCTTTGCCTTTGGGACACAACAAATGGGTATCCCACAAAGGAGATGTGGGCTGCTTATCCTTTGGAGAGTCACAAAACTCCAAGCATTTGCTCTGCTCTGTCCTGTCCTGCCTGGGTCACAAACTAGAATGACAGGATTGTAAAGTCTATTCCAAAGGAGCTAATTAAGACAGAGGATCTTAATCCTGGAGAAGTCTGGGATACTCTGCACACTTTCAGTTCTTTAAAAGAAATTCAAGGAAGTTTCCATGCTGGCCCTGTAGACCAGCATTGAGTTACTACTGCCACCAAGTGGATGGTTCTAAGAATTGCAAGTGGTGCTACAACCAAACAGAGAGAAAACTCCATCTCTTATTTGAGACTGGCCAGGGAACAATCCACCCAAGGCCAAGAATGCTCCAGGACTCAGCATGTCCAAGTCTCCTTTCCTAGACAAGACTTCCTAGGACCACAGTCATAGGAAGCTGGTGTTCTTGGAAATATTTTCCAAGTAGTCATGATGGCTTTGAGACTGTGGAATTTGCACCCATCAATCAGGGAAGAAAAAGAATAAAACTAAGATGACAATTTAATGAAAAAATCTAGCACATACATGATTTCAACATCAAGAGTATTATATTGGACATTTCTGGATCACGTCTTCATCTATGAAGACATCAGGACTGAGGTGATGAGGCAAAGGAGGGTCAGCTGAGTGCAGCTTATCCTTACCTTACTCTAGGTCTACTGATGCTGCTATTATTATATGCATATATATTATATTCATGAATCTACAATAACCACTTCAGCTAAACCATTTCAATTTACAGGGCATATTTATTCGAGATCTGCATAAGAAATATATTGCTTTGTCTGCTATTCCATGCTGTGTCTCTAGTTCTAATATCATCCGTCAATATCTTGGGCTCTATCAGATTTTCCACAAATTGCTCTTATAAGGTACAGGAAGTCATGTAACCTTTACACTTTTCCATTCATAGTGTTATACAGGTATTTTTTAACCAAACCACAAGAACACTAGAATTTCAAGGTCACCATTTGGAAGAAGAGAAACATTTAGTGTTCCTAAGTGAAGATTAAACTAGCAGCTACTTAGCCTTACTTCCAACAATGGCTTCAGGCCAAAACAGACAAATTGACCAATCTTTGAGAATTCGACTTCAGTGGATCACATGACACTAAACTTAAAAGACAAGTAGAAAATTACTGAAATAAATCCAGAAACAAATGATGGAGCAGTAAAAAGAATAAATACAAGGCAATTTGTAGTAATATTTTTTCCAAATAGAGTATGAGAAATAGGTCATGCAAATGTTACTAGATGTCTGAACTTTCAGTCACTATACCTACTAAACCTGCTTAATTTAATTGAATTCAACTCAATAAGTATTTATTAAATGCCAACTCTGGTGCATTGTCAAATATAAGACATTAGGCACTGAGAATACAAAGACCAAAAAAAAAAAAAAACAATTTTTGCTTTCAGGAAGTTGACATTCTACTATGGTAGAAATTGCATGGTCATAGCTAAATAAATACAAAATAAATTCAAGGGAGCATAGATCACTAACAATTAGGAGAAAATCAGAAAGGACCTCACCAAAAAGATAGCCCTTGAGCTTAACCTTGAAGGAAGGTAGGGTTTCCAAGAGCTCAGATGACTAAGGAACTTGTTCTGTTGTTGGCTGACTTGGTACTAATTTAGAGATGAACCACAGAGGGATAAGGAATTCAGAAATGCCAGAAGGGGCCTGTGGCATCATCTTCCTTCCAAAAATCTCCCTGAATTCAATATAAATAGAAAGTCCTGGAAAGCATCCTAAAGATTTTTTTTAAGTTTGCTGCAGTTATAAAAATGCTGCTAATTATCTTCCTCACCACCATAAATAATTGAGTGGGAGGAAGAATTATAGGAACATGGATTTGGAGCTGAAAAGGACCTTAAAGGGCTTTGAATTCAAATTTCACCCCCAATGTTTGCAGATGAGGAAATCGAGGCCCAGAGTTTAAGTGACTTGCCATGAGTCATATGCATAGTAAACATCAGAAGTGGGATTTGAACCCAGATCCTTCTGACTCTAGGTTCAATTTCTTATCCATTACAGGCATCCCTAAATAAGACAACATCCAAAAGTCCTCTAGTCTCATGATATCCCTAAGTGTACAGATTGAAGACTCTCATACTTATTTTTTTTGTTCTTTTTTTATTGTGCCCTACCCTCCTACAACAAAACACAAATACACACACACCACAGTAATGTTACAACATGGCTGAAATAATGTAATATTGACAACAAAGGCTTTCTACTGATAGGAGACTTGGAAAAATATAGGCCAGAATGCTAAAAATCCAGCACAGGCATCACACAAATACTGTCCCCAACAATCCCTGCTCTATAATCCTTGCTTCTGGATATGGCAGATTGGAAAGGACCTTTCTTGCAAAAGTGCTGTTTGTGGGCTCAGAATACAGACATTCCACTGAGCACAAGGGAACAGCCATATAACCAGATCCCAAGTTATAAGGTTATCCCAATGATGGATATGAACAATGAATTCCAGTATATTCAGATGAGCAGAGGGAGTGCAGTCATTTAGTTCTCCTTGCAAGTAAATCAAAGTTTTCAAGAAAACTGAAATCTGCTTTTGCCATTGTCCTTTAAATGAATTATCCTAGTATAGGATTTATCTGTTATAGAGTCAGAAAGTATGAATAGAGTGAATGTTGTAATATTTCTCTACCTGCAACCTCTCCCATTTAACTGACTAGGGAATATAAATGGAGCTATCATCTAAAGGTACACATGGTAATAGGCAGGGCTGATAAACTGGTAAAGACTGGAGTTGAGAAAGGTAGAAAAGAAAAAAGAGAATAGTGGCATTCAAAGAGGAATGAAAGGAGGACTTTGGAGGTTTTACCTTTATCTTTCACCAGGGAGAAGGCACTCATGAATGGTGAATTCTAGAGTCTTACCATAGCCTTACTGAAGTTTTCAGCCATTAACAGAACACCCTTCAGATGGGAGGAGAGGGAGATGAAGAGGAAGAGAGAGAGGGACAGGGAGAGGAAGAGGAAGAGGGAGAGGGAGAAGGCCTGTGATTCAGATTAGTTTTTGTACTTATTTCAGTAAAATAGTGTCCTGTAATATTGTAAACTTTATACTTACATAGAAGAGCTAGAGTGTAACTTTAATACATGGAAAAGTCTCAATATACTAGAAGTACTATATATATATTTCCTCAAGTTTATTGGGGGGGACCTACAAACAAAGAAAGCAAAAATGTCTTCCCACATTTCTAAAAGGACATCGATTCATGAGAATCTCTGACACAGGAATTCGATAAGATTTCTAGAGAATCACAGAATCTGTGCCAACTGCATTTGAAAAAAATGGTTTTTTTTCTACAATATCCCTGACAAGTGGTCATTCAGCCTTTGCTTGAATAACAGAACTCCAATGAGGAGAAACCGTCTAACTCCCAGGGCAACCCATTCCACATTTAGATAGCTTAAATCATTAGGAGCCTTTTCTTTACATTAAACCTAAACTTACCTCTTTGTATCTTCCACCCCATTGCTTCTTATTCTGAACATTTGTAATTATGATAATTTTGAACAAGACATTTTCAGAAATAGAGAAGAGTCGAGGGAAAGGGCAAGAAACCCAAAGAGAGAGGGGTAGTGGCTTAACCAAGAGACTTGACAGGCATTAAGACAGGTATATAAAT
Source organism: Petaurus breviceps papuanus (assembly GCF_028583685.1). Taxonomy (NCBI): domain Eukaryota; kingdom Metazoa; phylum Chordata; class Mammalia; order Diprotodontia; family Petauridae; genus Petaurus; species Petaurus breviceps. The sequence continues at coordinate 55,424,024 of NW_027187391.1, forward strand.
TATACTGCTATGACCCCTGTAGAACCAATTTCCAGGGAAACCTGACAAAAATGAAATTCTAAAAGAAAAGTAAGTGTGCAAGAAAGGAAACTGAGGGCCTTGGGTTTGGAGAAGTCAGTGTTAGAAGATTGAAATAAAATCTTAAAGGGAATCATGGCTGAAAACAGAGTAAATAGTTCAAAGACAACTCCTGTCCTATAATTTTTTCGTATGCTCAAGGGAATAAAAAGACCTTCTGAGGTTATCTATTGTGCAATTTCCCTGGGAGCCTACCTTAGCATATTTTTTATTAATAGTGCATAATCTCAAGAACAGTCACTAAGGTAACAGAAAAAAATGTATCTGGTTTTCACAAGTGTCTGAAATGCCAATGTCAGTATATCCCAAGAGCCTTCCCAGGGACCAGGCTTACTTCTTGACCTAAAAGGCAGCTCCCTATGTAGTTTATAGTTTTGTGCTTAGAAGGTACACTAAGGATAGCTTGTGCCTCAAATAACAATTCTAGCATCTGTCATTCTACAATTGTAGCTTCATTCTTTCATGTCCAGGGTCAGGTAATGCTGACACCATGGAGAGAGAAGGGAGAAGAGCCTGCACATTGCTACCATAAAAGAGTACTATAGCACATACGGGAATAGTGTAACACCAACTACTGTTTCAGCTGCATGCACTACTCTACTCTATGCTAGATTCTTACTGATTCTGTGCCATATTCCCTGGCATTACACCCCTGATGCAGTCTTCATTCATGGGTCCTTCCTCCCATATATGGGTTGGATATTCCCCACAACTTTTGGCTTAACCCAGTGTGACTTCAAGTTGTCCACCAGGTGAACATTTCCCCTAGGATATAAAGGAACAATGACTCAGAATTTATGAGAATTAAGAAAAGGAAGTGGAGATCATTAAGCATTAGCATATGTTCAATAATAGACAGAATTAATAAATACATATATCAGGGGTGTGCTATAAAGAGTAACTGTGAATTTCAAAAGTTTCTTATGGCTCTCTGTGGACAACAGATGTTGGCTACTTGAAAGACCTGCAGAGTGGATTTAGGAACTGGTTGTACCCAAACAGTACTGATTGATAGATCAGTGTCAGCCTCCTGGAGTAAGACTCCAGGAGTGCTCCCCTGGAATCCATCTTTAGCCCTGTTCTGGGACAGATTTTTGTTAGTGACTTCTATAAAAACATAGATGATATCCTTATCAAATGTTCAGGTTTTATGAAACTGAGAAAGATACAGCAAATATCTTGTCTATTAATCAGAATCCAACAAAATCATGACAGGCTAGAGCAAATCTAATAAGATAAAATGTAATAGGGATGAAGGAGAAGTTTTTTTGTTGTTGTTCCTAAATGCTTTATTAACTTCTGATTTGCATCATTCGTTTCCGCCAGATTTTGAGTTACAAATTTTCTCCCCATTTTTCCCCTACCCACTGCCCCAAAATAGCAGTCCCACAGGATATCCCCTCCTCCAATCTGCTCTCTCCCATACCCCTTTCGACTTTTCCAGTGGATCTCTATGCCTCAGTGCCTGTATATCTTATTTCCCAATTACATGTAAGATGGTATTAATAATAGTATATATATTATATTCCTCTCACCTCTTAATTTCACCTTTTAAGTATCATCCCTTCCTGTTAAATTGGTCCTGTGCCCTCTATGTATACCTGTAAACATATATACACAATTCACATATGTATTCATATGCCCATATACCCTCATATATAGACATATATATAAATATATATATATATATATATATATTTCTAATCCCTTCAACTACTAAGAAAAGTTTCATCAGTTACAATTAATGTTTTTCCATGTAGGAATGTTAATAGTTCAACTTTGATAAATTCCTTATGATTTCTTTTCCCTGTTTACCTTCTCATGATACTCTTGCTTCTTGTATCTGAATGTCAAATTTTCTATTCAACTCTGGTGATTTCAGCAAGAATACTTGAAAGTCCTCTATTCCACTGAATGACCATATTTTCCCCTGAAACATGATACTCAGTTTTGCTGGGTAGGTGACTCTTGGTTTTAATCCCAGCTCCTTTGACCTCCAGAATATCATATTCCAAGCCCTTTGATCCCTCAGTGTAGAAGCTGCCAGATCCTGGGTTATCCTGATTGTGTTTCCACAATATTCAAATTGTTTCTTCCTGGCTGCTTGTAATATTCTCTCCTTAATCTGGGAATTCCGGAACCTGGCTATAATATTCCTAGGAGTTTTCTTTTGGGGTTTTTGAGGTTTTTTTTTCTTTTCAGGAGGTGATCGGTGCATTCTTTCAACCTCTACTTTGCCCTCTGGTACTAAAAACATCAGGGCAGTTTTCTTTGAGAACTTCCTGGAGGATGATTTCTAGGTTCTTACTTTGGTCATGGCTTTCAGGTAGTCCAATAATTTTTAAATTATCTCTCCTGAATCTATTTTCCAGGTCAGTGGTTTTTCCCATGAGATATTTCACATTGCCTTCTATTCTTTCATTTGTTTGGATCTGTTTAACAGCATCTTGATTTCTCATAAAGTCATTAGCTTCCATTTGCTCCAATCTAATTCTGAAGCAATGATTCTCCTCAGTGAGCTTTTGAGATTCTTTTTCCATCTGGCAAATTTGGCTTTTTAAGGCATTCTTCTCCTCATTGCCTTTTTGAGCCTCTTTTGCCATTTGAGTCAGTCTGTTTTTTAAGGTATTATTTTCCTCAGTCAGGCTGTTGACTCTTATTTCATAATTTTCTTGCATTGTTCTCATTTCTCTTCCCAATTTTTCTTCCACTTCTCTTATCTGCTTCTTAAGGTCCTCTATGGCCTGGAACCAGCTTGTATTTTCCTTTGAAGCTTTTGGTGCAGGAGTTCTGACTTCACTGTTTTCCTCCTGTTCCATGCTTTGCTCCTTTTTGTCCCCAAAATAGGAGTGTAATGTTGGAGTCTTCTATCAGCTTTGTTCCTTTGCCTAGTCATATTGCCCCTCAGTCACTTGATCCCTGGGCTTTTTGCCACAGTAGGACTCTGCCACCAGACAGGGGATCTTTCGTCCCAAATGCTGGGGTTTTCTCAGCTGCCAGAGGTATCTCTCCTGGATCTATTTTCCAAGACAGTGGATTTTCCCATGAGATATTTCACATTCCTTTCTATTCTTTCATTTGTTTTGGATCTGTTTAACATCATCTTGACTTCTCTTAAAGTCACATGCTCTGGCAAGCTGGACACACACCCCAGGACACACACCCCTAGACAGCAATCCAGATCCAAGAAGGTTAAAGCAAGAGCAATTACCCCTCAGACTGGTACTTGGTCTGCCTACACTCTGCAGGCCAGGAGCTGAAGCTGCCACGTGGGGCTGGCTGGCTGTGCCGGCATCTCAGCGGCTTCTTGCCCCAGGGGGCAAAAGCCATGCACTCCCACTTACTGGGTCCCAAAGTCCAGACTGCACTAACCTCTCACTTTGTCCTTCGCATCTATGTGTTGATAAATCTGAAAACAGCCATAGCTATTGCTGATCTGGAGTTCCTATGGCCAGCAGTTGGTCAAGCCCGCCCTGGGGCTAAAGCTGGTCTCAGCTCCCAGAGCACTGCGCTGGATTCCTGCCAGCCTGCCGGGCTGTCCTCAATAGGAGGTTAGCTTCTCTGTGTCATTTTGCTGGTTCTGCAGCTCCAAAGTTTGTTTAGAGTCCCCTTTTTACATGGATTGGGGAAGGTGGTGTGGGAAGGTCATGCTTCTACTCTGCCATCTTGGCTCTGCCCCAAGAAGTTCTTTTTATAGAAAACTTTTCATTCTCAAATACTGTAATGCCATTACACTTGTACTCTAATATCACAATCCAAGGTGTTCTTGTAAAGGAGGAAGAAATGTCACCACAAAAAAAAAAAACAAAAGTGGGAAAAGCATATAAAATAGAACAAGTAGACCCTACAAGTAGATCAGGAAGGGACCTTGGAAACCCATTTGTCCAACACTCTCATTTTTGTAGATAAAGCAACAAAGCCCAGAGAAGTTAAGTGACTTGCCCAAAGTAAAAGAAATCAATGGAAAGGTCTAATAGTGGGTGTGAGATGGTCTGAGCACATTATAAATTGAAAGGTTTAAGGACAAGCAGAGTAAAAGATATTATCAAACAATGAGTGGAAAAAAGGAGATGGGCTGGTCATGACACAAATGAAGGCTAATCCATGGACTGCTCACATGGTCCATTGGTATTCTTCTAATGTAAAGAGAAAAGCAAAGAAAGTCCCTAGAGCACTGAGTGAACCTATTGTGGCTAATTTATGGGAAGACATGGATAGGACCCTCAGAAGATGGGCAGACAGAAAGGTGGCAACTTGCATCATTGGAGGGAATGCCATAATGATGAGATCTTCCATTAGAATATTTAAGTCAAATCCTACACTCAAGCTTGGGGGAAAATATCATCAGAATGAGGGAGACATGGCTAGAAAACAATTCCTGTGAAAGAAAGATTAGGGGATTTTAGTGGAATATAAACTCAATTTCCACAGGAGTCAACCATGTGACAAGGCATCTAAAAGCAAATCCAACTTTATAATGTTTAATAGAAACATAGTGTACAGAATTAGGGAGGTTCTAGTAGTCCCTCTATTTTGACAAATTCAAACTAACCTATAGTATTATGTTCAGCTCTGAGAGACATATTTGTGGGCTAATATTTACAAACTGGAGTACCTTCATGGGAAGTTAACTGGGATGGTGAGGTGACTGCAGGCAATGCCATATGAATATCAGTTGGAATAACAGGACATGTTTAGCCTAGAGAAGACTTGAGGGACATGTGATAGATGTCTTTAAGTATTTGAAGGACTGCCATGTAGAAAAAGAGAGAGAATTTTCCTGTTTGACCATAGAGGACACAGCCAGAATTAATGGTGGAAGTTAAAGAGAGGCAGATTTTCCCTTGGCATAGGTAAGACTTTCTGATAATTGTTGTTAAGTTGTGTCCAACTCTTCATGAGCCAATGGACCAAGCACATCAGGTCTTTCCATCCTCCACTAACTCCCCAAATCTGTCCAGGTTGGTGTTCATTGCTTGCATGATACCATCTATCCATCTCATCCTCTGCTGTCCCCTTCTCCTTTTGTTTTCAATCTCTTTTCCAATGAATCCTGTCTTCTCATTGTGTGACCAAAGTATTTAAGTTTCAGCTTCAGTGTTTGTCCTCCCAAAGAATAATATGAATTATTTTCTTTAAGTACTGATTGATTTGATCTCCTTTCTCTCCAAGGGACTCTCAAAAGTCTTCTACAGCACTAGAATTCAAAAGTGTCAATTCAGCTTTCCTTATCAGTCAATCCTAATAGGTCTACTGGAAAAACTGTAGCTTTGACTATACAGACTTTTGTCAGCAAGGTGATGTCTCTGACTTTTAGCATGCTCTCCAGATTTCTCATAACCTTCCTTCCAAGAAGAAAGATTGGGTTTTTTTTTTAGTTTCATTGCTGCAGTTGCTATCTGCAGTGATCTTTGGGCCCAAGCATATAATATCTGACACTGCTTCCATTTCTTTTCCTTCTATTTTCCAGGAAGTAATGGAACCTGTTGCCATGTTCGTAGTTTTTTGTTTGTTTGTTTTAATGTTAAGCTTAAAATCAGCTTTTATACTCAAGACACCTCTTAATTCTTCTTCACTTTCTCCCCTCAGAGTGATATCATCTGCATATCTGAGATTGTTGATATTTCTCCCAGAAACCTTAATTCCAGCTTTTAATTCACCCAGTCCAGCATGTTGCATGATGTACTCTGCTTATAAGTTAAATAAATAAGGTAACAATATATAACCTTGGTTTACTTCTTCCCCAATCTTAAACCAACCAGTTGTTCCATGTTGCTTCTTGAACACATCCAAGTTCTTCAGGAGACGAGTAAAATGTTAGTCCATCTCTTTGAGGACTTGAGAATTAGAGCTGTCCAATGTGGAAAAGGTTGCATCAGGAACATAATACAGTAGCTTCATCATCACTGGAGGTCTTCAAGTAGAGATGTTCATTTATGGGAGATATTTTAAAAGGTTTCCTAGGTCAAGTTTAGACTGAGGTATAATCATTACTCACACTTATGTAGCATTAAGATTTGCAAGATACTTTTCAACAACAATGTTATGAGGTAAAAGTATTATCCCTATTTTAAACATGAAGAAACTGAAACTCAGTTACTACTACTAATAATAATAACAATATTAATAATAATAACTTATGTTGAGTTTTAATGTTTGTAAAATTTTATACATATATTATCTCATTTAATCTTCACAGTAATCCTGTGATGTAGGGGCTATTATCCCCACTATATAGTAGACAGAGCTGAGGCATGGAAAGATCAAGTGATTTGTGCAGGGTCACATAGGTAGTATCTGAGACAGGATTCAAACTCAGGTCTAACCAACTTCAAGTCCAGCACTATTACCCACCATGCCACCTAGATGACCATGGTCACACTGATAATTAGAGTAAAAGTCAGGGTTCAAACCCAGATCTCCTTACTTCAAGTCAGTTGGTCAGTCAACAAGCTTTTATTAAGCACTTATTATATACCAGGCACTATACTAAGTATTGGGGATTCAAAAAAGGGCAAAAACACTGCTGATGGGCCCCGAAGCTTTCCTGACCTGATCCATTTCTGATCTGAGCTGAGTTGTCCCTTGTTAGGCAACTTGGTATCCCCCTCCTGCACTTGCTCCCCAATGCTCACCATATTGGTGACTGATTTATTGTGGACATATAATCTGCTTTAGCCCTACTGTAACTCAAAAGTCCTGAGCTCAAGAGATCTACCAGCCTCAACCTCCACAGAACCAAAGATTATAGGCCTGTAATGCCAAGCCCAGTAGTAATTTTAAAAGTTAGCAATGATAATTGAATGAGTGACTGGGTATTCAAATACATCTGACTAACAATGATACACTGGCAATGTTTAAGAAGCCAACATTTTGATAAGTGATAAATTCAGTTCAATTGCCATTGGAAAAATATAATGGGTGGGGTGGCTAGGTGGCGCAGTGAGTAAAGCACTGGCCCAGAGTCAGGAGGATCCCAGTTCGGTTCCAGCCTCAGACACTTAACACATTAAAAAAAAAAAAAATCACTAGCCTTCTGACCTTGGGCAAGTTACTTAACCCCAATTGCCCTCAAAAAAAAGGGAAAAGGAAAGAAGAGAAAAGGAAAGGAAAGGAAAGGGAAGGGAAGGGAAGGGAAGGGAAGGGAAGGGAAGGGAAGGGAAGGGAAGGGAAGGGAAGAGAAGAGAAGAGAAGGGAAGGGAAGGGAAGAGAAGAGAAGAGAAGAGAAGAGAAGAGAAGAGAAGAG
>NW_027187391.1:55431357-55464169 GCF_028583685.1 Petaurus breviceps papuanus
AAGAGAAGAGAAGAGAAGAGAAGAGAAGAGAAGAGAAGAGAAGAGAAATATAGTGGGAGTAGCTCAGTTCCTTTTCAGAAACCTAGGTGGACATGAATTGAATAAGAAAGAAGTGTTTCCAGACACTTTCTCAGAAGACACATATTTTCGCTTTGGTATTGAAGTAGTCCTAAGGCTTGCCATTGTGCTCTTTCACTGGGTTTCTAAAGAATTCAACTGCATCTACTCCATCTTTATTTTTAAACATAAAAGAAATAGGGATTGATTGCATGTCACCATGGGGGGGAGGGGAGGAGAGGTTGGGGAAGAAAATTGGAAACTTGAGGGATTGTGGAACTGAATCTTGTAAACTAAAAGTAAACAAACAAATTAATAAAGAAAAAAAAAGAAATAGGGATTAACTAACCAGTATTTACAGATTCTCTATTACATGCTGTATAAATGCCATGTAAATCACTAAGTGCTAGTTATTATTATCGTTGTTATTACTATTCCTGATTTCAAAAGGGCTTTATAATCTATCAAAACTGCTTCTCTCAAAATGATGAATTAAACTTTTAACGTCTAATTAAAACACAGGGGAGTAGTCAGGATAAAAAGAGATGGAAAAAGTTATCTGTTTTGACTATGGCCAGAGACTGTATTACAACTAAGTATTTTTGAGAAAGAGTTGATCAGAAGTGAACCTTAAGGCCCATAAGTTTTGTAGCTACAGCATCTCATCCTGAGCCAGTGGGGCATTTCACCAGCATTTTCCTGATATAGCTTTTTTCTTCCCACCCACAGATAGGGTTTATCTAAAAGAAAACAAAGCTGACTCTGAAACCTGATTGGCCTCAACTTTTCTGAAGCAGCTTCCTTTCCAGTCTAGAACAGCCCCAGACTCCTCCTCTTTCTCCCCAAGCTTAATGGGATTAGTTTTCCTTAAAAGAAAACAAATCTGTACCCTGAAACCTGATTGATCCTTGTTTCCTAGACATATAAAGGTATAAAAAGTCTCAACCAAATAGAGTCTAGGCCAGTTGAATTTGCTGGATTTCTGAAAACCATGTGACCCACCACATCTTTCACAGTATCTTGCCCTGATGACCACACTCATCTTCACATGGAGTAGACAAGGACCTAGCCCTGAGAACCTAAGTGCCACTATGTCCTTATTATATATACTTGCTGTATATAAAGGCAAAAAAAACCTTTTTTTAGTTACTCAATGCCTTCTGAGTGTCTAATTTCATCCCATCAAAGAAACTTAACAAAGAGAATGTTGGCATTAGTCTTCTTAGACAGCTAAGAACTATGAGCTTGTTTTTTTTAATATCATTAATTATTCAATATATATGGTTTCCTTTGTAATTCTATTTTATTCTACACACTAAAAAAAATTTTTTTTTGAAAAGTTCGTAGGCTGTTAAAAGAATCATTATACAAAAAATGTTAAGAAGCCATGATACAGGGGTGACTAGGTGGCACAGTGAATAGATCACCAGCCCTGGAGTCAGGAGGACCTGAGTTCAAATCCGGTCTCAGACACTTAACACTTGCTAGCTGAGTGACCATGGGCAAGTCACTTAACCCAATTGCCCTGCCTTCCACCCCTCCAAAAAGCAAAAAACACACACACACACACACACACACACACACACACACAAAGAAGACAGGACACAGTGCAAACCAAATTAAGCTATATTTGATTTTTAGCATCCTCTTGGATATTATTAACCAACTTACACGTTGTACAACTTACATTGTATAAACTTGCACCATTTGGGGTTTGCAAGGTGATTTCCTAACAACAATCCTTTAAGATACTTCAGAAAATGACACTATTAGTGCAAAAAATATTAAAACCACTAGGCTAGAAGATTTACTAAAATTCAAATTCCAGGAAATATTGCATAATATTACAGCTTACATTAATGTTACTTTAAGGTTTCCAAAGGCTCTTCACATACTTAATCTCATTTCATAGGATTATAGGCCTTGAGCTGAAAGGAATTTTAAAGGCAACTTAGTCCAATCCACTCATTTCACCTAAGAGAAAATTGAAGCCTAAAGTAGTTGTGACCTACCCAAGGTCACACAAACAGTAAGCAGTTGACTGAGGTACCAATCCACCAATTTCAATACTCTTTCTACTGATATCCTAACAACAATCCTTTGGGAAAGGTACTATTATTCCCATTTTACATAAGGGGAGGCTCAAAGAAAAAATTTTCCTTGCTCAGGATCAAATGGTTTGTGTCTGAGGAAGATTCAAACTCAGGTGCATTTGATTCCATATCTAAAGCTCTGGCAAGAATTGGTTCCTAGATTTAAAGTTGGAAGACAAAGCCCTTAGGCATCATCTCATGAAACCCCTAATCATGTAACTGCCCAGAATGTGATTTGTTCAAGGTCACAGAAAGGAGTACCTAGAGATAGAGATCAGGTGATAGAATCTCAGAGTCTCAGAATTGTAGATTTATACCCGGAAGGAACCTCTGAAGTCATCTAGTCTTTCTTGCTTAAGATCATAGAGAGAACAGGTGATGGAGCCCAAGTTTGAGCCCTTGTCCCTCAGTTCCAAAGCCAGCTAGCATTCTACTGTCCCATCCCCCTCCTCCCCAACTCTTTAGAATTCTAGAGCTAGGAGGAATTTTAGAATTCCTCTGGTTCAGAGTTGTGTATGGACCCTTTGGGCAGCCTGTAAAATCTATGGATCTCTTCTCAGAATAATATTTTTAAATGTAGAAAATAAAATACATAGGATTATGAAGGAAATCAATTATATTGACATAAAGATGTAATATTTTTGTTCCCATCCAAGTTCATGGACCTCCAGAATCTGTTTCCCTAGCGAAGAATAAGAACCTTTGTGCCCAGTTCAACTCCTCATTTCCTCATTTTGAAGATGATTCCCAAAAATTTGTTCAAGGTCACCCAGCTAGCTGGTGGCAAAGCCATATCAACTAATTTAACTCTTTTCTCCCCATTACACCATAGATAGAATGTCTTCTGTTGTTGGCCTGTGTTACTCCTCCCTGATTCCTCAGGCACTATTAGGGAAGTAATAGAGAAACCCTCCAGAGAGGTTTCCAAAGCTGCTTAAAAATAGACACAGGACCTGAAGGTACTGTGAAGGAAGCTATGTTTCTGGATAAATAAAATTGTGCTTTTCAGCAGCACAGAGACGGGCAGGGTCTGGGGCGGGGGGATGGGGGGGGGTGTAATCGATAGAAGGGTTCCTTTTGTCTTAGGAAAGTTCCTAGGGAGAAAGGGAGCTAGCTGCGGGTTGCACCAGCCCTGTCTCGGCTGCGTTTCCTGCTCACAGACCCTCCCCCTTTACTCGCAGCACCCCCACCTTCCCGCAGCTGGAACACTTTGGGCACGGGTGTGTACAGGGTGGCTGGAAGCTCGGTATCCAGACTACTGAGAAGGAGGCAGAGGTGGAGGAGGAGGAGGGAGGCAAGGGGGCGTTCGACTCAGCTCCGGGCCCCGCAGAAGAAGGGCTGCCGCACTTTCCAAGCAAAGGTGATGATGCTTCAGGCGGGCGGGTCGGTTTTCAGGACGTGTCACGGCACAGAAAAAGATTCCTGTCCAGGTGACAGGGTGGGTAGATTGGTGAACTGGTATCCGCGCTCGCGAGCTACAGCTAGAGCCGCCACAGCCCCCAGCTGTTCTTCCAGCGGCGTGCCCCACCCCGGCAGCTGCTCTATAGTAGCCTTTACCGCTAGACTGGTCAGGTTCCCTTTCCCGGGGCAAAGGGGGCTCCTCCTAGCTGCTTGGGATACCAGGCGTGCCTTCTGCCAGCTCGGAACCTTCCCGCGGGAAGAACTGGCAACAAAGTTGAGTTCTGGGAAGTAGCCTACTTCTTGGGGGTGGGCGGGGAAGCTTGCAAGAGCAAACCCTCAAAATAAGGAATGCACCTCTCTCCTTGCTTTGGAGAGGAGGCTGACTATGGATACGGAATCGTGCGTACACAGGCAGAATCGATGCTTTGTTTGGTTTTGCTTAACTGTATTTCTTTGTTACAAGGGATGACTCGGGGCTGATGTGTTTGGAAATTATATCAAGAAGTGACAGTTGTATAAAAACAAAAGGCATAAATATAATTTTAAAAAATTAGAACACAAGGCTATTTCCAAACCTCAAAAGGCAAAGAGGTATTAAGAGGAAAACAAAAACGCAGAGAGGGGTGGCAGTGGGATTGAAAAGGAAAATGACTTTCAGGAGACAGAATTGGACACACAACGTGGCTTTAGCTGCGTTGAGCATACCAGAGCTTTGCACCACATGTCAAACCCAGGAGTTTCTTACTTAACAAGTCAATATTGGTAGAAAATAAGCCAGGGAGACAGAAGGGGAGAGGCATTGGGCTTTTGCTTTCCTAAGCAGAGTGGGTTCGAGGTGCCTGTTCTGTGAACTGAAGAGCCAAATGCAGACTCTCCTCTCTGCAAACCGCAGGGCTTTTCAGTAAGAGGCCTCACTGCCCGAAGTTAGTCCCTTTCCTGAAGTTTTACTTGCACTGTGATCCCACCGATGTGCACACTTCTTCTAATGCAGATTGAGACCCATTTATGCCTTCACCTTTTGTGAAAAGTCTCTTCCCTCTACTTGGTTTAGCTTGGAAATTGTTGCATTTGATGGGGGATGGGGAGCATAAATAACCTCTGCTGGGGGTGCTCAAGGTCACCCAGGTTAGTGTCAAGATGTTAAAGAGGCTCCTGTCTGAGACCACAGCGAAGAGGGTATGATAGGTTGCTGTGAAATGAAGGACATAGGGTTTTGCCCAGTAGCCCATGTTTGATTGGGTAGGAGCATCCAATGAGTGCTCCCTGGAACCGATCTGATTTTTCCCGAACAGAGAGAGAGAAAGAGGTTTTATCTAATTTCTCTCATAAAAAATTAGATTCAAAAATCGAGCACCAGCAGCAGAATTGTCAAGAGTATATTTAAATTATTCCCAAAGTGTTGCTGGAAGCAACACCAGAAAAAAAGCAAGATTCCATGGTTCAGGTACAGGTGCAGGAGTTGAAATTGCATTGTATCTAACCAAGATCAGTGGGCTTCCTTTTCTAAATCTTTTGAGTGAATGTTTTCTGGCTTGATTCCTTTATGTTCCATTCTCTTTCTGGTTACACAAAGTCACATATGAATATATTCATAAATATTCTTTGGGAGCACATGTGTGCAGACATGCTCACACTAATACACATTTCAAATTGGACAGTATAGCGTATAGGAAGATAGATAAGCTTGCCACAAGTTGACTTGTGCCTATCATTATATTTTATTTTGAATGTGACATCTATTTCATGTCAATTGAATTGACCATTTGCAAAGTAGCTGTACTTTCATTTAAATATCTAGTAGAATATGACAGTGTAATTGCATTCAATATAATTCCTCACAAATGTTAAAAACAATTTTAAAGTAGCTAGAAGTAGTCACATTCTAAGGAAAGGCTATTTTAGAGACAGTCATTTATTTCTTTCCCCCTACCACAGATACTTACTCCCCTTTTCTCCTCAGTAAAGTGAATCTGGTTATAGCAACTGAAGGCCTATTCTATTGCTGGAGGGTTACTAGGTACCGAAGGACCTATCCCAAAATCATGGCTTCTTATATAGGTTCCGCTGGCCAAACAGCCTGCCTTCTTCCCTTCTCTCTCTCCTCTACCCTTTAAATAAAATTTATCTGTCATTGTTACTCTAACTCATTTCTCTCAAACCTATCATTTTAAAATAGGTTCTGGAAACTCTCTTCTCTTACTCAGCCTCAGTTTATGATTTAGTAGATAAGACAGAGAGCTGACTGAGTCTCAGGGAGGTAAGGTGACTGCCTACAGCTAGTAAGTGCCAGAGGTGAGATTCAAGCTATCTTTCATGACTCCACTTCCAGCACCATGTTTACTATACCCACAGTCTTTTACTTAGCCCCACATATGCACTCAGTTGGCAAATATTGTCATTTCTACCCTCATACTCTGGAACCTGGGGCCCCTTTTCTTTATTTGAAAAGCCAGCATCCAGCAAAGCCAATCCTGACCTTTATCACTATTGCCTTCACTAATGAATTGGCTTCCTAATTGATCTCCCTACCTTGAGTCTGTCCCTACTCCAATATAACCTCCACACAACTGCTTAAGTGAGTAGCCTAAATTGCAGAACTGACCATGAAACCACCCTGATTAAGCTTTATCATCTCTAGAATCAAATATGGTTTGTACTTTTGTTTCTATCCCTTATTACATATTACTCTCTCTACAGACACTATGATCTGGTCAAACAGACCTTACTGTTTTTGGTTTTTGTTTTGTTTTATACAACATTTCACCTCTTTCTACTTGTATCCTTTCCCTGGCTACTCCTCATGCCTGAAATGCATTCTTTCCTCCTCTCTCTCTCCCTCCCTCCCTCCCTCCTTCTCTCTCTCTTTCTCACTCTCTGTGTCTGTTTCTCTGTGTGTGTGTGTGTGTGTGTGTGTGTGTGTCCCATTACGACATTCCTTCAAGGCTCAGTTCAAGTGCTACCTTCTATGTGAAACCTTCCTCGTCTTCCCAGCTGCTAATGACTTTCCCCTTAAAATCACTTCGCATCCATTTTGTAGGTAGATATAGCTACAGCTATGATATAGAAATACAGATGAGATAGAGACAGAGAGAAATAAGAGAAAGAAAGAGTGGAGGGGAGGGAGGGAGAGAAGAAGGAAGGAAAAAAGGAAGGAAGGGAGACAAATAGACAGAGATAGATGTTGTATTACCCAACTAGAGCCCCACACCCTTGAAGGTTTGCTTTTATCTTTGTATCTCCATTGCCTGGTACATAGTAGGCATTTAATGATTGATCAATATATAAATATTGATGAATTCTATTTTGGACATGTTGAGTTTAAGAAACCTATTGGACATCCAATTCAAGATGCCCAAGATGAAATTAGTGATATGGGACTAGAGTTTAGGAGAGAGATTAGGGTTAGATATCTAGACCTGGGAAATCATCTGCATAGGAATGATAATTGAATACTTGGGAACTGATGAGATCATCAAGTGAGATAGTATAGAGGGAGAGGGGAGGGGGGCCCAGGTCAGAGCTTTGGGAATACTCATGATTAATGGACATAACCTGGGTGAAGATCCAGTAAAGGAGGCTAAGAAGGAGTAAACAGAAGAACCAGGAGAGGGCAGTGTCCTCAGAAGGTGACTGCTACTTCATGTTCTAGTTCATGTTACCCTGTGACTGGTTACTCCTACTACTATAACTCATGAGCCCCAATCTATGTAATTTCCATTGACTGTCAGCCATTACACACAACTACCTCTTAGCAAAGACATTTACTCAATTGATATAATAAAAAAAAATGTACAAAATATTTCCCCCATCAATGTGAAGGGAAGTCTCATACAAATATACATAAAGTCCATGGAAGAGCAGGCTTAGAGTACAATGGCAGTGCGTCACGAGAGTAGGATGCATGCATAGCAAAGGCATCTCACAATTCCTGGTACTAAAGGGACTGAAATCTCTTTCTCCCATTGTAGAATTCATACACAGTTCCTTTTAGAAGCAGTATTTGTACTAGGTGGATTTACCAAGCCTAGATGTCCGTTGTCTTTAGAGTCCTTACACTGAGTTTTCCAGGGATTACTCCTCTCCACAGCTTGACTCTCCATATATAAGGGTTATGATCTTTGAAACTGCTGTCCCCATAAAATTACTATCTCTCTAAATCTATGTCTGTTTAGAATTTATGTCTCTGCTTCTCTACAAATGCTGTGACCCCAACGAATCCAACTAGCTCTAGTGGCATGACTGATATCATGAGTGAAAGATGGGGGAGAAAAAATTTCCCTCTCCCTTCCTTCCTGACCTCTGATACAAGTTTAGAGGTCTCCTTCCACAATTGCCTCAAACTCTTAAATTTAAATTTCTGAAATTCAACTTAGCTATTTAACACCTCCAGAGGTGGGGCTTACTTATTTGCTCAGGTATGGCACTTTTCCCTTCTTGAATAAATTAAAGAGGAATTTGCATCTGATAATGCAATCAGGGCAAAGAATCATCTTATTTACATATTAAAAATTTATCATGACTTTATTCTGCAACTAGATCAACTGAGATGAGGAAAGAGAAAGTCCCTCCCCTACATGTAAAAGCAGTATTAAATCCAGTTATTTAGGTGAATTACCTTTCATTTATGCTTTTTATGTAGTTAGTATAGGCTTAATTATATATGTCATTAAATGTCTCAAACTAGCATTGTTGAAAGTTTTATTTGATTACAGTAGTAAACTGTGTAGATATATGCTCTGTCTTCTCAGATTTCTCACCACCCACTGTGGCCCCCTGCTCACAATTTTGAAGTGTTAGAGGAAACATAAAATTTCTTTTTTTCTTCTTTTTGGAGGGCAGTTGGGGTTAAGTGACTTGCCCAAGGTCACATGGCTAGTTTTTGTGTTAAGTGTCTGAAGCCGGATTTGAACTCAGGTCCTCCTGACTCCAGGGCTGGTGCTCTATTCACTGTACCACCTAGTCGCCCCCGAAACATAAAATTTCATCAGAGTAACATATAATCAGTAATCTAGTCACATGATGAGAGTGAGACATGACCAAATGACAGGCTTCCTACTCTTTTGTTGTTGTTGTTCAGTGATTTTTCAGTTGTGTCTGACTTTTTGTGACCATATTTGGAATTTTCTTGGCAAAGATACTGGAGGGATTTGCTGTTTCCTTTTCCAGTTCATTTTACAAATGAGGAAACTGAAACAAAAAGGGTTAAGTGACTTGCCCAGGGTCACACAGCTAGTAAGTGTCTGAGGTCAGATTTGAACTCACATCTTCCTGACTCCAAGCTCAGCACTCTAGCAGCTCCATGAAATTCTGAGTTAAGCTCTAATAACTGAAAACCATTCATCCCTATTTTGAAGAATGTGTATGTTGAGTTCTGTGGAACTCAAGTGGTAGAAATACATTCAGTTCTTACTGATTTTCTTCCAGACCTCTTCTTTTTAGGCAGCTTCCAAACTAGACTTGGGCTAGATATTTATTTTATGATATTTAGTATTTATTTTATGAGAGCATGTCACTGAAATGGAATTTGATTTTCATGATAAACTAGAAGCTTGTGAAATTCATTTTGTAAGAAGCGTCCTTTTGTTTAGAAAATAAAAGAAAAAAGCATCACACTCTCTCACTTAGATATTATGATGGAGCCATTATTTCACTCATTTGGATAATCTCTATACCAGTGCAAATTATAACCCCTCATGCTTCCTTAGCCTGTGTACTTCATGTCCATGTTCTTCCATAAATCTTCCAAGTAATGTGCCAGACTCCTTTCTCTCACTCTTTCAATTTTTCTAGGGTACCAATATACTACTCAAGTTGTCCATCTGTTGTTTTTCATTCTCATTTCATGACTGATCCCCACTGCCTTTTCCAGGCATGTTGCTATTGTTTAGTCATTTTTCAGTCGGGTCCAACTCTTCGTGGCCATATTTGGGGTTTTCTTGGCAAAGATACTGGTTTGTCATTTCCTTCTCCATCTCATTTTATGGATAAGGAAACTGAAGCAAATGAGGTCAAGTAACTTGCTAGTAAGTATCTTAGGCTGGATTTGAACTCAGGTCTTCCTGACTCCAAACCTGGCACTCTATCCATTGTGCCCCCTAGCTGTATACATATCCTCAGTAATGCATTTTTTTTTCCCTTTCCTGTCCTCAGCTAGTAATGAGTTATGGACTATATACACTGCCATTTATCTTTCCATTACTTTGGATTATCTGTCATTTTTTTATTTTTCTTTTTTCCCAAGTAATTATTCTGAAATAAATTTAAAAGGCAAATAATCTTCCAATGAAAAGATACATTACTACATACATATCTAATACCTTTTCAAATGGTTATACTATCAAAATATTATTATTCTCTGTTACTTTGGTGGATCTGTGATCCCAATAATGTCCATACTTCTTCTAATGCAGATTGCAACCCATTTGTGCCTTCATTCTTTGTAACTCTGGTCCAAGTCCTTCCGCAAATCTTTCACAGGTTATTTTCTACCACATATGGGAGGGGGCTCCTCTAGATGGAGAGCTGGGATCTATGAAATTTTTTTAACTAAATTTAGTGTAATTGGTTTTCTTTCTATTCCTATATATTTTATTGCATGTATTTAAAAAAATTATTCTGAGAAGGGATCCATAGGCTTTCCCAGACTGCCAAAGGGGTCGATGACACAAAAAAACATTAAAGAACCTCTAGTCTAAAGCTTTTGACATTGCATAGATACTAGTGGAGAATCTTATCACATGGCCAGCCTACCATCTTTTCCAATCATACTTCATTTCAATGGTATCTTTTATGCCATCCCTCTGCAGTTCTTCATTAGTAATGTATTTATATTCTATTTATACCATTCCATGTACCTCTCCAGTGCTCTTTGGTTGTCTGAAATTTAAATTTTTTGGAGTCTGTGATATTCCATAACTCAAAGGAGAATGGATTCCATAAAAGAATATCAATGTGCAAAAGATAGACCTTTGTTTATGTGAGAAGTTTGGGGTCATTAAAAGCATGCTGTAAAATAAAAAAAGCAATCTAAACTGCTTTTCTCTTGTTCTACTCAGAACCTTCCCTAGTACATTTCAGCTGCCTTTCGGTGGCTCATAGACTTCTAAAGAAGAAGCAAGAATGCTAAGGAAAAAAAAACAACTTTACTACAGGAACATTTTATCTCACACAAGATTAAATTGTGGCTGTAGGGGAGATGAGGGAATAGGAAGGCAAGGGAAGAGAGAACAAGCCTACCTCAGGATCACAGACAGAATCTCCAAGAAGAAAGATATCAGTATCTAAGCTTTGGATATGATGAACTTAAGATTCAGCAGGAGGAAGAAGGGGTTTTATGCTCTAGGCAAGAGATATTTTTCTGGACATGTTGCCCAGGTTATGCCAGGCTCTTATTGTGTTATTGTGTGTGTATACATGTGTGTGATAGATATTATTTTCCAGTCATTTTGCACAATTTACCTGTAGATCTGTCTGAATTGGATTATTTGTATTTTTTCTTTTCTTTTTTTGAGACTGATTTGTTTAAGATCCCTGTCTCATGTTTTGTTAATGGGGGAGGGGCAGGGGGGAGGGTAAGGGGAGAGTTATAATCACTCAATTTCCATTAAATTCTCAAAGTATGTTTTGACTTGTTCATCTTTTCTTTTTATTTTTATCATTTATATAAAGGATGCCATTAAAATGAAGCATGACCACAAAACATGAACCAATAATGTGATGAGAATGCTCCATTAGTAACCATGTAATGTCAAAAGTTTTAGAGTAGGGACTTTTAACCTTCTTTGTATCATAGACCCCACTGGCATCCTAGTGAAGTCTGTACTAATTGTATATAGCAGATTCTGATAATTATTTTGATTGTTCCTCTGTTAGGTATGAATATGCCTTGTTTGTTGAGAAAGAAATAATTCCCCTCAAAAAACCTTATTTTTATTACATAAATATCTTCTTAGTACCTAAACCATGGAAGGATAAAACAGAGAAAGAGAACAATAGAACTAATACACAACAATAAAAATTATTCACAATTACAAAGTTAGATTTCTACCAGGAATGCAAAGATGACTTGACATTGGAAACATAAGTAAACATATTAAAAACAGAAACAACCCAAAACACATAACAATAGATGGGGTGGGGCAGGGAGGATTTAAGAGATACAATATTAATTTATGCTAAAACTCCTAAAAAGCATAGGAAAAAGTTCCATTTTAATCAAATTAAAAGGAAATTACCTTGGTTCCTTATCTGTTAAATAGTTGAATTGAGCTAAATAGCTTCTAAAATCCCATTCAGCTCTAATTCTGTGATTCTGCTAATCTATAATCTTTTATATCCAACGCCAAGAGTTAGAATTATTTACAATGAAGAAATGCTAGGTTTCCCAATAATTACAGAAGTAAAGGAAAGATACCCTCTCTCTCCACTATTATTCAACTAAGCACTAGAAATACTAGCATAACAATAAGAGAACAGAAAAAAAAATTAAAACCTTAAGAATCAGCAAAGAAAAAATAAGATTATTTCAATTTGAAAGTAGGATGGCTTACTTTGAAAACCCCAGAGAATAACAAAAAAATAAAAAACCTAATTGAGGCAATTAATAGCTTCAGGAAAGTAAAAGGATTCAAAATAAGCTTGTAAAATCATCGGCATTTCAATATAAAAATCATTTTTAAAATAGTAAAGAATTACAAAAAGTAGGGGCGGCCAGGTGGCTCAGCAAGTAAGAGCACCGGCTCCAGAGTTGGGATGATCTGGGGATCAAATCCAGGCTCAAATACTTAGCACCACACCCAGAAATAACTGGCCATGTAACCTTGAGCAAGTTACTTAACCCCAATTGCTTAAAAAAAAAAAAAAAGAATTACAAAAAGAAAAATCCTGTTCAAAATTAACTTCAGAAAGCATACTGTACACTAATACATCTATCAAGGTATACTGAAGACATATTTTGACTATACCTGTTGCCTCCCTCTGCCAATGCAGATCAAAATCTCTTCTGAGTTACTGATGTGGCAAAGCTTAATTAAATTAAAGGTTAATTTGATTTGTCCAGAGTTAGGCAGTCACTGTATATCAAAAGAAGAACTTAAACTTAGGTGTTCCTAATTCTGAGACCAGGTATCTGTAATGGTAATGTGAATTTGAAGATCTTCCCTGCTTCTTAATAGGCCTAAGGGAATTTGAAGACCTTCCCTGCCCTTAACGGGCCAAATGTAATCACATGGAACCACCAATGGGAGGTTCTTGCTGAAAGGGTGGAACAGGAAGGGTGGAGCAGGAAGGAGAAGGGGAGAGCAGAGCTGGGAGCAAGCAGCTTGGAGGCAGAGTAGCTAGCATGAGGGAGAAGGGACATTTTTACTTAAGGGAAGCTGTTTTGTTTTGAAGGCCTGATGGAGGGAAAGCTTGGGGATGTTAGTGCTCACTGCATTGGTTATGTGTACCAACTTCTTGGTTGCTATGAAGGATATGGCTTTCTGGTGTTGGGATGCGGCTTTCTGGTGTTTGAATAAATGTTTTGGTTCTTTCTTCTATGTGGAGAGTCTGTTACATTTTGTGATTCATAACTATACCAGCATATTCTTACTTTCCATGGGTGCTGTGAATATCACATTGGCATTATATCTAACCATTATATCACATGACAGCAATATAATCATAAAGCTCTCTTTATTGAAATGAATACAAATGATTGGATGGGTATTCATTGGTAAGGTATTCATTCAGGCCTCTCTAAATGATTTTCCATTTCTGGTATCATAGGCAATTGGGGACAATTAGCTAGGAAGCTGAAAGTTTCCAGCAGGGAAAATCCTACATATGGAGGCCCTAGAACAAGGCAGGATGGTAGGAAGGGATGCCAGGAAGGAGAAGAGGATGTAGCTTTGGCATAAATAACTGGTTGGTCATTGGCAATTCTTTTATCTTTATTTGACTGAATTGTTCCCATACTCTTCACAGTGACTAACTCTCCAATACCATCCTCTCCCCTCTCCCTTTCAGCAGAAGACCTTACCTCTTATTTTCCTGAGAAAACAGAGGTCACCATTGTGAAATCCTCTTCTTTCCTACATCACACTTTAAAATTCTTCAAAATCCCCCATTCTCTTCTTTACTACAGTATCTGATTAAGACACAGGCTTCTACCTGGCCAAGGCAGCCCCCTTCACTTGTACTCTTAATGCTGTTTCTTCCCATCTCCCCTAACAGTTTGACCTTGGAATCATATGTTTTTTTCTCACATTCAGTGTCTCATCTGTTGGCTTCTTCACCACTGTCTACAAACATGACCAGGTCTCTTCAATTCTCAAAAAGAATAAAATAAAATAAAAAAATTTTAAAAAGAACCCCCACTCGACCCTGCCATTTCCTCAAGCTATTGTCCTTTATCTCTTCTTCCTTTCACAACTAAATGGGGGAGGGTCAAATCCAAACAGTCTCAATTTCTACACTTTCCAATCACTTCTCAGCACTTTGTGGCCTGGTTTTGAACTCCAACATTTGACTGAAACTGCTTTCTCCAACATTCTGTTCAATTAAATTCCATTGCCTTTTCTCAGTCCTAACAGTATTTGACCTTTCTGTAGTTTTGACACTGTCAACCATCCATCCCCATCCTAGACACTCTCTCCTCATTGGACTTTTGTGACACTGCCTTATCATGGATCTTTTTATACTGTTCTGATTGTTCACTTGCTACATTATCATTCTCCTGTGATCCACAAAATGCAAGCATTCTATGTACATGTTGTTTTCCCCATTAGAAAGTAAACTGCTTAAAAGTGTATACTCCTGTATTATTTGTTGTTCAGTTGTGTCCGACTCTTTGTGATCCCATTTGGGTTTTTCTTGGCAGAGATATTAGAGTGTATTGCCATTTCCTTTTCCAGCTCATTTTGGGGTTGAAAAAACTGAGATAAACAGTAAGTGACTTGCCCAGGGTCACAAAGCTAGTAAGTTTCTGAGGTCATATTTGAACTCAGGTCTTCTGACTCTAGGCCCAAAGAAGGCTTAATTTAGAAGGTAAGGATTGGATAGCACTCTGAAGGAAAGAGAAGGAATTTCATAGATGTCATTTGAATGATTTCCATCACACATGAGAAGAATCTAGAGAAAAGGCATGGAATCAAGACCTTTTATTGTAGAATCCAGTACTTTTTTTCTCAGTTTCTACCTTTATTGACCTCATTGCAGTGTTTAACACTATTGACCACCAATCCCTTATTTCTGCATACTCTCTCCTACCTGGATTTTCAGGAGACTTCTTTGTTGTGTTTCTCTTCCTGCTTTTCCAATCCTTATTGATCTGATCCTTCTCAGTTTCCTTTATATTCAACAACTGTGTCCTGAGCTATGCTTGAATATCCTCTAGAGCTTTGTCCTGGACTCTATCTCTCTGTCTCTGTCTCTATCTCTCTCTTTTTCTCTCTTATTTCATTAGTTCCCATGGATTCAGCTCCCAAATCTACATACAGCCCTCTAATACACGCCAATCCCATATCTCCAAATGCCAACTAGACAGTTTTATCTGTGTATCCCCTGGGCATCTCAAATTCAACAGGTCTGAAACATAACTCTTTTTTCCCAAAAACTTACCCCTTCTTGTACTTTACATATTTCAGTTTCCAGTCATAAAGATGAACAACCTACAACTCATTGTTAACTATTTAATCAGTTTCTAAGTCTTGTTTATTCTACATCTTCAACCTCTTACTCAACCTTCTCTCTGCTCATAGAAAATCCCTTCTAGTAGAGTCCTCATCAGCTTCTTACCTAGATTGTTGTCATAGAATACTATGTTCTCCCTGACATCAGACTTTCCTCCTTTCCAATCTATTCTGACACTACTGTCAATTTTATATTTCTGAAGTCCAATTTCTTGCTATGTAACTTCTTGATCAAGAAGTTTCAATGGCTACCCATTGCCTTTAGGGGAAAATTCAGGTCTTCTCAGGGCCTAACTCAATAGATTTCACCATGGCTGGTTTAAGAGGACAGAAAGTTGTACTATTCTTGGCCTCTAAGAGAGGCCTGGTTCTTCCAAACCAGGGCTATCCCAGAGCTAAATGGAAACAGACTTCAGGATGATAATTTGAGGGGTTGGGAAGGTCAAACAGGGGGAGCTAGGTAGCACAGTGGATAGAATGCCAGGCCTGGAGTCAGGAAGACTCATCTTCCTAAGTTCAAATCTGGCCTCATACACTTACTGTGTGACCCTGGGCAATTCACTTAATCCTGTTTGTCTCAGGTTCCTCATCTGTAAAAGAAACTGGAGAAGGAAATGGCAAACCACTCCAGTATCTTTGCCAAGAAAACCATAAAATGGGGTTATAAAGAGAGGGACACAAGTGAAAATGACTGAACAAGAGTCAAACAAAAGGGTTTTTCTTTGTTCTTAGGATGGGGGCAATCTGGTCATGTTGGTAGACAACACAGAAGGAATTAATGGATAAAGTGATTGAAGATGGGGAAAAACAGCCTGGTCCAGTCTAAATCAGAACCATAGAGTTCTGTCAGAAATGAGACCCCCTCTAATAATCTATGTCTCTAGGGAGTCCGGAATTCCAGAATACAATGAAATGTATTCAATTTATGTTGTCAGTCCTTCACCAAATCAACCCAAGACTACAAGGAAAAGTATTTGGCTTTTCTGAGAGTTAAATTGGTAACATTTTTGCTGGGTACCTGAAGTTAACTGAAAAAAAAACCTTTTTGTTTCTTAATCTTTTGCTCTTTCAATGCACTGGTAGTATGGTGTATTGATTTTTATGAACAAGGTTCTTTCCTCACTATAACTCATTGAGCATTAGCAGTAGAAGGATCTCTGGAGGCACCCTCTGTTCTAACAATGTAACCTTGAGCAAACTGCTTAGCCTCATTGAGTCTCACTTTCCTAATCTGTCTAATATTATCGATGATGATGGTAGTGGTGATGATGATGGTGATGATGATGATGATGATGATGATAATGATAGCTGGCATTTATATAATATTTTAAAGTTTGCAAATATCTTTACAAATGCTCTCTTATTTGATCTTCTCATCAACAATACCAAATATATGCTAGTTATTTTCCCCATCTTATTTATTTTAATTTTATTTTTTAAAATTCCCAATGTTAGAAATGCCAAAAAAAAAAAGGAGTATTTCCATATGTAAAGTAAAAAATAAAAAGAATTATGTGTGGAACCATGAATCTCTCTGATTCATAGCTTGCTTTAAAAAAAAAGTATATAAATCTAACATATGACTTTCAAAGCTGTTATCCTTGCCTGTGATTCTTTCTGAACTTCCTTCTGTTCATTTAAAAAATGCTTCAAGGACCCTCTGTTTCTTTTGTGTCTGTGTGTGTGTGAACATAATCACTGCTGTTTCACTAGCATAGTAGTACATTGTGTTCGACTTCAACATTGTTCCCATTTTACAGATAAGGAAACTAAGACAGAGAGACTATGTGACTAACCCAGAGTGACAGGGCTAATAAAGTCTCTGAGGCAGGATTCAAACTTAGGTCTTCATGACCAGCATTTTATTCACTTTGCCGCCTATAAAAATAAATCAGTTAGGTGATATCTAAGTTTCTTTCCAACTCTTAAAAAAAAACTAGTATTGACTCATTATTTGAGGCTAAAGTGATATAATTCACATAACTCAAATTCATTACAAAACATGTTTCTTCCGGTTCTAATAACAACATGCATGCTAGATATTTTTGTTGTCCAGTCATTTTTCAGTCATGTCCAACTCTTTGTAACGCTGGGGTTTTCTTGGTAAAGGTACTAGAGTGGTTTGCTGTTTCCTTCTCCAGCCCATTTTACAGATGAGGAAACTGAGGCAAATAGGATTAAGTCACAAAGTCACACAGCTTGTAAATGTCAGAGACCAGATTTGAACTCATGAAGATGAGTCTTTCTGACTCCAGGCTTGGCTATCAACTACCAACTTTGTTTTCTGTTTTCCACTTGGCTATTTCTATAAACAGAATGTAGAAACTTTCAGAGCTTTCTTTCTGTGATCCTGAACATTTCACTTAGAATCATATTCACAATAGATATCCCATCACAAACAACTTGTACATTAAGTGGAATTCATGACTAGAATAAATTGTTATTGAACAAATTTCTTCAGTTCAATTTTTTATGAAAATAAAATCTAAGTTCTTAATCAGGGTGAATGCTTTGTAAACTAACTCTTCTTGGAAGCAAAAAGGTTGGCATCTCTCTACCAAGTTGACTAAATTCCCAAGATTCCATTCTCCCAGGCCAAATAACAAGGCATGACCAGCCGCTCCTTCATCCTTCTCTTCATTAGACAAATACAAAATCAATCAATTAATAAACTTGATAATCAGCATAATTGTTCTGTTATGTGCTTGGTGCTGGAGATACAAAGACAAAAAAACCAAACATTTCCTACACCCCAAGAAACTTAAATATTTTTGCAGGAAACATATGCATATAAGCAGATGAAAAATATATACAGAGTAAATACAAGGTAAATTTAAGGGATTTTTTCTGAGGTCCAAAGAGGCACTAGAAGGTGAGGGCTTACAAAAAGAACTATTAGAAGTATTTGAGCTGAGCTATAAAGAAAGCTGGAGCTTCTACAAGGTACAGGTAAGGATTCCTTTCCAACGTCCATTCCATTCCAAGGATGGAGGACAGCCTGAAAAAATGCATTTTACTACACAGATCACCTGGTAAATGATCACTATTTCACTGGGTCATTAAAGTGACCCCAGTCACTAGGTTAGTTCCTTTATAAATTCTCAGACCTTGATAACTTTTCTTTACATATTTTTTTAATCAAATTAATCTAGGTAAATAAATAAACTCCCTGTGGGCACAAACTACCTCAAGCTTTCATCTTCTCTTATACTTTTACAAATGCTAGATATAAAAACCACCCAAGACACACTTGATTTATTACAAGCTTTTTTCAGTTCTTATTTTAATCTCAATACAACCCTTATGCCGACCGATATTGTCCTAGTAATGTTATATTGATGTGAATTAAAGAATGTCACATTGTCAGAATTGAAATTATATAGATGTCACAAAGGACAATGGAAATTCATGTGGTCAATTTTATTTTTTTTTCTTAAAGCAATCGGGGTTTAAGTAACTTGCTCAAGGTTACACAGCCAGTTATTTCTGGGTGTGGTGCTGAATATCTGAGCCCGGATTTGATCCCCAGGTTATCCTGACACTGCAGCCGATGCTCTTACTTGCTGAGCCACCTGGCCGCCCCTCCCCATGTGATCAGTTTTAAATAGCCTAGATCAATAATGTTATAGATAGAATCTACATTTCATCAGAGTATTTGTTAAAGTCTCTCTTCCTTTAATTGGGAAAATGGTAAAACTGAGGTTGAGATTGGTGAGCTGTCTTAATCATACAGCTATTTAATCAGCATAGTGTAATGTAGGACTTGGAATGAAAAGATTTGGATTTGAATCCAGGTTCTTTCCCCTTTTAACTGCTTATAAGTGATCTCCAGTAAGACACTTAATTCATGTGGTCAGATGGAAGATGAATTCTACTGGGTCCCTGAGCAAAAAACTAAAAGCAAAAGATAGAAATTATAGTGAGCAGATTTGAAGAAAAATACCTAAAAATTAGATGTCTCTAGAGTAGAATGGACTGGCTCAGGAGGTGGTGGATACTTCTTCATTAGAGGTTTCAAATCAAAGCTGGATGTTGGAGAGGGGATCTTTGTTCAGGTGTCAGTTATGCTAGATAGCCTTTGAAGTATTTCTGAAATTCTGTAATATCTGTGTTGTAGATATGCAAAGCACTTTGCAAATCTTTATGTTGATCTTAAATATTGTTGTTGATTCTTATTATAATTACCTTTTGAGGGGCTCTTAGCTTTTCAAGCCTTCTCACTAATAATGGATTATGCATTAAAACCTTATCCCCACCATTCTGATCCAGTGACAATGACTTTCTCATTGTTCCTCACACAAAACACTCCAATCTCCTAACTCTAGGTATTTTCATTGGTTGACCTCATGCTTGGAATATTTTCCTGGGTCATATCTACCTCCTATCTTCCCTGGCTTCTGTCAAGTCTCAACTAAAATTCTACCTTCTACAAGAAGACTTTTATGGTTCTCCATAATCTTAGTGATTTCATTCTGAGATTATCTCCAATTTATCTTTCCTATAATTTGTACATAGCTGTTTGTATGTTATATCCTACAATCTTTTAAATTTCTCCATATCCCCAGAACTTAGAACAGTGCCTGACAAACAGTAGGCACTTAATAAATGCTTATTGACTTAACATCTTTTAATTTCAAGTTCCTTCTCTATGAAATGGATATAATTATATCTGCCTTAAGTGGCACCCTGGCAAAGCAGATAGAAGGCTAGCCTTGCAGCTAGCCCTGCCTCTCATATACTTATTTTGTGACTAGGGGCAAATCACTTATTTTTTTCAATGCATCCAGCTATCCTTTAAGACCATAAGATTTCAAGGGAATTGCAGATCTGCATTGGTAGTAGAGAGAATTTCCATACTAGAAGTACTTTACATTTTTTTACAAACTTAGATCTGACCCCAATGCCTTTATATTTATGTGCCCTATCTCTCAGAGTTGTTGATTGGACCAAATGAAATAATAAATTTTAAAGTGATCTATTTATCTATTATCTAATCATGTTCTTAGTATCTAATACTTATTCTCATGTTTGAATTAATAGCCAATAACACTATATTTATGTAATGTGATTCATTTTTCCCCTAAATTTTCAGTAGTGTCATATCATGAGTTTATATTTCAGCCATATGTCCAGAGGTATAAGTGAGACATCACGAATGAATGCAAAATTGTGGATTACATACTTACTATGTGTCAGACACTACGTTAAGCCCTGAGGATACAAATAAAAGCAAGCAAAAAAGCCTCTAGATAAAATATATGCAGGGGTATGTTGATCAGGTAGGAGTGTTTTGGCTAGAGAAAGCAAATGATGGTGTTTAAATTTAGAGAAAAATTTACTGATGCATCAGTGGACTGAATCATAACTCTGATCTCCCTTGGCTAATCAAACTGTCGAATGAACCCACCATAATTTCTGAGCAAAGAAAGTAATCTCTTTATCTGTACAGTTAAACAGGTACTTCTATCAGTCTCTAGCCAACAGTTTGAAGTGTTTAACAACACTCACTTTTCCTTGGTGATCCCTGGGAAAAGTCTCTGTGACTATGTGGTGAACCATAATTCTCTGTGAGTCCCTCTAAGAGCCCCAGAGATTTCTTTAAGAAAGGAAAATGTAAAATGTTTGAGCCCTGACTCCTTTACCTAAGGTGTAATTCATAGGGAACATTCTCTTTCACATAAAGCAGACCTATGTCAAAGTAGCTTTGAATGTGCTGATTAAAATGTCAAATGTTGTTGGGATGGAGGAACACATTGTATTTTTGTTCATAATTTTCTACACTTATTCACTGATAAATAATGATGTTGCTGTCACATAGATAGTATCCTAAATGCTAAATGTACTTTGAAAAAACTAAGCATTTGATAAAATTGAACCAGATGAATTGGAGGAAAAAAAATAGCTTCACAATAAGCTGAGAGGTCAATTGAAAAACAAATTAATAAAGCGTTAATGTGCTGAGATAATGTGATGGCATTCCCATGCTATAAAACCACAAAGTAAATTAGTAAGTATTAACATGATGGTGTCTCCAAGCCTTGTGGTTGCTTTTCATGTTGCTGAATTTATGAGATGTCAGGTAGAAAGGCATGCAGAGGGTTGAGCCCTACCTCAGTGGAGGAGAACACATTAGTTAGCCCTAGACCTAAAACACCCTTCCTTAAGTGGTAAGGTAAGATTCCCAACAGCAGATACTAGAATCCAATCACTTACAATACACAGCAGATCTCCTGGACTGCAAATGTGTTAAATATTCTAAATCAGTAGCCAGATAATGAACTGAGGGGAGGCAAAGTGGCTTGGAAGAGACACAGAGGGACAAATTCAGTTGGGATAATGAAGCTTTGCACAACTGAGAAACATGGTCTTGAGAGAAATGATTATTAAATAACTAATTGTTAATACTGGGGAGGATTTATTCCTTTCTGGCACCTTCTTCTCTACTAGGCCAAGCCAGCATCTGAAAGACATAGCTGATAATGAATTTGGGATTAACTTTTTCCTCAATCTTGTTCAGCCTCCATGGGGCAAACCCATTGTATCTGACTCAAGTTTGGGTGGGCATAAATTCTTCGATTAGATTCCCAAGGTTGAGGGAGGTTTGAAGTAAATGACATGATCAAAGACACATACCCCAGCCCTCCATTAGAATATGTCCACCTTTCATTATAATATTCATTTTCTTTTATTACTTGTTAACCAATAAGGATGTCAATTGCCACCCTCAGGAAAACCCACTCTTCTAAGGGCATATCAGTGTTGAGTGGGTTCCATGAGGGGACTTTGACATTCAAGAGTGTCACTGACCTCTTTTGTTAATTATATGCTAGCATAATTAATAAAATTATTAATTACCCAGAAATTACATCTCTCAGACATTTTTAAATGTCACAACCTCAAAAGACAACAGATCAGTAACTGCTTGAATGGGCTGCTACACAGGACTACAACCAAAGTCCAAGTCCAATGCCCCAGCATAGTGTGTAAGCAGAGCATGACACCCTGGGTTCTCAAAGACTGAACCAACAGAGCACATGTTCCTACCAAGCTGGAAAGGCTCCAAGGACAGGCTTCACAGTGGGAGGTATGGTACAATAGAAAGAGCATTGGCTTGGATATCAGAAAACCAGGGTTCTTTTCCAGCCTCTGACATTTGCTACCTGCGTGACTTTAGGCAAATCATCTAACTTCTCTGGACCTCAGTTTCCTCATCTGTAAAATGAGTAGGGATAGCTGAGATGGCCTCTCAGGTCCCTTCTAACTCTAGATATGTAATCCTGTCTTAATTCAAATCAAATCAGTAAGCATTTCTTAATGAAAGGGCTGAAATTTAATAATGCCTGACATGCTTGGTCATTCTAGTCTGGTACTAGACATTGTATACTAGTGTCTAGTAGTAGACCTGGAGATATAAAGGCAACCCTTCTGTCAAGCAGCTTACATTCTAAAATAGCTTTACATGGCAATTTAAGGTAAAGCCCTTTACATATGTTATCTCATTTGATCCTCCAAATAACACTAGGTATTATTATATCCTTAGTGTTATGTTTGAGGAACTGCAAATAGGCCAAGGTTAACAGATCATGGAGTATGGCTAGAAGACTGGAAGTATAGGGAGGGGCCATGTATTGGGTAAATAGTTGTCTATGAAAATAAATTGTAAGGTACTTATGATGACTTGGTGTTTGAAAGGTCTTGGAACATTATGTACTTAAACTACCTGTAGAAGTTAGTTGTCCATCTTTGGCTTGAATATCTCCAGTGACAGAGAGCTTATTATTTATAATTCTATGACTCTTGACAAAGCACTTCAACGACTCCAATAGCACTCAGTAGTTTCAGTTTCTAATATATGTCAAGTAAGCAGTGTCAATTTATGTCCCTTTTTATAGCAGGTAATGAACAAAAGCAAAGCATCTTGTGCATAGGTGTTCAATAAATAGTTTTGATTGATTCTCAAGCAGGGCAAAGTCAATTCTTACATAAAAATTCTGTGAATAGGGCTATAACTAAAAATGTGGGCCATTTGTCCTTTCCTTAAAAATCTTCCTTGAAGGCAATTTGTATTGTGATAGAGTTCAGGCTTCATCAGGAAGGGGTCAACTTTTACCTGAGAGTTGTCAAATAACCATTAATTGACTTGAATATTTTCCCTATTATCTCTCTGAAATGAAGTTCTTCTAGACTGTTTGGAAAACGGACCTCACTTGATTATCCTCAGACTTCTCATTGACTATTTTGTTAAATACTAATGACACTTTGGAGAGTGTTAATTATACCCTCTACAATACACAGTGAAAAACAATGACTAAAGTTGTATGCCTTCTCTTTTGTGCTGCCACTAGTATAGCTTGAAATGAGCATGTTAGAAATACAAAAAACTTCATTTGTGATGCAAATGTAACAGTTGTGTGTTTAAGAACTTTCTCTCCTTCACATCTGAATTGCCAAGCTTTCGGGAATCAGAGGAATTAGAAGGAATTTACTAGAAAGGGTTCCTATCCACCTGAGATCCTGAGCAGATTCATCAGACTTGAGCTTCAAAATATCACCAGTACCAGAAGGTCTTTGCATCAAGGAACTCAGAGATTAGAAGCCAGTGTTAATGATGATTACCAAAATACAATGAAGAGAACACTAAAACAGAATTGAATACTACAAATTATAACAATCTTTAACCTACAGATGAGATGAGAAAATCTATCTCCTTCCTTTTCTTGGAGAGGTGGGGGATTATGGATACAAAATATTGTATACGCTGTTAGATATGATCCTTAGGTTAGTCAGTTATGTTTAACTTCCTTTTTTTGGTACCAAGGAATGCTGATGATGAAGGGACACGGGGAACAGTGCTACTTCAGTGCCGCAAACCAGACTAGGTTGGAGATAGCAGGTCAAAGGTTTTTTGATGATCAGCAATGGGGCCAGGCCATGAGCTACCACTGAATTTCCAGCTTGGGCAAGATAGGAAGATCCAAGATCAAAAACAAAACCAAAAAACTACATTTTACATAATATATGATTATATTATTATAAATTTCTATAAAGCTATTTTGACTAAGAAGCCTGTCATCATTAGTGACAGTAAAAGGAGGGATAGGATTATTCACCTAGTAATTATATAAAAACATTCAGAACTGTGTGAAATTGTCACTGCAATGAAAATAAACTGAGCATTTGCTTTCTCCTATGATTTATTCTCTATCTTACATTGCCCTTTGGTCTCTAAGTTTGCTTTTGACTATTCAAATTTCTTAACACCTTTCTTTAAAAAAAAAAAAAAAGACAATCCCTTTAAATTCATTCCTCGTTCTGCTGGTCCTGGTCACAAAGAATGAATTTTTAATGTATGAAGATGTCAGTGTATACAGATGACTGATGTGAATCAGAATACATTAAGAAGACACTGTCAGTTTTCTTCTGTAAGTACCAAGCTCACAAGCATAAATTTCCTTCTTTAAGGGGAGTTGTTTTGTTTTGTTTTTACACTTCCCAAAAGGAAGGATTGGAAACTATTTAAGAGCAGGTTTTGGGGGAGGGGAGCATACCATAAAATAAATATCAAAACTTGGATACCAGCAAAAGGAGTTTTGCTCTCATGAGACTCTCAAAGAAAGTACTTTGTTTCTCATTTCCCACTTTCAGAAACTAGAGGAAGGGTGACCTTAACAAATAATTTCCAACCATAGGTGTTCATTGCTGCCAAGGTGAACAGGATGTCCCATGAAAGATGACAAGGACCCATGTTGTGTAGGGTTTCATTAACTTAAAGGAATGCACTCTTCTTTCCAAGTCCTGTTCCACATATAAAAATATTACTTGATGACTTTCTTCCCTTTTTATTCTCTGGCCCATGCGAGCTTCCTTGATAGGCATATCTCATAGCTGCTGAGGAACAAGGAAATGGAAAGGGAGTAGAACAAAGAGTGGGTCTATGTGCAGTAATTTTTTTTTTCTAATGAGACCTGAAGAATAGTTGTAGGATTTATAGAAATGTAATTAACTTGAGGGTTTGAGGTAGAAGAAGCTTCAGATGGAACCTAATCATCCTCAAATGGAGAAGTACCCCAAAATGTTCAGTACAGACATTTTTGGCTGTCAGAGAGACACAAGGAAGCAGATAAGGTTGAAGAGCTAGCAAATTAAGTCTCCACTGTGATGCTCTATAAGCATCTCAAACTCAACATGCCCAGTATTTTTTCCCCAAATTCATCTCTTTTCTATGCTTCCTTCTTTTGGTTGATGGCAGTGTCCTCCTTCCAGTCACCCTCTTGGTATCATTATTGACTTCCCTCTCAACCTCTTACCAGGTCTCATTGGTCCCAATCTTATATCTGTTCACTTACACAGTTTCTGCTGTAGCTTATGTCCTCATCACCTCTCACCTGAACTATTGAAGTAGCCACCCAAGTACATTTTCTCTCCTTTCTACTCCATTTTTCCAAATTATCTGACACCACTCCCTCAAAAAAAAAAAAACCACCACCTTCAATGGTTTCTATTTGCTTCTAGGATTAAACAAATTATTCTGTTTTAACATTTAATGCCTTCTACAATTTGAATCCCACATCTTTCCAGACTTTTTCATATTTCTCCTCTTACTGCACTCTCCTTTCCAGTCAAACTGGTCTGCCACTTATACCCCATACATTGCATCCTATCTCATTCATCAGCACCTTTAAACAAATGAACAAATGGTCTCTGATCTCTGGAATTCATTTCTTCATAGAATACCTAACTTCCTTAAAACGAGGAGTTCTTAAACTGGGGTCCATGTTCTAAGGGTTTTGTAGATAGATTTCAAGGAATCCATGAACTTGGATGGGGAAAAATATTATGTCTTCTTTTTCACTGACCTCTAACTGAAAATTAGCATTTCCTTCAATTATGAATTAAAAAATAAATAGTATTCATAGGAGGTATCCATGGACTTCACCAGATGGCTAATGGTGTCCAAGACACACACACAAAAAAGGTTAAAAACCATTCCTTTAAAGTGTAACTCAACTCCTAGACAATGTCCTTCCTGTTACCAATACTCCTCAGCTCTCTGTCTCTCTTGAAGCTCCCTGGTATATATTTTGAATTTGCTTACCTATGGACATGCTGTGTCAGAATGTAAGGTCACTAAGAGAAGCTGACTGCTTCATTTTTGCCTTTGTATGCCAGAAACATAGTTCCTTGAACATTAAGTACTTAATTGTTGAATTAATTTGGGTTGAATTGAATTGAAACAGATGTTATAGACCACAAGGACCATAGAAGAAGAGGAATTTGTCTTGAAAAATTTTTCATTTTTGTTTGAAGGAAATTATTAGCATGTAGCAAAATATATTAAACTTTAAAGTCCTAATCCTACGTTCGCATCTCATTTTTAATGAGGCTCTATTCAGCAAAGTCTCACAGAGTCACATATCTGTAGACTATATTTGGAGAAAGCTGAGGTTCTAGACTACATAATGATGGGAGGGAGGAGGTAATTAAAATGCCCATACAAAATTCTTTAGGAAAATTTGGATGTATCCTTATTTAAGCTGTCACTTCTAAGAATAGTATATATATATATAATGTATGTATATATATATATACATATATATGAATATATAATAATGTACCACACACAAAAGTCTCTCCAAAATAACATTATTTTGACGGAGCGGTCTTTATTTAGCACCCATTATAGTGCCTGGCATATAGTATGTTCTCAATAAATGCTTACTGATTGATTATTTTAAACTCAGAATTAATAAAGAACTTTTAGAAATGTTTCAGTTGCTGGTGTGTATCTCACTTTGAATTATTAACTGTAATTTTGTGCCCACAATTTTCCGTTACTGGTTTGGTCAATGTGATGCTAAACAAAGAGATAGATAGGGTTTTTTTTTTATTAGTTAATCATACAGATGATTTCAAATAATCACGTAGTTCTCTGAACCATCACCTTTATGACTCAGTTAAGGCAATACCAGAGTCTTCAGTCAATTTGGACAAGAAGTCTATCCATTATCCAAGTGCTGCTTTGTCCTTGCAATGTGAGACAATAGATTTGAATGAAATATTACTTAAACTGGTTGTGTTTTGGCATCACAAGGCCTAACTAGATTTGTTATAATAATCAATGACTGTCATAAGTGAAAAGTGGCCTCTATAAGTAAGTGGAACCTTAAAATTTAGGAGCAATTAATCTGAGTTAACAAAAAGGAGATTAATAGGGCAAAAAGAAAAAGCATGTGTGGAAATTTAGGTTGTCTGACAACAATATCCAAATAACGGACTGAATTTTTCAATTTTATCCAAATTTGGTGGGGAAAATATTTTCCAAATATTCCTTACTTATCCTCTCTCCACCCCACTATGTGTCAGAACCTATCTACAAGTTAATTTTTAACTCTAAGCTTAGCTTTGTAAGCATTCAATATTAAAAAGCTAAATATTCACATTATAAGATTCAGTAAGTAATTCACTCTTCTGTTGCCGTTACAGCTTTAGCTGCTGGAAGCTCATGAAGGATGAATTCATTTCAGCCTTCCTTTTGGAACACCACCTCTATTCCTTTGAACCTATCCCAAAACAGAGACTTCTCTTACCAGAGCATCAGTACAGCAGAGACCATCATTCTTCCTTCTTTGATTGGAATTCTCTGTTCCACAGGCCTAGTAGGCAATATTCTCATTGTGTTCACTATAATAAGGTAGGAGAATGAATTTAAAGACTCATATTTCTTTTCTTTCTCAATCCTGTTAAACTGTGATTTCAAAGCAAGACTTTCTTCCCACAATATTGTACTGTGTACATTGAAGCCTTAATAATATTTCCTAAAATACTTGATCAACTTTTCAGACAATGAAGCCTTATCAGGTAAGTACAGCAGCTAACACACTAGTTGATTCTCGTATCTATCTTAGGGGGGCAGAATCATAT
The DNA here is from genome assembly GCF_028583685.1 of Petaurus breviceps papuanus. Lineage (NCBI taxonomy): Eukaryota > Metazoa > Chordata > Mammalia > Diprotodontia > Petauridae > Petaurus > Petaurus breviceps. The sequence goes on from NW_027187391.1 coordinate 55,459,499, forward strand.
TCACTGTCCACTGGTATGTTTGTGAATTTTTAAAAGGGTTAAGGTCGAAGCATCTTTAATTCATCAACAAATTGTTAACCTGAACCATTATGCTATTTATCACTAAGTCTGACTTATGCCTCATTACAGCAAGGAACTGAGGCTGGGACTCTAGAAGGCCTATGGTAGCCAATTGCAAACTGGCAAATACTACCAAGCTGAGAAGTCTTTGAGTATGGGCCAGGTGACAAATTGCATGTAGGAATCTGCTGACAAGCATAAGTAAGTTTGCAGAGATTCATTACTGAAAAGCTGATTGCAGAGTAATGAATTTTTCACCCCTAAAAATGACCTACTAAGGCAATGAAGAGATTTCAAGGAGGAAATTCTCACAATGATGAGCCCAGAAGCACATAAAACCTAGCAGGTTTTAAAGATGGGGCACCAGAGAATTGTTCCCTCTAGGAAATCCTCATCTGAGTTGTAGATCAGAAAATTGAGTTGGTCTATCAATTCTATATCCTGAAAATAGACAGATGCCTTCTTATCTCCAGAGGATACAAGACAACCAGATGGCTGGCTCTCCCTTTTAGCAGAAATTATCTCCATATATGCCAAACTGAGAAACTCCAGCAGTTATTAAACTAACTTTTCATTATATTCCCAAACCCCTCTGTCTTTTAACTACATTGGCTCTCTATTCCACTAAACTCAAAATTTGGCCAAGTATGTATAGTTATAATTTTTTTTTAATTTTCAGAAAAGCAACATCCCCACCCCAGTGAACTGATAAAGTTCACTTATGCTCTTTGTGATTAATTAGCACCTCTTATCAAGAACCTAGTTTTACCACTTTCTAGCCATGCACCAGTAAACAAACAACTTAAACTGAGTGAGTTTCAATTTTTATGTTGTTGTTATTGAGTCATTTTTAAGTCATGTCTGACTCTTCATGACCCAATTTGTAGTTCTCTTGACTGAGATACCAAAGTGGTTTGCCATTTCCTTCTTCAGCTCATTTTACAAATCAGGAAATTGAGGCAAACAGGGTTAAGTGACTTGCCCAAGTTCACACAGCCAGTTAAGTGTCTGAGGTCAAATGAACTCAGGTCTTCCTGACTCCAGGCCAAGGATCTATACACTGTGACACCTAACTGTTCTTTAATTTGTAAATTGAGGGGGTTGTACTAGGTGATTTCTAAGTTCCCTCCAAACTCTAAAATTCCTATCTGATCTAATCATCTTTTTCCATCCCATCCCATCCCTTCTGATTCTATCTATCTCATCCTATTTCATCCCATCCTTCTAGTTTCATTGGACTTTAGCCAGAAAAAGAGATGAGAAAGGCAATGTGGTCTAGTGGATAGGGTGCTAGACTTTGAGAAACAGGAAAACCTAACACTTACTAGATTTGTGATCAGGGCAAAATGCTTAATTTCTCTGAACCTGAGTTTCCTCATCTATAAAAACTAAAGGAGCTGTACTCTATGACTTTGAATGACCCTTCCAGCTCTTAATCTATGAACCTATGAATGCTTTTCTTTTAACTCTCCCATAGATATGATCTGGACCTACTACAACAGTCCTGCTGTTCCCTTCGAATCTTTGCCCAGGTTTAAATGTTTAGACCATAGATCTATCTAAATGATGATTTAGTTCACTTTAACCCCTGATTTGGATTTCTGTGCAACTAATTACATAGCAGTGGGTCATTAATAGACATTCACTGTAAGCTTCCCCACACCTATTTACCCTGCCTTGACTGAGTCAATCAATTTCACGGAAATAGCCTAAAATTTCACTTCCCCAGCCAGTCTCTCTCATCACTCAGAATGTCTTACAAGCTCATACTGCTACTTTCTCTACCATATTAATGTTGCTATTATTTAGAAAGTAGCTCCCCTAGACTTCCAGAAGAAATTTTTAGTCACATCTGAAAATGATGCATGAGATGGCCAAGAAATGCTAGTATTCCAAATTCAGTACAGATATATTCTGAAATGGTGCCTATAAAGTGACATTTCAAAAATCAAACACTACTTTTGCAATAATTTAGATTTAAATTAGAACTGGGGGTCCCCAGTTCTGCTGTGACTACCATAATATATTTATTACCTTTGTTAGAAGAACCTGCTCCATTAGCATTTTTATGTACTATTTAATCATCAGTGGTTGAAAGACCTGAGAAATTTCCTTACAAAGGATTTGATCATACATAGCACCTGAAGTACTGACTAAAAATCCATCTTTCCATTGTCAAAATACCAAGTGAAGGAAAGAAATCATTTCTGAAAACAATTCCATAATCAGTTCAATAATTATTAAGTGCCTACTGCAAGCTCTGCATTTTAAGTGACAATCATATGGGGGGAAAAAAGGATGTATCAGTGTAAAGCTCACAATCCATTTGGAAAGTCAAGATTTACACACATGAAGTAATTAGAGAACAATTCAACAGAGAAAATAACTAAGTACAAAATAAATGGTAGGGATATTATCATGGGAAGTCAGGAAAGACATAGTGTACAAGGTAGAATTCATGAATGAGGTAAGATTTTAGATGGGCCTTGAAGGATATCTAGGTGGAAAGGAGAGAGGGAAGCATTTTAGAGCATTCCAGATTGATGAACAGTATAAGCAAATCCATGAAGGTAGGAATGAGCTTGGTATATAGGGACTATTTGATGAACAGCCCAAACTGATCAGAGGGCATATTTGGGGGTATTTGTTATTCAGTCATTCAGTCATATCCAGCTCTTCATGACACCATGGACCACACTGTCCGGTCCATGGGGTTTTCTTAGCAAAGATACTGGAGTGGCTTGTCATTTCTTTCTCCAATGGATTAAACCAAACAGATTTACTCAAGGTTATGCACTTAGGAAGTGCCTATGGCTGAATTTGAATTCAAGTCTTCCTGAGTCTTATTTTGGGGCATGGTAAGAAATAAATAGGTCCAGATAGAGCAAAACTGAAATCAGAGTCTGTTTTGGTATTCTTCTACATAGTCACAGACATAGTCATGCATTTAAAACTAGAAGAAACCTTAGAAACTATTGCATCCAATGCCTTCATTTTACAGAAGAAATTAAGGCAAAGTAATTTTCCAGGGTCGTGCAATGAGTGAGTGTGCATCTCTTCTCCTCCTCCCACAAACACACAGTATCCTGTATCTCAGCCAATTCATACATGGCCTACCTCTCTCAGGAGCATTTACAGTTTTAATAGGTATATCTTAAATATTACAAAGATTAAAAGAATGACTAACTGTCTAATGGGAGAATTTCAGAATTCCCCACCATGGCAGACTGATGGGGTGATAATTTTGACCAAGGGGGCTCTTTTGCCACATTCTATCCCACCAGGATTAAGTAGCTCCCTAGTTCTCCTACCCTTAAACTTGCTCTAAATATATGGTTGGAAGAAGGCAAGGAACACAGAAAGTGAATCTATTAAAAATCAATCCTGAACTAATGACACATAGAAGCATGATTCCAAATGCAGTGAAGACTTGCTTAGCTAAGAGAATACCTGAATCCAAATATTGATTGTTATTACTCTTGTTAAAATTTCTCCTTTCTTCACCTCATCCTCATTTGATGGAGGATTCATGAGAAAAGAGCCAGCCTTTTTTAACTAAAGGAATATTAATGCAGCTTTTAAAATGAATGCTTTAATCTTCCAATTAGCACTTGAAAGCAACTTAATGCTCATCTTTTATTGCTAGGTATTTAGCTAAGACTATATTTTTACAAAGTGCTCTATTATGCTTTTAAGGCATTCTTGTTAGCCTTGTTAGGCATTCTTGTTTCTGAATTTAAAAAAATATTAAATCTATTGAAATAAGGGAAAAGAAACTTCAAATTTGCATATATACATATACATACATACATAAATAATTATATTAGAGAGATGAAAAACAATAGACCCTGAAGTCAGATGGAAAATTGATAAGCTGTGAGCAGATGGCTGTGTTTGTCAAAAGAAGACTAGAAATATGTATGGAAAATTGGACTGAAATAATGATAAACTAAAGGGCCATAGGATTATAGATTAGAGCTATAAGGGTCCTTAAAGGCCACTGAGTTCAACTATGTTATTTTACAGATGAGGAAAATGAGAGGCTATGAGAGATTAAGTGACTTGTCCAGGGTCACACACCTAGTAAGTGTCCAAGGTAGGAATTTAAACCCAAGTCTTTTGACTCTAATACCAGCACTCCATTCAGTATGCCATGCTCCCTATCCAGAGGCAGCATGGTATAGCAGACAGAGCACTGGACTCAGATGAAGAAACCAAGGCACAGAAAGGCCAGGAAGACCAAAATTCAACTCTCACCTCAGGGGATATTTAAAATATACCAATGAAATTGTAGGTCCTTATCATTTAAGTAACAAAAATCAACTTTTGGGAGTCAAAGTTACCAACCTGGGAGAGATTTGTAGATCTGTAATAACATTCAAGAGCCTTGAACTTGACTCCTAGTAAAAAGTGATTAACAGGAAGTCAACTATGGGACACATTTAGACTGTAATTCCAACTTGAGAAATCAAAACCACTTCTCTTCATTTGTCTCTTAACCCCTGGGGATGGGCAAGAAAGCTATCTATTGGATAAGCCCTTCAAATGTGATTGTAGTTTATCACACACACACACACACACACACACACACACACACACACACACACACAC
>NW_027187391.1:55464179-55492064 GCF_028583685.1 Petaurus breviceps papuanus
CACACACACACACACACACACACACACACACACACACACACACACACCTGTCAAAGTCTCTTTTCACCAACAAAGAGTAGGCACACAATGCAAAAGACAGAGGAGCTCATGGGGAATGAAACCACAATGATAACAATGTTTCACTCGTAAATAGCAGGTTAGAGGATTTCTTTTCCTGTTGCTTGTTTTGCATGGTGTCATTTGCAATCATAAAATATTTAATGAATGGATTCATTTGCATTCATTGCCTAGGCATGTCTGAGCTGTTACATCCCTAAGGAAACATCTTTTTTTGTTCTTAGGGTCAGAATTCAGGGTTTCTGCCATGTTCACTACATTATTTAAGGTTTTTTCTTCTTTTTTGCATTTTTTTTTGGAGGGGGGAGGGCAGGGCAGTTGGGGTTAAGTGACTTGCCGGCTAGTAAGTGTTAAGTGTCTGAGGCCGGATTCATTTTTTCTTCTTTTAAACGAAAATAAAGTTATTTTAAAAATAACCCTTGCCACATACAATAGAATAATAGATTTAGATCTGGAATGGATCCTGAAGTCCAACCTCTTCATCCTGTAGATAAGGAAACTATGGCACAGTGAGTTTAAGTAACTTGCCCAGAATCTCAGATAGTAAGCATCTGAGGAAGGATTTGAACTCAGATTTTCCTGTCTTGAAGTCCAGCACTCTATCCACTATAGCACCTAGCATTGCTATAATTAATTATCAATAAATGACAGGGAGCTATTTATAGGATCCTGGATTTATGGCCATGTAGTCCAACACCCTCATTTTACAGATGAAGAAACTGAGGCACAGAGAGGATTAGTGACTTTCCCAAGGTGATGTAGCTATTAAGTGTCAGACAGGATTTGAAACCAGCTCCAATGACTCCAAAATCATCATCCTTTTCACACTAGAGGAAAGACACAGTATTTCATTGGTGATAATTAGAACATAATCACTAAAAGTTTACATTTAAATTTAAACGTGAATACCCTTACAGAACACGATGCTACCTACCACTATCTCCACTAAAAACTTAACACTTGTATACAATTATGGAGGATAATAAAGCTGTTCTCTGGAAGGCTGTGGCAGAGAACTGCTAAGTCCTACTGAGTTAGAAAGGCTTTGAATAAAGACCAGATAAAAGATAATATGTAGTCAAGCCATGATATTATTTCTGAGTTTTAAAATCTTCTTGCCATCCTTCCTACCTAGTTGCCTGTGCCTCATCTCTACCCATTGCTTTCCTCCCACTGTTAGTAGAGATCATGCTATGGGAGTCCTAGAAAACTAAATCAGGAGCCATTGTGTATAGAACTCAAATATTTCTCCAACCTCCTCCTTTCCTTCATCAGTCATTCTACTTTGGAGCAGAAGCAGACTTTATATAGGACATTGCTTGGTCCTCAGATTTCAGACCAGACCCTATTTATGTGCTATAGCACAACATTCTTGAGTTTTATTAGAATAAGGAGAGACAGCAATTTTAATATAGTGTATGGAGGACCAGTTTCCATCAGAGTTAGGAAAAGCTACGTTCAGGTTCTGCCTTTATTCTGCCTCTGCCCTATAGATAGTTTTGTGACCCTGAACAAATCACTTGATTTCTCAGGTCCCCCAATCCAACCCCCCACCAACAACTCAGGGAGGGAGGAAGAAAGGAAGGAAGGAAGGAAGGAAGGAAGGAAGGAAGGAAGGAAGGAAGGAAGGAAGGAAGGAAGGAAAAAAAGAAAGAAGGAAATAAATGCCTACTATGTGTCAGGAATTATGCTTAACACTTACAGATATTATCTATTTTAATTCTCATAATAACCCTTCAAGGAAGGTGCTATCATTATCCCCATTTTAGAACTGAAGAAACTGAGACAGACAGGTTAAGTGGCTTGTCTAAGGTCATACAGCTAATAGGTATCTGAGGCTGAATTTGAATATAGGTCTTCATGACTCCAGACTCCAGACCATTGCACCACTTAGCTGTCTTATGGGATTGTAAATTATAGAGCAGTTGTCAAAGAGCATGGATAGAGGATATTTCCACATAGAGAGGTCTCCATACCTATGAAATCACAGATCTAGACCTAAAAAATGTACAAAATGCCTGTACCTAACCAAGTCCATAAGGCAGGAGCAGATGTCTTTTGATGGCACTGAGTGTTTAAGATAGTGGTATTTAATAATAAAGGATAACAATTCAATAATAAGTAAACAGATTCATAAAGCATCTGACATGTGAAAAAACACTATTCTAGATAATAAGGATAAAAAGATGAAGGCAGTGGAGTGCAATATAGAGAGCATGCATTCAGGAGAAATGGATTTTATTCCCATCACAGACACTAGTTGTATGGACTGGTCAAGCCACTACGCCTCAGAGTCTCAGTTTCCTCATCTATAAAATGGGGATAGCTATACCTATAACATCTTCTTCCTCATACTGTAAGGGAGGTGCTTTGTTTAAAGTGCTAGCAGAATATGAATTCTTAACATTTCAAAGATGGATAGTGTTGAAAGTCCCCTAACCTTAGGTAGCCCTTAGTCTTAATATTAGGGAACGTACATTAGTAATATACAAATAAATATTATACAAAGTAGACTATGACAAGAGGCAAAACAGGTCCAGACATGATGCTCTAAAAAACATTTGAGGAGGGAGAAGTCGCTTTCACCTGGAGAGAATCAGGGATGTTTTCATAGAAGAGCTGACATTCCAAGCAAGGACTTAAAGGAAGAGAGATAACAACTGGCAAAGTCAAGGAGCTGCTAAGTAGCATAATATACAAGGAAGACCTGAATTTGTATCCTGCATCAGACCCTTACTATATGAGTGGCCTTGGGCAGGTCTCATAGCTTGCTTCAGCCTCAGTTTCTACTCTACATTTCTGTAAAATGGGCACTGTTACTGTCATCATCATCATCATCATTACACTTACCCCACTGGTTCATTGTAAGGATCAAGTGAAATAATTAGGTAAAGCACTTCACAAATCTTTTAAGTGCTATATAAATGTAATCTCTTATTATTAAGAAGGGATCATATTCCAGGGTTGGGAGGTCTCCAGTAGTAATAATTTCTCCACACAATCTACCTTTTCAGTCTTCTACTGCTTATCACATACTCTACATTTTTGCCAAACTGAGCTGCTTCTGCCTCCACCTTCTTCTATCTCTGCCTTTGCTAAGATAGTTATCATTTGCTCACACCACTCTCCAGACCTCCTTTCCACATTCCCATCTGTTAGTGACCTTCCATTCCTTCAAGCTCCATCTCAGAATAGTGACCAAAATAAATATACAGCATATAATACATATATAAAAAACATATATAGCATATATATACATAGTATATAATACAGCAAATCCCAAAGCCGTGACTTTACATTGGCTTACTCTCCTACCTGCAATGCTCTTCCTCCTCTTAGCTTCCCAAGTTTCCTTCAAGACAGCTCAAGTCCCACCCTCTGCAGAAGGCTTTTCCCTGGCTCTCCTTCCTCCCCCACTTCCCTAGTTTCTAGTACCTTCCCTGTGAAACTGTCTTCCATTATTCTGTAGATATCTTATGTGTATATCATTATTTTCCTGTTGTTTCCTGCATTAGAAAATGAGATCATTGAGATCAGGGACGTTTTGTTGTCGTTATTTTTGCTTTCTTTGTATGCACAGCATTTAGCACAGTGCCTGGAGCATTGGAGGGCAATTGGGTTAAGTAACTTGCCCAAGATTACACTAGTTTGTTTTGTTTTGTTTTTTGTTTTTTGTGGGGGTGTTAAGTGTCTGAAGCTGGAACCAAAATCGGGTCCTCCTAACTCCAGGGCTTGCACTTTACTCACTGCGCCACCTAGCCACCCCCATAGTAAGCTTTTAATGAATGCTTTTTGACTGATCTGTCCTCCATTCACCTTTCCCTGGCTCCCCTAGATGACAGTGATCTCTCCCTCCTAGAGTTTCCTAAGACATTTTGCCTGGATCACCCATTTATCCTATCTTACTCTACCTTGCATCATACTCACCTGTGTACTTGTCTTTCCACAACCCAGATGTGATTGTAAGCACCCTGAGAACTCATTAATAGCTATACTACAAAAGTAAAGTTGGCTGCCCACATCACATCCATGAGAAACCTTTACTCCCTTCCTTTGTTTCTATGTTTATTATCAAAGATTTGCTGCTGTGTTAGATTATTCTGTCAGGGAAAAAATTTACCAATAACTAATTTAAATTCATTTTTAAGAGTGACCACCAACAGGAATGATCTTAGTTCTGCAATGGAGCGGGATAGAGGGAGGATGTGAATAATTCATAAATCTTCCACTCCAGTGGCAAATGTAAATGCAAATAATTCATAATTTATTGTTTCTGGATAGTCATAGGATACTTATTATTAATGGGAGCTATTACTAAGGGCTCTGAGATAGGGAAATATATAATTCCTAACCTGAGGGAGCATGAAATGAATTGGCATTAGCTTAAATGATTATCTGGACTCAGCATTCTAAGCTTAGGGGACAGGTAGGTGGCTCAGTGGAAAAAGTGCCAGGCCTGGAGTCAGGAAAACTTTCCTTCCTCAGTTCAACTCTGGTCTCACACACTTACCATGTGACCCTGAATAAGTCACTTAACCCCTGTTTGTCTCAGTTTCTTTATCTGTAAAATGAAATGAAGAAAGAAATGGCAAACCATTCCAATATCTTTGCCAAGAAAAACCCAAAATGAGGTTACAAAGAGTTGGACAGGATTGAAAATGACTGAACTACAACAGCAATTCTAAACTTAGATATCTATGGCAGATGGTAAGGGGAATAGAAGTTCAGTCATGAAGACTAAGGATCAAGTTCTACCTTTGACATACTCTGAGTGTTTGACCATGGGCAAGTTATTCTCAATGTTCTAGACTTAGAGTCAGAGGACCTACTCACATTTAAGGATAAACCCTGAAACTTACCATCTATACGAGGTCAGAAAAGCTGCTCTTGGCTTCAGTCTCCTATTTTGTAAAATGAGGTATTTTGAACAGATTACCTCTAAGGACAATTTATTAGTTTTTTATTCTAGGACTGGAGACTTTTCCATCTCCTTCACAAGATCACAAATGGAGAGTTGGAAGGGACATAGGAGCCATCTATTCAAACCTGTTCATTTTATCATTTTTAATGTATTTATTCAGTTTTAGTTTTCAGCATTTGCTTTTATAATATTTTTAATTCTAAATTTTCCCCTCTCTCTTCCCTCCCCCTTCCCCAAGATGGCATGTAGTCTGATATAGGCTATACATATACAATCATATTAAACATATTTCCATATTAGTCATGCTGTGAAAGAAGAATCAGAACAAAAGGAAAAAAACACAGGAAAGAAAAAAATAAAAACAAAAAAGAGAGAAAATGGTAGGCTTCAACCAGCATTCAGATTCCATAGTTCTTTCTCTGGATATGAATGGCATTTTCCATCATGAGTCTTTTAGAATTGTTGTACATCATTGCATTGCTGAGAAGAGCTAAATCTAACAAACTTGGTCATCACACAATGTTCCTATTTCTGTGTACAATGTTCTCCTCATTCTGCTTACTTCACTCAGCATCAGTTCATGTGGGTCTTTCCAGGTTTCTCTGAAGTGTCTCTGCTCATCATTTCTTATAGCACAATAGTATTCCATTACATTGATACACCACAACTTGTTCGGCCATTCCCCAATTGACAGGCATCCCCTTAATTTCCAATTCTTTGCCACCACGAAAAGAGGTACCGTAAATATTTTTGTACATGCGGGTCCTTTTCTCTTTTTTGTGATCTCTTTGTAACCTGCTCATTTTAGAAAAGAGGAAAGTGAGGTCCAGTGACTTGCCCAGAGATATGATTTAGAACTTAGATATTCATGACTACAAGTTCAGTACTCAATCTACTATGCCATGGAAGAGTTAATACGCATATATGTATGTATGTAAATAGTATATGTATATGTGTGGATATGTATCAGTGGATGGGGTTTTTCCTATACCCAAGAAATCACAGGTTCAGACTGAGTGAGGGGAGGGAGGGAGTTGAAGGAAAATGACAGAGAGTGGTATGACTAAACCAATTTTAAGATTTTTGAATAAAACAAAAATTATGCAAATTGATTTTCTTTTATTTGTTTAAAAATAAGTATGTCATTTTAATGTTCTCTAGGATAATGATAGTTTTCCCGCTGCTATCATGAGTTTGAGAAGAGATAGCATTTTTGATTAGTCATTAATCTTCTTCTATTTGTTTTAGGTCTAGGAAAAAAACTATCCCAGACATATATATCTGTAACCTGGCAGTGGCTGATTTGGTCCATATCATTGGAATGCCTTTTCTTATTCATCAATGGGCCCGAGGAGGAGAGTGGGTATTTGGGAGTCCTCTCTGCACCATCATTACCTCACTGGACACCTGCAACCAATTTGCATGCAGTGCTATCATGACTGTAATGAGTTTGGACAGGTAGGCAGATGTGCTTTGAAATACCTCATTAATGGCTAAAAAATAAGGGAAACTTGAATTTGACTTTACAAGTAGAGCATTCAACAGAGATTTTCAAATACGGGCAAAACTGGTACTAGTTTCTCAACAGTAGTTTTCTTTTTGTTCTTCACTAATTAAATCTAATTAATTAATCTACACTAATCAACTAATTGAGGAAGGAAACTTGCCCAGTTATGGGTTTTTCAGGTTTCATTATCATATAATTTAATTTCATATTACATTTTTAATTTAGTTTTTAAACATTATTTTATTGATGTCTTTTGTTTTTATATCATATTTATTTGCTGTATTCTTATTTACTTCTCTTATATTTTCTCCTGAGAATTCTGTCTCTTCTTCCTCACAAGAGAACCAACTTTTGCCCACAAGGAACAGATACCTACGAAGCAATGCCTAGAACAGAGTTGGAAAAATAACTGGGCCTCTTTCTGAATCCTCAGCTACTCACATAGTCCTGCCTCCTAAGTGTAACAGTAGAAGGAAACAAATAGCTCAAAAAGCAAGACAGAGAATCTGAAAAGCCCTTGGCAGCAAAGCTGAGCAAATGATTCTCCAACTGATCCTGGGTCTGAATATTTAAGCAGATCTGAGTTTCAAATGCATCTGTTCACTAGCATATTTATAGGACCCTTGGGTCTCCCATGAAGATGATTATCTTTGGTCCTATAGACCAGAAGTATCAAAACAGCAGGGAAAACTCCAAAGTAAGGCTAGAACCCAATTAAAATCTAATTGGAAATTCTAACAAAATAAATAACAATATAGTACAACATAGAGAATGTTAATTTGTGGGTTTCTGAGTCAATATACATCGGCAAAGATCCATTTTTATTTGAGTTTGATACCACTGCCATAGACCTAAGAAACCCATTGTCAATAAAAATGACACCTCTTTCCACTATTAGAAATGTATCCTATATCAGCCAATAGCAACCTAGAGTCTTATTTCAGGGCATTTAACCTGATACACAATCACAACAAGTCACCTGTGTCCTAACAGGGTCAGCCATTGCTCTAATCACACATGCACATGCTAGGAACCACTGAGAGATATCTTATAGTCAAGGTCTTGATGGTTATTCCCATAGAGAGGACAGGCGAAATAGCCTCAATAATAAACAAAATGTCAGGGCATCAGTGAATCTACTGGATCAAAGTAAGAGACATCGTTCTGCTTCTGATAACTTTAGTGGTGCTTCAAGTATTTTATGAGAACTGAATTGAATTGAATTATGAGTTTCTTAGCATTTATCTTCCTGAGCATGTCTTTGAGGTGGGGAAGAGGTGAGCAGTTGTGCAGATGTGTGACCTGGGAACCAGCAAGGTCAGCATAGGCCATTTGCTCTAATGTTAAATCAAATCAACAAGCTTTTATTAAATTCCTATGTGCCACACACCTTGTTAAGTCCTGAGAATACAAAGAAAAGTAAAAATAATCCTCACTCACATGGAACTCACAGTCTAATGGGGGAGAGGGGTAACCTGCAAACAAATCTGTATAAACAAGAAAATATCAGAAAAAACTGGAGCTAATCAACAGAGAGAAGACATCAGAACGAAGGAGAATCTGGAAAGGCTTCTTGCAGGAAATAGAATTTTATCTGGGAAATGAAAGAAGTCAGGGAAGCCAGGAGACAGAAATGAGGAAAGAAAACATGGCAGCCATGAGGAATGGCCAGGGAAATTATGTGGAGTTGGAAGATGGAGAGTAGCTTCTGAGGAATAACCAAGAGACAAGGGTTACTGGATCCCAGAGTACAAGTAGGTAAGTAATGTGAAAACAAAAAGACTATAAATATAGGAAGGAATCTAGTTATGAATGACTATAAAAACCAAACAGATGATTTTATATTGGTCCTACAGGTAATGGGGAGTTAATTGGGGGTAATATGTTCAGATATTTTAACATCAAATATTTAATCCCTTACCACGTTTCTGAAAAAAAAATCTCAAAATGTAAAACGTGCACCTTTCTCAATAATTTAATAGCCTACATAGTAATTAGTACTCTCATGTCTACATCTAGTTTGCTCATTTGAGCACAGAGCTAATGCAGCCAAGGTCATGGGTCCAAACCTGATGCAGGCTAGCTTGCTTTGTCTTATTCCAAGGTCACAGACTGTAACCCAGACCTGTAAATTGTATTTTCAGTCATAAAATGGGCAGGACGAGAGAATGTAGTGGGTTCAGTGCATACAGGGTGATATGCAGAGATTTTGCGCTAATGAGATCCCATAAATCCTTTCTACTAAATAAAAATATAAATATGGATCAGGGCTCTCCTAGCTGAGATCCAGAAAGCCCCCAATAAGCCAATGTTTCCAAATAACTGAGGATGGTTAATTCCCTAAATATAATCCATTACCACTAACAAAAAAAAGTTCCAGGTAATGGGGACTTAGTATCACCAGTTTCTCATTGGAATGATGTTCTAGAAGCTAAGAAGATCTGGGTTTGAATCCTACCTCACACACTACCTGTTTGTAAGCCTCATCTCTAAAATGGAGATGATAATATCTGTAGTACTGACTTCACAAAGTGGTTTTAAGACTCAAATAATATTGTTGTTGTTCAGTCATTTCAATAATATCTGACTCTTTGTGACCCCATTTGGGGTTTTCTTTTGGAAGATACTGGAGTGGGTTACACTTCCTTCTCCAGTTCATTTTACAGATGAGGAACTGAGGCAAACCAGGTTAAGTGACTTGCCCAGGGTCACACTGCTAGTAAGAAAGTACCTGAGGCCAGATTTGAACTCATGAAGATGAGTCTTCATGACTCCAGGCCCAGCTCTCTATCTACTGTGCCACCTAGTTTCATATACAAATAATATATTATAATGTAATTAATATAAAGTGCTTCATAGACACTGAAGTGCTACATAAATCCATTTATAGCATCATTATTTCAGAACACCTTGTTGTTACCAGGAACAGGGAGGAAGGAAAGTGTTAACCTTAGGAATGACAATTTGTCTCCTTCCCAAAAACCTCTTTAACCACACCTGCTGGGTCCTTTTCCCACTATGGGATTCTCAGCTCTAGGTTCAGCCCAAAGAGAGTCTGACTTCTATAGGCAGGGATTGAGATCTTTCTCTCATATTCTCTGACTCTTTATGCCCCTACCTTGGAGCCCAGGGGAAAATCTCTTGAAGTTTTCATTTGACTCATGCCTAGGGTGTCCCTAGAAGAAATTATCAGGGTCCTTCCTAGAAAGGTTTTTAATATACAAGTTAGATATGATATAGGACAGCTTTTTATTTCTTCTACACAAAAGAAATGCTTAAAACACAAAAGACTCATAAGCTTATGTGGACAGAGTCTAAAAACATCAAAAATAACCCATAACTTTTATTTTGTGTTCCTAAAATATTGGAAAATGAAACATTTTGTAAGACTTTTAAACAAGCATTTCACTTTCACTTTGGCTTGGCACTATTTGAACATCTACCTCGAGGTCTATATCTTCTGACAAGCCAGAACATGATTAATTCTCGAATTAGAGGTAATCTTGTCCTCAAGAAATATTTTAGAGTTTAAAGGGGGTGTCTCCTGCTGCCAGTCACCTGAAGCTCTCAATGATTCCAAAACTCTAGCTTCTCAGGTAATTTCTAGGTATGGAAATATCCATCTCAGTATTATTATTTGATCACCTGTGCTCAGGGAGAAACAACAAAAAATTAAGAATCACATATGGCTTTGAAATTTATGCTCAGACTCAATCAAGTGAACACTTTTGTGAGTAGCTAAAAAAAACTACCAGGAAGCCTCCCTCCTCCTTACAGAGAGAGTAGAATAAAGAGCTGTTGAGCTACAAGTTCAGGGGGAGGCAAAAGTAAGGAAGAGTAAAGATTGTCCTTCCCTTCAAAGTATACTGAGGCGCAGCTCTTGCTACTCCATGGCCAATTCTCTTCAACAGAGCCCTTTCCCTCACCTTTCATGGTAGCAATATGAACCAAAGGACCAATTAGGAGACTGTTTCAGCAACCTCAAGTGCAAGTCCTTCATCCCCCCAAATGTTTAGAAGGGCTTGAGCTCTGTGCATGCTCCATGAAATGGCCCCTATAGGTCCATCCTCATGCCGTTCTATGGGTATACTGTCTCCAGAGCTGGTCAATGAGGGTTCCCCTGATTGCTTCCATTGCATCTCTTTATACAATTAAAATGTGAGTCCCTTTCTTACACAAGAAGGCATTCAGTTATCCTTTTTCTGTCTTTTAACAGCCAAGGAGTGCCAGATACAGATTGTAGTCTCCCAGAAAAGGTCATTTGTTTTATGAAGTCATTCACTTGATGTTCACAAAGAGCTTCCAAAACAGAATCACACAGCCAACAATGTGTAATGTATTCTGGAAAAAAAAAAAGAGTGTAATATCTTTGCACACTTTACCACCCATTTCAGTGAGGTGTTTCCATTTTTGTTCTGCTACCTGGATTCTGAGTCCAGTTCTCAATATGGAATGGTTTTTTGTTCTCTTGTTACAAATTGGAGCAAGAATTTACTTAATCCATAGTTAAGATAATCAGACCCTTTGATGTTCCCATCTGTATTTACAATAACCCAAATTGTTTGTTTGTTTTTTTACCCAAATTGTTTAAGATTAACCTGTGACTCTATGGATTATAAATTCTCATAGATCAAGGGTTCCCAAATTTCTTGCCCCTCATATTCCCTGGTTTTCAGTAAACTTCCCATTACCCCTATCCAATATGAAAGAAAACAACTTATAATGTCCTTGATCCACATGCACACAAGAAATGAAATAAAGAGATTAATTTTCCTTCTCTAAGAGAACATTGAAAATTTTGCAACTTCTCAAGCCACTTGTACCCCAGGTTGGAAAGGAACCTCTGATGACCAAAGGATTATAGATTTTGAGTTGATAGGACTTTAGAGTCCATTGAGTATTGTATATTCTTATTCTGCTAGACAAATATATATGCCTGTTAGTGTAGGGAGAGAAGAACACTGTCAGATTTTGATGTGGCTCCTCATTTTACCCCCTCATTTTACAAATGAAAAAACTGAGAGTGATTAAGTTACTTGCTCATCATCACACATCTAGTATCTGAGGCAGAATTTAAACCCATAACTTCCTGACTCCATGTCTATCATTTTATTCCATACACTAGGGCTTCTTAACCTTTTTGCAACATGGACCCCTTTGGTAGTCTAGCAGAACCTATGGACCCCTTCTCAAAATCATGTTTTTAAATGCATACAACAAAATATATAGGTTTATAAAGGAAACTAATTATATTGAAATATGGCTATCAAAAATCTTTATAAACAAATTGACAAACCCAAGTTAAGAGCCCTTACCTTATAACATGCTTATAAATTTCTCAAAAATGTATAAAGAAATATCTATGCTCTCCTGTATTTTTTAAAGAGAAACAGTGGTTTCTATGTAAATTACTAAGCTCTTGATGGTTGGTTTTTATAGCTTCAGTAATGTGATAAGTAAACCTTTTCAATTACATATTTAAACCACTTTGATGGCTGTCAATTTAATGGATCATAAAACTCAAGTGTTTCAAGTAGTTCTTTAATTTTTCTTTCCATGATTAGGGAAGAGCTCACGGCTGCCAACATGAAATATTTCAATAATAAGCAGAAGCCACTGTACTGTAGCATAGCTCCCAAAGTTTTAACATCCCAGTTTTCATCTTATTTGCCTCTAGGACATTTGGAAGGAAAATAAAATGTGTAGCCAGGTTTTTCAGCAAAGGCAGCCTTTGTGAATAAGTTATCTGGAACATCTGAAGCCATAGTCTAGGGTAAACATTCTTTGGAACAAGACTCCCAAACCAATTGATTGCCACTGACAGAGCCCGCTCAGAGCCCAGACTAATTGATCATAGGACTTGCATCTGTTTCCCCTTGATGGCATGGTATTTCCAACAGGGTGATGAGCAACATCAAAATCTGACAACGTTCTTCTCTCCCTACACTGTCAGACATATATATTTGTCTAGTAGAATAAGAATATGCAATACTACTTACCTACTTTCTTTAGTCAAAGGCCTATACCAAAGAGGTAGTGTGATACATTAGAGAAAGCTCTGGACTTGTTAGAGGATCCTGAGTTCAAATCCTGCTTATGGTACTTACAACACATGTGACCTTGGGCAAATAGTTTCACTTCTTTTGGGCCTATTTTTCATAATTTTTAAAATGAGGGAGTTGGACTAAATATCTTGTAAAGTCAATCAACCAATTAAGAAGCATTCATTATACACCTATTTTGCATTAGGCATTATGTTGCTAGTTACTGGTGATATAAACACATAATGCCCTCATGAAATTTATATTCTATGAGAGAGACAACATATACAAATGCAAATATGTATACACATACACATATATGAACATACATACGTACACACACATATATACATAATATAGATGAGGTGGTTTCTTAGTTGTTTATTTTTATTTATTGAAAGAGGAAGAAAAAATGTGTGTGAGAAACACTGACAAAAGCAGCCCCTCAGAGAAAAAAGTACTTACTGAAGGAAAGATGGCCAAAATGTCTCTTTTTTCCCTAGCAGTTTATTTATATATATTGTTGTTCAGACTTTGAGGTTCATAGGGGGAAACTCAGATGATCATAACTTTTTGGTAATTATGGGACAATTCTAGATTGCCTATGTTGTGTGTTATAGAAATGGGAATTTCATCCTAAGGTAGAGAGGAGTCATATCATACCAGCTAACCTTGCTTTGAGGCAAGAGTTGGTAAGTAACTAGAATAAATTAACAAAGACAGAAGCAGAACTAAGGAGAAATAGAAGCTAAGCAGGAAATGAGAGAAGAGCAATTGCTTAGACAGGGTCAGGGACTCTGTGGCCTCGAGGCCACATATTGCATTCTAGGTCCTTGGGTGTGGCCTTTTGACTGAGTCCAAGTTTTACTGAACAAATGCTTTTATTAAGGGAATTTGTTCTGTGAACCTTCAAATCCTTCAAAGGGGCCACACTTGAGGACCTAGAAGGTCACAGGTTCCCCACCCCGGTTAGAGTTAAGTCCTATTGAGTAGAAGAAGATAGCCTCTACACCTTCTGGGAAGTGATCTGACTGGTAGAAAACTCTGCTGCTCTTAAAAGCTAAACAGAGGGGAGGAAAATCCTCTGCTGTTTAAAGAGCTGCCTGGAGAAGGGAAAGGCCAACCTGAATTGCCCTTTACTCCTACTTATAGTCTGAAAAGTAGGAAACCTCTCAGATATTTCTCTACTTTACTCATTACTACCAGTTATAGCCTAAGAGAGGAAAACCTCTTCCAAGCTTGGTGAGCAGACATAAATAACTCTGTGGATTCCAGATTTGGGGAAATTGTTTTTCTGAGAGAACTAATGCTCCTCCAGGGTACAGCCAAGGGAGTAAATCCGAATAGCCCTGAAGACCCCAAGTTTAAGGTTTCTGCTTTCACTAAAAGAGCTTAAAATGTCTATACTGGCTGAAGAGTACTAGCCATTGGAGAAGTGGTTTGGTACCAGAAGGATGGAAAATAGACCCAGAAGAAGAATAGCTGTGCCCAGCATGTGACATGTAGTATAGACTGTTTCCTATCAAGGACATCAAGGATAGCAGTTCAAATTAAGTTTTTAATTAATTAAGAACATTGTTTTCCCTACTCATATGTCTCCATTCTAGGAATTTTTGCTCACTCTCCCCAGTGAACATTATGTGAATTGGTGGAAAAATGTTAACTAGATTTGTAGGTACACTATTATGTTATGATTATTTTTGCTTTCACCTTCTTGTTTAGTAAATGCATTATGACTAAGAGTTAAAGGGATCATGTTGTTTGATTTATTTAAATGGAAAGTATACCAATGGGGCCTCAGGAGTTACAGTTGTGTAGTAAATATATAACTCTACATCAAAACCTGAAAGTGATTTAGTGCAGTGAGGCTTACCCTCTGGAACCACCATCACCCCCAACTATTTTACTACGGTGAATAAGCCATCTTGGAGAGAGGTAGCACCTATGAAAAGAGGTGCCATTTGCCATGCCCATACTGCATATATGAAATGAATACAAGGCATTTGGGTGAAGGATACGAGAAGATGGGGAATCATGAACATCTTCATTTAAAAGTTGGCACTTGAGATGAGTCTTGAAGTAGATTAGGGAATCTCAAAGTACAAATGAAGAGAGTGTATTCCAAGCATGAAGAACAGTCAGTGAAAATGTGCATAGAGAGGAGAAGGAGTCATATATGTACAGACCAGTAAGCACAACAGTATGGCTATTCAGACAGCACATAGAGGGGGTTAATGTGTTATGAAGAGTTTTAAATGACAAGCATAGAAGTTTGTATTTGATCCAAAAGGTTATGAGACACTACCTGAGTTTTTTCAGTGACAGTGGGGGGAGGAGGGCAGGAGAGAGACAGAGCAAATTAATCTAAGAAAATCATTTTGGGGGGCGGCCAGGTAGCACAGCGAGTAAGAGCACCGGCTCCAGTGTTGAGAAGACCTGGAGATCAAATCCCGGGCTCAGACACTTCGCACCCACCCAGAAACACCTGGCCGTGTAACCTTGAGCAAGTTACTTAACCCCGATTGCTTAAAAAAAAAAGAAAATCATTTTGGGGGCGGCTAGCACCGGCCCTGCAGTCAGGAGAACCTGAGTTCAAATCCAACCTCAGACACTTGACACACACTTACTAGTCATGTGACCTTGGGCAAGTCACTTAACCCCAATTGCCCTGCCCTCTCCCCTCCAAAAAGCAAAAAAAAAAAAAAAAATCATTTTGGCAACTATGTGGAGTAGACAGAGACTCAAGGTCTAAAACTCTAAATCTATGATCTTATAAAGTCACTACTGTAGTCACAAGATTGATCTTTAGGATCAAACTGTTAAGTTAATAAGAAGTAAGAGTGAGGGATCTTGGACCAGGAGCACTTTCCTATGCAACTTTGGATCCCTAAAACTAGTATCACTATTTGAACATTTTTGCACTCTCTCTCTCTCTCTCTCTCTCTCTCTCTCTCTCTCTCTCTCTCTCTCTCTCTCAATCCAGTCCACCTGACACATTCTGGATCATTGCAACTCATTCCTCCTGACTCTACAGTCATGCATAAACCACCCTATACACCAATTTTACACACACAAGGATTTGTTTTTGCTTCCATTTCTTTTCTAACACCTGCATTAATGATACAGAAAAATAGATAATAAACAATTGTGATCAACTACATGTTCCTCCTGCTTCTCACATTACAGCTGTTTCCCTTTGCCAGGTATACTCAAACAAGTCTTCTTTAATGAAATCCATGGCCATGCAAAAGAGTTTAGCCTAGTAATTTACATAGGAAAAAGCAAGGAGATGAAAAAAATATATTGCCAAAATTAAGACATACTGCTAAATGAATTAGTCCATCACTATGTATCTCTTCAGCAGATACCACAGAAAGATTATGAGCTGGGTCAATAATTGAAGAGAAAAGCATGCTAAAACTCTATTTGGGAAATTATACAGTGCTTCAATGATCTCCAGCTCATACTATTTATAAAAACCAACATTTTCTGATCCTTCCATTAGTCTTTGCATGGCAAAAGAGAATACTTTGCAAACGGAGAGCATTAGTGAACCCAGAGTTCACAGAATCAGTAAAGTGGGTATATGACATGGTATACTTTGAGACTTGATACAAACAGCACAATGCCATCCATTAAGAGGATTATCTGTAGTACCTTCCCATATAAAGAAAATTCTTCTTCCATTTGTACTCTGCCATTCATGACATCAGCAAACACCTTTGGCAAGTATACACCTTCCTGCATCATGCCTCACTTAATAGTGATAATGGAAGAGTGGCAAGGTGGTGCAGTGAATAGAGCACCAGCCCTGGAGTCAGGAGGACCTGAGTTCAAATCCAGCCTCAGACACTTAACACTTACTAGCCCTGTGACCTTGGGCAAGTCACTTAACCCCAATAGCACTGCCTTCCCCCTCTGCAAAAAAGCAAAAAAAAAAAAAAAAAAGAATGGTAATGGAAAAAGCAGTAAACAAAATTATCACTGTAGTGGCATCTATCAAGGAATCTTATATGATCTTAACATATGCATGGAAATAATTTGTTGAAGAAGATTCTTGGAGACTAGGCTTTTATCACCAAATCAAATGTATTTTTAAAAATAATCAACAAACAATAGACACATGAGATTTCACATTCTCTGTTCTCATTCAGTTGTGTTGCTCTGAAAATATGGTCTGATATGGGAAATCTTCTGCAAAGGTTTTTTTGTTTCTTTCTTTTGCATATTATCTTCAGAGTGATCCTCTATATATTTGAAAAATAGTCTTTAAAGTCTCTTCTAGATAAAGGAAGTAAATATATTTGTCACTAGCTGCTACTTCTCAGTTACCTTTTAAAATTTTTTTTCACTATCTTTTCTATTATTTTGGATTCTTCCTCCTCCCCTTGAAATATTTCAGCAATCTATCCCAAAGTGTCTTTAAGACTGTCTTGACTCCAGCATGGATTTTCTTCTGTATGTGTCTGGTCAGAAGCAGGTGTTCTTCCCAGATTCATGTTCTTAAGAGTATTACCACTTCTTTATATAGCTCGTATGGTACTGAGTTATAAGAGTACAACTCTGTTGGTTCCTTTGTCATCAATGACGAGAACAGATCATTATAGAAATTCTAGCAAATCTGGTACACTTGGAATCTATTTGTTTTCCTACTTCCAATTGTATCTATAAATGTTCTGTATAAATGTACCCATAAATGTTCAATCTTTTGCCTTTCACAAACTGTTCAACCCCTCTAAGCTGCAATTATTCACACATCTCAAAAATCACCTATCCAAAGAGGGGAGGGAGTGGATCCCCCCTTGCTGAATGTACTTAAGCAAGAGATAGATGCTATGAATCAAGCATATTAGAAAGATTTATTTCTAGGTATATAGGAAAAACTCAATGGTCTCTAAAGTTCCAACCCTCAAATTCTATGATTCTAGGAATAAAGGAAATGATGTAGTTAAACATA
This sequence comes from Petaurus breviceps papuanus, assembly GCF_028583685.1. NCBI lineage: Eukaryota > Metazoa > Chordata > Mammalia > Diprotodontia > Petauridae > Petaurus > Petaurus breviceps. Next base: position 55,481,684 of record NW_027187391.1, read on the forward strand.
ACTGTCCATTTTTCCATAGCATTTTTCAATACCCTTCTCCAAAAAAACAAAAAGAAAAAAACTACAATTCTCTCCACCTATGTAATTGTGCTCAGAAGTGAATCCTTTTCAATATAGTAGGGACACTTCCTCCGGAAGGAAATCCCTGATCAGAATCTCATTTTTCAAGAATATCTATAAAGAACAACATTGCAAAGGTAAAGTTCAGTCTAAAGATTTTTTTTTCATTATCACTCTTCTTTGTAGTGGTAGTTATTTGTTTGAGTGGTTTATTCAGACCTCCAGACTGAAAAGGTGTTTTCTCTAAAGGTGCAGCCCATCTTTCAAAAAGTATTACTTTCTTTCACCATGATAGAGTTGTACTTCAGGGAGAATAATAATACTAATAATTTACTCTTGTCATGAACCTTTCATCCTTAGAGCTCAGAGCTTTTATTGATTGTTCACAAACCCTTCTCAACTGGTTTTACAGGTACTTGGCTCTCGTCCAGCCATTTAGGCTTACCAGTTTGAGAACAAGGTCGAAGACCATCCGCATCAATTTGTGCCTTTGGGTGGCTTCATTTGCTCTGATGTTGCCTGTCTGGATCTACTCGAAAGTCATCAAATTCAAAGATGGTTTTGAAAGTTGTGCTTTTGATTTAGCATCTCCTGATGATGTGCTTTGGTAAGTTGTTAAAACTTAGAGAAAATAAAGTTGAATTAAGTTGTCAAGTACTTCATCCCACTTGTCTGTGAGTGAGCAGCGCTGGAGAGCATCCTCTCAAGGTACTCAGCACACTCCTCTTCTCTCATCTCCTTGCTTTCCACAATCAATTGGACACTTTCATTTTGGGTGGAGGAGGACATACACACTTAGTAACCTTTATAAAAGAACCTGAATTTAAGATGTTACCAAAATGATTTAGAGTATATTCAAATGTTTGGTTTAAAGCAACACGCTAGATTAGCCAGACTAGCATGCAGCAATCAAGATCAGCAGAGCACTAGTGGGCTGCTTTGATTTCTAAGTCTATATTTAGATATCACTGACTCAAGACAAGGGTTCAAATTCTGCCCCCGAGATGTGACCATTTTTGTTGTTATTCAGTCATTTCAATTGTGTCCAGCTCTTAGTTGGATAATAATTATGTCATATGAGGAGCTTTCTGTAGATTTATTTTCCCCCTCCCTCTAATTGATATTGTGTTTGGCTGCCATGTCTTTTCTTGGCAAGAAGATTAAGTGCTTGCTAGCTAAAGCGATCTCTACACTATTTTGCCCTCCACAAACTGGGATTTTCTTAGCAAAGATACTGGAGTATTTTGCCATTTCCTTCTCCAGCTCATTTTACAGATGAAGAACTAAGGCAAACAGGGCTAAGCAACTTGCCCAGAGTCACACAACTAGTAAGTGTCTGAGGCCAAATTTTAACTCCTGAAGATGAATCTTTCTAACTTCAGGCCTGGCACTTTATCCACTGTGCCACCTAACTGCCCATGTGACAATTAGCTATCTGTAAATAGCTATTAGCTATCCCCCACCACCTATACAATGAGAGTGGGAATAAATGACCTTTAACATCCTTTCCAGTTCTAAATCTGTATTCTTTCAACTGTTTGAAAAGTACTGATCAAGATAACCAAATAGAGTTTTGTTTATCTATAGGATACAAAATAAACCACTTGATTTTTTCCTCACTTGATTAAATTAGTTCTAACTGAATTCACCAACCTAATCGCTTATTTAGTATTAGATAGACAAAGACTGAGAGTGACTGAGTCCTAGGTTCTACAATGGAAGCAATGGCCATAAATAAACAAATCTGCATAGACATGCTACATAGAAAGGACTTTTGCCCATCACTCATCTCTCGTTTAATCCTAGTTACACACAGAGATTATAATTCCCAAAGGATAATTTTTCAAAATTCCTAAAAGACAGCAGGAATACAAGAAATTTAACAAATGTAGGCCATGAGCTTGATAAAAGGAAGAAATGAAAATGGAGACATTTTGTTCTGGTAGCTACCTCTGCTCCTTTCACTCTGGACCTTACACTATGACTTGATCTCTGGAGAAAACAAATTAAACAACCTCCTGAGTAGAAAAAGAAGGTGAAAACTTGTCATTTACAGACTCATCCCTCAATATGATATGTAGCCATTTCCCCCTTATAATCAATTAAGCAAGAAATATTAAGTGCCTTCTATTTGCCAGGCACGGAGCTGGGGATAAAAAAGAAGGCAATCAGTAAACAGATCTGCCAGAGGGGCAGTAAGTTGATACTGTTCTTTGTTCATTCAGTGGTGTCTGACTCTTTATGACCCCATGGACCATACTGTCCATGGAGTTTTCTTGACAGAGATACTGAAGTGGCTGGCCATTTTCCTTCTCCAGAGGGCTAAGACAAACAGAGATTAAGTGACTTGCCCAAGGTCACACAGCTGGTATCTGAGAATGGATTTAAACTTAGGTCTTTCTGACTCCAGGCCAAGTGCTCCATCCACTGAACCATTTAGTTGCCTCTTATGTTGGTACATATGAAGAAAATACTCACAGTCCAAGTGTCCCTCCTCACTCTGGAGAAATGTGAAATAATCTTAACTGAACTGACAGCAAAAATCACCCTAAGTAATTAGCTCCTTTTCACTTTCTATATATCTCTAGTTGAGCCACTCTCATGACTGAAGAGGTGCAGAGAGAGGGCAAACAGTGTATTGTAAAGGGATTCTTTACCAAGTCCATAGATAGATTTCAGGAGGTCCATTAACTTGAATGAGGAAAAAATTACATCTTTATTATAACAGAATTCTGGTTTCTTTTGCAATTCAGTGTGTCTTATTTTATGCATTTAAAAATATTTTGAAAAGGGGTCAGCAGGCTGCCAAAGAGGTCCAAAACATACAAAAGGTTAAGAATCCCTATTTATCTTACTCAGTATCTACCTGTCCAGGCACTGATACTTGGAAGATATATCCCTGGGTCTGTTCATGTTGGAACACTCATGAAGCCTCTTAAACAATCCATTCATACTTTTGCCCGAAGCTGAAGAAACATTATGATGTCCTATAAACTATTGAGTAAATTCTCAGTCTGATGTCACAGTGTGGTATCCATTCTCTGTCTCCCTCTGTCTCTCTCTCTTTTTTTTTTTTTTGCTTTACAGGTACACACTTTATTTGACTATAACAACATTTTTTTTCCCTTTGCCCTTGATTTTGGTGTGCTATATTTTAATTCTGTGTTACACCTGGGAGATGTACCAACAAAACAAGAAAGCAGGATGGTAAGAGTCTATTTCTCATCTTTTTGGTTAATGATCTTCATATGTCATGATAGACCTGTAACATAGCTACATAAATATCATTTTAAATGAGTGCGTATGTGTGTATATGATATGTGTATGGCTGTGAGTACATAAATTACATGTCTGCATATGCAAGGAAGGAGAGAGAAGGAGAGGGGGAGAGAAGGAGAGAGAGAGAGAGAGAGAGAGAGAGAGAGAGAGAGAGAGAGGAGGGAAGAAGAGGTAGTATATAGTGAATAGAGAACTGTCCTGGAAGCTAAGAAGACCTGTGTTCCAGTCCTGCTTCTGATACATACTGGCTGTGTGACCTTAGACAAGTAAGATCCACTTGGGGAAATTTTCAACTGAGTACCTAAATGCAGAGCCATAACTAGGAATAGTTGCAATTGGAGCAAAATCATTTGTGGGAACAGGGATGATAGGCAGTAGTGGGGTAGATAATATGACTACTGTAGTTACTACGAGGAAGGGAATGGTTCATCTCTTCCTCCTGAAGGAGTTGAGAGGAAAAGTGGGCCTCAAGAGAAGGGCACCCCAGTCAAAAGGTAGGGCATAGCCTAGGAGCAGTTTTGCCAGCTATAGCATAGAAAGACCATTAGGTGAGGCATTGGGATAGTAGTAACCATAAGGGAAAGCATGCCTTCCCCTATGATAGAACATGCCCTCATACTAAAATGTCAGCATCCTGGGAGAAAGCTCCATTTGGCCCATGCTACTTATGGCTCTGTCAAAATATAAATCTTAAGTATTGGGTATCTAATCATGAATTCATATTATATGCATGGTAAGCTTTTTAAAGATGTACATTCCATTGAAAAACCATTAGAAGCCATACAGAAATTTCTAAGAAGTCATTTTCTTCTCATTTCCTATTGCCCTGGTTTATATGTTCACTTCTCTCCTGATATATCCTTTGCAGCTATAACCCTAGCATTCCCAGGCAAAGGGTTCTGAAGTTGACAAGAATGGTCCTGGTGCTGGTAGGGGTGTTTGTATTGAGCGCCACACCTTATCACGTGATCCAGCTAGTGAACCTGCAGATGGCACAGCCAACACTGACTTTCTATGTGAGCTATTACCTCTCTATCTGCCTCAGCTATGCCAGCAGTGGGATCAACCCCTTTCTCTACATCCTGCTGAGTGGCAATTTCCGGAAACGCCTGACTCGGTGTATCCACATCCAAAGGAAGACAACTGAGAGGGAAATAAACAATATTGAAAACACTCTGAAATCAAGCTTTTAGTGGGTGTCCCTGGTTCACTGAGGACATTGAAACACATATTGGCCTAGACAAGGCCTGTTTCTGGAGGTACATAGAACAGGCCCAATAGAATGTAGTAGTAACCTTTATTCTTGTACAAGTATGACACAATGTCATAAGTCATTAATGAAACAGGTCAGATGTAATCAGTTCAATGTGTTCATTGTAGATAAGATTTTGTTCTCTCTTTGGAGGCAGAAGTTACATTAAGATGTCTGGAGTTCCCGGTTCGTATTTATTATCAGCAATCTGTGGTGGTGTTGCTAACTAAGTCACCTGGCCACATAGCCTTCTATATTATGGCCAACTGCCTTTTTGTGAAGTCCTATTAGTACTTAAGAATCTGAGTCCCTTTTAAGAAGGGGTCTTGTGCTCATTTCCTCACTGTAGCACCTAGTGCATAGTGAGGCCCCACGGTGCTCTGACTTCTGCTCTTTTTTTTTTAATATTGAGAAAAAATCTTTAAAAAGCAAAGATAGGATTATCTCCTCTACATGCTTGAGTCTAGCTCAAAAGTCTAGCTTTGAAATCTCTTGCCTAGAGGATCCACTATTTTGAGACTTTGAGACCTAATATAAGAGGTCACAAGTATATTTTGTAGTTTAATAACTTGCTATTGTTTATTGTCTTTGTTTTTTGTTGTTCTTGTATTTTCAAACTATGGGAAATGAGTAGCACACTGTAGTGTTTCCTTCAGATTGTTAATCCAACACCTGACATGTATTCTTCCTATTAAGGAGCATGCCTATATAAACAGAGTCAAAAGTATATCATTTTCAAATCATAAGCATTCATTACAGACCTTTTCTCCTCTAGATATAAATTATACATATATATATACACATATACACATGTGTATGTATATGTATATATACATATATAGTGCATATGTGCATAAATTGAAAATAGCAATGGTTTTTAGAGCAGAAAGTACTGTTTGTTTCAAATAGCAAATGAAATATATATAACACAACTTCCATTACTGAAATGCTTAAGTGACTTGCATCACTGGCAATTGGATCTAATCTTCAGGAAAGATTCTAATAATCTACCTTCCCCTTGGGGCTCAGATTCTCTCTAGTGAATCAAACTGGTAAAACATTGGATACAGACAGTAGTTGGAAGACATTGTACTTGGAACTGGAGCTTGATGCAATAGAAAACCATTTGAAACATTTTAGGCTTTTTTTTCCCTATTGCAATATCTAATTTCAAGTATGCATGGTGCCAACAAAGTGGGTGCAATCACTTAAGGTGAACTATGTTCCCATTCCTTTTAGCTCTGTAGCTACCATAGTAAAATTTATGCTTGCCTCAAATGCTTAAATCTTGCACTTTAAAGGCTGGTCAAATTCTTAGGGACTATGGATCTAGGAAGCTTCATTCTTAACCCCTCCGAATATGGTTGTTAGTTCTCAAGCACTCAAATCTCTAAGATGTAATATAAGCAGTCACATATAAATTTTGTAACTTAACAGCTTGCTATTGTTTATTGTCATTGTCTTTTTTAAACACTGGCACTAAATAATTTGATGTTGTATAAAATTTTTCAAATCTGCTTGGAGGCTATTGACAAATGGATTTTTTTCCTAACAATATTTTCAATTACCTTAAAATCATTGCAAACATCAAACATGCAATAATACTTAATAGGTTGAGGAAAGAGTCCCTTCCCTCTGCCGATGAGTTGTAAATTAATATGATAGCTAATGAAGCATGAATGAAGCTGGTGACTTTTTGTTACCTTTGTATATTTTTTTTCTGTAGATAAGCACATTTATATGCAAATATTCAAGGATGATAAAGCTTCTTGATGTAATAGATATTTCTCCCCATAACACATATTTATGCATAATTCTAAGTAAATTTAATAACTATTTCTATACATTTGATTAACACATCAATATTGTATTGTTCACTTTTCTATAAGACTTTAAGGTATGCACAGTGCTTTCCCTATATCAGCCCTGTTAAAGTAACTTTATTAATGTCATTTTACAAATGTGAAGGCAAATAATTTACCCAAGGTGACACAGCTCATAAATATCAGAATTAGGTCTCAAATCCAGTTCTCTTGACTTGAGAGCTCTTTCCATCACACCTCTTACTACTAGTTATCTTATGAGCTCCTTCTACTATTCCCTCCTCATGTACATTCAGATCTAGTTGAGTCATTTCAAGTTTGGGGTATTGGCTTTGTTTAGGACTTTCATAAAAAATCATCTCAGAAGTCATCTTACAACTATGTGAAATTGCTTATTACCGTAGCTCTAGTTTTCTGTCTTCACTTTTGACTTTGTCTTATCTAACCCATTCCAAAATTTAATTTGCTTAGCTCAGCTTGTGCATATCAGAGCTTGGTCATGTGTATATCAGAGCCTTGTCAGGACAAGCTCCTTTGAGGACCAGGAGTTGTAGAAATGCATGAACCATAGCAGCATATATTCATCTCATTTGGCTCCAGCTGTTCTGCTTGACCCTGATCACCTTCACAGACTTCATCTTCTCTGATCTTTCTCTCTCTTTCTTCCTTCCTCCTTCTCTCCTTCTCTCTGTTAAGTCAAATTCTTGATATTCTTCTCATAACCTTCTATAGCTCTTCTGAATTCATGGGTATATGTTTTTCCTTTCATCTTTTTTATGTTCTTTTAAAATATAAACTCATCAGAGAGCTCACTGTGCAGTCACATTTGTTTCTTTCCCATTTGGAATTATTTGTGATTTCATTGTAAGAATTTTATTTTTTCTAATTTATATTCTTCTTGAAACATAGTCCTTTTGATTGTTTATATGCTTATATAATCATACTTATGATCATATTTTTCTTTTAATTTTTTGGCAAATTTCTTTACTAAAGTCATGAGTCAGAACTGTTTCCAAAGTACAACTTACTCTCATCACTTCACCTACCTTCTGAGAAATGAAATTCTTACTAAGGAAATCAAGAATTTAACAGATGCTCTGCTTTTAGCAGATTGAGACTCTCAGCAGATATCTGGATAGCTGAAGTCCTCTAACAATAATATAGTTTACTGCTCTAACAGAATATATAATTTGTTCTGGGAAAGCATCAGCCTAGAGTAGTGGAAAGTATTCTGGATGGGGAACTAGGAGATGGGTTCCAGCCCCAGCTCTGCCACTAATGAGCGATGTAACATCAGGAAAATCACTCCCCTTTTCTAAATTTCAGTTTTCACATCTGCAAAATGAAAACATTAGATAATTTCTAAGTCCCCTTCACACTGCAGCATTCTATTTTATGAATATCCATAACCTCTGTCTAGCTTGGAGGACACCATTTGCCTGCATTGCATTAGGCACCATGAGGGAAATAGATGTATAACATGGTGCTTGTCCAACAAAGATATTACTATCTAGTTGGGAAAAAAAAAAAGCTGTCAAACAGTAAGTAACTGGTGACCAATACAGGACAGTATATAATTGAGGGCTAAATTATATGGTAGATGTGCTAAATTCTATAATTCAAAGAAAGGGGAAATGGATGGAGATTGGAGTAACCATGAAAGCATGAAAATGAGGCTTAGAGCCATAGGATTTGGATGCATGAAAAGAAGAGAAGAAGGAGAGCAACATGAATGAAGAATTCTTCTTCTAGCCATCCTTTATTCTACATTCCTAGTGGTACCACCCTTGTCTAAACACTTGCCTAGATTATTGTAATATCCCCCTGGGTAATGAGAATAAAAAGTAGTGTCTTTGAGGGTCAGTGAGGGAAGGGACTCCCTGGAGCAGAGATTTGGTCTTTGAAGAGTAGGGTATAGAATTGGGTGGGTATGGTGTGGCAACAGTGTAGAAGACAATCTTAAAACTCAAGCAGAGGAATTTAGACATGACAGAGGTTGGATAGGCTTTTAAGCCAGGGAACAACATGATGAAAGCAGTATTTTAAGGTTACTAGACAATGATGTGTGAAATGGAAGGAGGAGACACTGGAAGCAGGAAAGCCAGCTAGGAGGGTATTAAAAAAAATCTAAGCATGTATCTAGATAAGAGTGTTGGCACTGAGGATTTAGAGGAAGGGACAGATGTTAAAAAGATTTCAAAGGAAAAGGAAAAATCCACAAGCCTTCATGGCTTAAATAGGAATAAGAAACCCTCTGAGTACTCATTTCACAAGATCATAGATCCTTCCAGAATCTTGGAGGCATCTAATCCAACCCTGTCACTTTACAGATGAGGAAACTGAGACTCAGGAATGTTAAGTGACTTATTCAAGTTAAACATGTGTTGGTGAGACCAAGTGTTAGGGCTCACTGGAAGTTGTGATCATGGACATAATGCAATCAGGATACCTATGTCATTGGAGACATTTCCCCCTGATGATTACAGTGCCAAATGAATCCCTCATCTGAGCTGCATAGAGCCCCCCAATAAACTCTGCTAGTGCCCTAGAACTGAAGCTCTTACTTCCTGCTTAGCTGTAGAAACACAGTATGTAAATATTATCTTAACCTCAGAAAAATTCCCCAAGGGATTATAATAACTTGATGTTAGTCAATTAGCTAACAAGTATTTATTAAGCACTTAGTTTGTGCTGAGCACTAATTCCTAATTACAAAGACAAGCAGAAAAATAGCTCCTGCCCTCAAGGAATTAATATTCTAATAGAAGACAACACATAAAAGAAAGCTGGAGTGGGAGAATAGGGGAATGAGAGGTGAAGGTACCAGTGGGGGAGGGGAGGGACCTTATAGAGAAAGTCCAGGAGGAGAGTCAGGAGTACTGCCTGGATAGGAATCCTAGAAGTTCTGGGAGGAACCAGCCAATCAGAGACAGGGCCTAAGAGGCAGAGGATCCTTTCACTGTGCAAAATTCAGGGCTGGAATGAGCCTCCAGGATAAAGAGATTTCTAGACATTTTAGAGAAAGTTTGGGAGGAAAGATTTAGGACATCAATTTTATAAATCAATACAGGTAAGCACAGGGGCAGCTAGGTGCCCCAGTGGATGGAGTTCTGGGCCTGAAATCAGGAAGACTCATCTCTTGAGTTCAAATATGTGTTCAGACACTTACTAGCTATGTGCCCCTGGGCAAATCATATAAACCTGCTTGCCTCAGTTTTCTTATCTCTAAAATGAACTAGAGAAGGAAATGGCTGGCCCCTCCAGTATCTCTACCAAACAAAACCCAAATGGGGTCATGAAGAGCCAGGCATGACTGAAAAACAACTTAACAACAACAGTTAAAGCACCCAGAAGCCAGGGTGATCAACAAACAAACAGCAACAAACCCTGTAGTTTGCATTTTAAGTAGCTTTTACTGAAATTTATTTTCTTTGCTTGAATAATTTCATTTTTTTTCTTCTTCCCATGGAACCAGATTGTTTACATCCTCCAAGATTCCTCTTTTGAATAAGTGTTCTATTTGTGGATTCGGGGAGACCTGGGTTTGAATTCCACCCCCAGACACTTACTAGTTGTTGACATTGGGAAAGTCACTTAACTTTTGGGGACTTAATTTTCTCATCAGAAAATGAGGTATTTGGGCTCGATCTCTAAAGTCCATTCTAGCTCTAGGTCAATGTGATACCCACAGCAGCTGCAATGAATATGCAGGCATATTTCCAGGTTTGAATTGTAAGATAGAACAGACTCTCTTCTTCAAAGATAAATCCAAGATATTTATTCCTATATCAGAAAGCCAAATCCACCATGGTAATAAAGAAGTTGGTATACATTACCAATGCAGGAAGCACCACCATCCCCAAGTCTTCGCTCTGTCAGGCCTCCCCACAAACAGCTCCCTTAGGCAAAATGCCCCTCTTTCTCTCTCTCTCTCTCTCTCTCTCTCTCTCTCTCTCTCTCTCTCTCT
>NW_027187391.1:55492074-55534313 GCF_028583685.1 Petaurus breviceps papuanus
TCTCTCTCTCTCTCTCTCTCTCTCTCTCTCTCTCTCTCTCTCTCTCTCTCTCTGCTTCACCTTGCTCTCCTGCTCTACCTGTTCCTGTTGTACCCATTTGGCAAGCTCATCCCTCCACAGGTTACATGTGACTCAGGCTCAAAACAGGTCACATAGGTCTATTAATGGGCAAGAAAGATCTTTCCATTCCATTAACAATACATTGACAATGCAATCTCTTATCATATGAGCCCCCAGGAAGCCTTTCCAGACCATTCTGGAGTCTAGTAATTTCTCCCCTTCTCCATTCTGACATCCCTAGTCTCTCTACATTGTACAGTTATCATGTACTGCCTTATGGAAGCTGTTGAACTTATCAATTTATTGTATGCTCATTTCAATCTTGTATATAACTTTTTCTGTGTTTATGCCTTATCTCCTCAATTTCATTAAAAACTCATGGAGAGTAGTGATTCTGTTGTATTCGACTGTATCCCACACTACACCTTGCATGTAGTTGGTGCTCAATAAATATTTGTCCTCTTTGCCTTATATTTTCCACCACAGGTAGAACTGCAACCCTTCATTATAAATGGTTTATTAGAATTTTACACTTCCTTTATACCTTTCATTTGAGGAATTTATAGCACTTTTACAAATTGTAGACAGAGACCTCTATTTGTAAAGCATAAAGACATGGATCATTTCCTATGATTTAAAAGCAGGCATCCCAGAGGTACAGAGCAACATTTTGACTGGAAATCTTCAATGTCATTCTAATAACTGAATGGAAAGGTTTTGACACTCCATTTAGAACATTCTGCCTGAAAGGTTCCAAGATATCCAGCTGAGAGAATACTTATTTCAGTTTCTCTGCTTCATGTATCCTGTCATGGTGTTATGAAATACATGAATAACCTCCCTGAGTAAATGATGTCTCCACCTCCATTTGAAGTTATTAGCTTAGGTAATGGGCTACTTTTCTGAAGGATAAGAAATTTACCATCTTCTAAATTATGAGATAGAAATCTGCAGGGACAGAGATAACCATTATTCAAGGTGAGACTTTGCCTCAGGGATGTAATGGTTGAAATTCAGAACCACCTAGAAGCTCTAATTATTGATTATATATATATATATATATATATATATATATATATATATATATATATAAAATGGATGGAAAACTGAGGCTTACCACTTCTGCTGCCTGGTTTCTTCTCTCTATTAAAAGTTGCCCTCAGGATCATAGAATCATTGATTTAGAGTTGGAAAGGGCCTTAAAAGCCAATTCCAACATTCATTTTACAGATGAAGAAACCAAGGTCCTGAGAGGTTAAATGATTTGACCAAGATCACATAACTAGTAAGTGACTGAACCAGGATTCAAAATCCAGGTTCTCTGACTCCAAATATAGCACACTTTCTACTGAAATTACATAAAATTCATTCACACTAAAGTACAAATGACTTTTGCCCAAAATTTTTCCCAAGGAGATTACATTTCAACAATATAACAACAAGCACCCTAGCATACACAGGATGGCTGCTAGTACAGGTTCTTTGATCTGCTTCTCTAAAGGAAAGCAACTTTAAAGGGGTGAACAATCTTACTTTAATTACACACACACACACACACACATATCATTCACTTAGCTCAGGGGGAAAAGTTAGCACTCTGAACTTCAGAGGAAATACAAATAGAAATTACAAGCAGAAATAATACAGCAGAGAAAATAACACAAATCTACAAACAGGGTTCCCAGCCATCTAACCAAAGCAATACATATGGTTACCAGAGAAGCACTGACATTTTAATCGCACCAACACTTCAATGAGTGAGTCCCAAAGCAAAACCTCACTTCAGATTATATATAACCTTCTTCAGAGCCAGAGGGCATCATAACCCTCATGACCCACTGCCTAATTACAAAGTAACAAAAGGTGTGGGCTTTCCTGAAAAACAAACTCCCCTTGTCAAGCTTTCCTTGGGAGGCCTATTAATGGGCAAGGAAGATCTTCAACTCCCATTAACATTGTAAACAGGGATAAAATTCTCAAGTTAAAGTAACAAAGTTTCCATTGGTTTGCCTGGGCAACCTTCTTAAATTCATGCATTGGTGAGCAAGAGGAGGTATTCCCATTGTGAAAGAGCCCCCTCTCTATACTTCTGAAATATGCCCCCTAAGCACTGCTCTGGCCTATCTATAGGACAGAGCAATCAGTTCTTTTGGTAGTAATCAACAATTTGATTCCGCCCAGGGTGTCTGTAACAGTAAAGTGACCATCACCTGATTTTTGTCAGGAGGAACCTGACCTTCCCATCATGTGCCTCTGTTAACATTTTTCGTGTCAGGCAAAAGAATACCATACCTTCTTATTCCTGAATAGAAGTCAAAGGTCAACAATATGGCCTTCAGGTAACTAACATAGGCTTCATCTCTTCATTATCACTTAGGAAGTTGTGGCTTGCATTTTCCCCAATGGTCTATATAATCACCGCCAAACATTTTAACTCTTCCCTAATTTGGGAAGGCCTTGTTCCTAACCCATTCTGCACAGTTCCTCAAGAAGGAATTATATTTCTTTTCTTTCTTTCTGAATAATTATGGGAGGGGAAAAGGTAGAGATTTAAGTCTCTGAGGTGATAAATGAAGAATAATAGAATCACAGGCTAGAGGTGTAAGGGATCTTTGATGTCATCTAGTCCAAAACCTTCATTTTAAACAGTTGAGGAAACCAAAAGTGGCAAGCAGCAAAGCTAAAGTCTGAACTCAGGTCCTCTATCTCACTCTTTCCAGTACACCATAAAGGACCTTTTACAGACTATTAATTGTATTAATAATAACAATTCATTTCATTTTCTAGAATTGTTTTCAAGTACAGCTTCACAAAAAGCATAAATGATAACCATCAAGTCATCATTCCAAGCAAACAACAGCTAGAACATAAATCAGATCACTGCAATGTACAAAGTATATTTGCATATGCATACATATTTGTATATACATAGTATATCTGGACAACTTTACCTTACAACTTTTTTGGCTTTCTATGGGTATGAGGTTTCATAAGTATTTTATTTCATCCAGTAAGTTATTTTATCCATTTTCCAATAAGAAAAAAGCCCAAACTATTTATGTTTCTAATTAAAGGTTAAATGTTCCTTCCAATTCATGTTCAGGAAATTTTCTATAATGTGACACAATTATATGGGGGAAATATTTGGCATGGACAGCTACATATTTTATTTTGTTATCAAACATATACATAGTAAAGTATACTATACTCCAACTGATAAACCTGTTTTTCTCACTATTTTCAAGTTACTTGACTTCACAACTATTCAGCTTCTAAACTGTTTCAATCATGCCCTACACTAAAAAGGGAAAGTGATTTCAAAGGCAGTAAATCAAAGATGTAGCCTTTCCTGACCCTGTATCATGAATTCATCAAAAGCCATTTCCCAGAGAAGCAATGCCTAACTGAACCTAAGGTTGCTTAGTTGCATGGCCAAGTCAAATTAATGAGTATTTAGTCAATGCTTACTATTTATCACATGCCGTGTTAAGTTCTGGGGATACAAATATGTGCAAAAAGAATGCCAGTCCCTGCCCTCAAAGGCTTACATTCCTATGGGGGGGAGACAACACATAAAAAAGGAAACTGAAAAGTTGGGGGTGAAGGACAAGATATGAAGGTACCCAGGGTACCTTTGTAGAGAAGGAAGAGAGTCAGGAATGAAGCCTGGGAAGGAATAAAGATATGGGGGCCCAGGCACCCTCCTTGAGATGAAAGTTCTGGGAGGACCCAGTCGATCAGAGGGAAAAGTCTCAGGGATGGAGGGTGCTTCCAGTCTATGAAGTCTAGGGCCAGACTGACACTCCAAGGTAAAGAGGTTTCTGGAGCATTGTAAAGAAACCCCAAGAGAGTTAGAAGTGTGACTTGGAGAAGAAAGACCCCGTGAGGGTATAGTCACAGCACAAGGAAAATCAATAAATAAACACAAAGGAAAACACATCTAAGGACATCTAAATCCCATAGATATGTGCTCCACCATGTAGTGAGAATAAGTATATTAATTTAGGATGAGCACCTCCTTTTTATTTTTAAGCCTCTATTTTATAACTAACATTGTTATGTAAATTGTTTTTCTGTTAAAACATAGAGATTTGAGTAGTATAGTTTGGCAATGAAATGTGTATTCCCCATATTTGGTAAAAAAAAAAAAAAACTATTAGTGATAAATGTGTGTCCCCCAATTTGGTAAACAACTGTTAACAATATGTGTTTGTGTCTTAATTTTGGTAAATAGCTAATAAACATTTGCTAACGACATTAGAAAACTAAAGCTCTAATTAATAGTTTCCTTTTATCATAAGCTTAGGTTGTCAATCACTAATCAAAATTTAGATGTAACTTGTAAATGTCCCTTAAGCAAGGCCCCAGAAACCCCAGCTATTGAGTCTGTTCCTGAGTCATGAATAAGATAAATTGCTGGGTCCTCACATTTGAAGATTTGAGCATTCTGTTTTTGCTCAAGAGCAAAGCCATTTGATAGGCACTTGTCAGAATGCCATCTCTGAGAAATACCCACAGATTGTGGCTGGGTAGAGAGCAAACAGTGTAAACACATTTTTTGGAACCTCTAGGAATCAAGCTCATGGTTTGTTCCTAGAAGGTTAATGTTAATTATAATGTTAATAAAGTTTGTATGTATTGAGAAATATGTCTAGTTGGTGTTTCTATCATACATAACATAAAGTGGTTTTAAACATGCACCATGTGTAACACGTGGAAAACAAATTTCTGCTTGTTTCTTTGTCATTCTCTCCAAGTACCATATCACTCTGAGAAATTTGAATACATCAAAGGACCCATGACTTTTGTGATGTAGCCACTACCCTTAAAAATATATATTTTATATATATACCTGCATCTACCTAGCATATTGGAGATCTTCCTATGATTTCATTAATATTTTGTAATCATCATGGGCGGCCAGGTAGCACAGTGAGTAAGAGCACTGGTCCCAGAGTCGGGATGACCTGGGATCAAATCTGGACTCAGACACTTAGCACCCACCCAGAAACACCTGGCTGTGTAACCTTGAGCAAGTTACTTAACCCCAAATTGCTTACGGACAGCCAGGTGGCTCAGTGAGTAAGGGCACCGGCCCCAGAATCAGGATGACCTGGGATTGAATCTGGGCTCTGATACTTAGTACCATACCCAGAAATAACTGGCCATGCAACCTTGAGCAAGTTATTTAACCCCAATTGCTTAAAAAAAATATATTTTGTAATCATCACTATGCTTTTCATTTACTAAGTTTGGGGAAGCTCATCACTTAGCTTAGCAGAGGCATGAATTTTACTGATTAAAACAACTCCCAAACTTGATATAACAAGGCATCAAGGGGTTGTGATCTGTGTCTATGAAAAGAGTACACACACCAATGAAATTGCAACTACTTTAAGTTTTGAATTACAATTATAAAGAGGTAAGCCAATAGGAGTAAGTCAGTGGTGAGATTCAAAATAATGCTGATCTTAAGCTTTATGTCCATTTTTCAGGTTTCTGAATCAGTCAGACCTTCTCTTGAAGGGTACTATTTTTTTCCTTTCTTTCTTTGAATGTGTGTTTGTATGCATGTTTTCCTACAGATAATCTATAGAATTGAGTAAATCCTGAGTAATTTATGCTCATTTGAAGGAGCAAAATGAAATAATTCAAATCAAGTAAATACCTACAGGGAAATAGCAGAATGGAAAAGGGGAGAGTGTGCTAGACTTGAAGTCAGGAAAAGTTAGATTCACATCTTGCCTCCAAACTTACTAGCAGGGTAACCAAGACAAGTCCTTTCACTTACTTAAGCTTCTATAAGTAAATATAAAATAATACCTATTCTACTTGTCCCCAAAGGGTTATTGTAAGACTCAAATGAGATAATATATACAGAATATTCCAAAAGTCTTAGTGATGTTTTATATTTTAACAGCTTAAAACTTCCCTATGGGAAAGTCTATATGCTTTGTGATATAAAGTGATATATGTCATCTATTATTATAACTATTATGTGCCAAAGACTGTAGTATACACTGGAGACCAAAGTATGAAAACATATATAATCCCTACCTTCAAGAAGTTTATAGTCTAATAAGACATACATGGCATAATCACAAACAAGAGTGAGGTAAGATAGAATATGATGAGGGCAAAGAAGATACTTTCAGAAAACTTGAATAGGGAGAGATCACCTTCAGCTAGGATCAGAAGAGAAAATTTCACATAGGTCAAAGGTAGGGGTCTACCCCAACTCCAACTAATCACAGAACGACCAGACATCTTCCTTAAATCAATCGATTCAAAGTAAACTAGCTGTGAATAAGTCTTTAATCAGTGTAAAAGGGTCACAGGGGTTTTAGGTCATTGGGTAAAGAGAGGTGAGGCCACATGGAAAGTAGCATGTTATTGGTCAAAATGAATCAGTGATGCCCCATGGGTATATTTTTTTAAAAAAAAACCAGCAAGTCCAATTAGAAAAGCATTCCAGCAGCAGGACAGTATAGGAGTCAAGAAACTCTAGCTAAGCCTGTCAGAAAAAATTCCCTTCTTACCTCATACTCCAAGTGATGAGAGCCTATAACAGTGGCATTGGAATGGGAGTGGCCAGCAATAGAGGAATTGCCTACAGACAGAGGTAAAAAGACAGTCACGTGAGGATTGTGACAGTTTTAGGGAGTGATACTTCCTCATGTCAAAGAAAAATGCCAACTGCGGATTCAACAGAGATACCCACCCTCAGAGCCCCAAAGAGAGATATGCTTAAGAGAAATTTCCCAAAGACTCTACAAGAGACTTCCAGTAAATAAGAGATAAACATTTGCCTTTTGGCCATGGCTGTTTTCTAGACATATTAGTCACTAGTTTCTAGACATATGAGTCACTTGTACTCTGTTGGCCACAGCTGTTTTCTAGACATATAAGTCACTTGTACTCTTAAGTTTGAGTCCATTCCTTTGAGAGACATGGGGGAAAGGGTGGGGTTGTTTTATGCTAACTCTTTTTACAATGTATGTGGTTTTTTATGTATGTGTTTATGTATATATGTGTGTGCATATATATATACACAGTTATACATGCACACACACAGAGCAGAGGTAACTGGCTAATAGTAATCAATGCGAAGTACATATTGGGCTTGTAACTAGCAGTACTAGAAAACCCAGATATTCAGCATTATCTCTACACCTTGAGAGTAGAAAGTCAATCATACTCTGAGGATTCAGCATGAGAGTATAAAGTGCAAATTAGGAATATGCCTCTAGAATGGTTGTATAATGACCCCAGATGGCCTCTCTACTCTGCTAAAAGCAAAAACTCCAGAGAACTCAAAACTCCTGAATTACCTAGTCAGAGTAAGACTAACAATAATGGCCTAAAGTCCATTTCCCAGTACTAGACAGTTTGAATATAAATTACATGCCAGTTCCAGGAGTCCTTTCCACCCAACCCCCTTCCCCAACAACATGAATCAGCCCTATTCCCTAGATCTTCTTGTACCCTTCTCCAATGCCTGACCCTGCTTGACCCAGAAAAGAATCATATAAAAACCTTGACCTTCATATTTTAAATATATCCTCTCAAAAAAAGCTGGTTTACTTCACTGTCTTGTTGTGTGCTCTGTGTTTCCTTCTAGACGATTTCTAATGTTCCCTACTGTCATAAATGCCTTGTGAAACAGGGTGCTAGAAAGGACATAGTGCTATATCTGGGCTTCAAAGAAGAGGAATTCAATAGGTACAGAGATTACCTGTATGAAAACATGGAGGTGAGACAGTGAGTGGAGGAAGGAAATCAAAGGAGAGTTAATTGCTCTCATCTGCTTGAAAATGAAGGGGAAGAGAGAGGAGATGGAGTAGAGTAAAATAAAGCTGGAAAGATAAGTAAGTCTGATTTTAGAGGCCATTTGCCAACTAATTCAACAAACAGGAGTTTGTGCTTAGTATCTGAGGCAAAAGTGAATGACAAAGGTTTGGGGGAGGCAATGGAATCATTGCCTTCATCATCATTATAATAATCATAACATTTGTATTGAACTTTAAAGTTTTTAAAGTTCTTTATACATATTTCCCTGACTTAGGACTCAACTACTGTTCTTCTCATCCACTCCTAACCCTGTCCTTTCTGCTGCTTAAGATAGCTTCTCCATACTTCTTTCACCTAGTGTCTCCTTTACTGGATTCACTCTTTCTACCCACATACCTCTTCCACAAGATCCAGTCAATGGCACTCTGCCCTAATATCAAGCCTGAAAACCCCCTTCAGAGTTTAGGGAACCAGAAGAAAGACTTTCCACCTGTAGACACCCCAACTCCCACTTCATATACAGGCACAGATATAATCATGTCACTCCCCTACCCAATAAATTCCAGTGATTCCCTATAGCCCTAAATTCAAATATTTTATCTGTATTTTATCCCTTTAAAATTTCTATTTATATAACTTTATATTGTGTATAATTATATATTTAACATACATAATACACTAATATTTGGTATATGTAATATACCATATATAAATAAATATTCATGCACTGGGGAAATGCTCCAAAATTTATTAATGGGGTGCACGATCAAAACAATTTGGAGCCTACGACAGACAAACTACAAACTATACTTATTAATCTGTGTCCAACTCTACATGACCCTGGTGGACCATAACACACCAATGTACCCATGTCCATGGGTTTTTCTTTTTTTATTGTTGCAAAGATACTAGTTTGCCATTTCCTTCTTCAGTGGATTAAGACAAACAGTTTACATGACTTGCCCAAGGTCACACAGTTAGTAAGTGTCTGAAGCTGGATTTGAATTCATGTCTTCCTGACTCCAGGCCAGCACTCTATTCATTGAGCCATCTAGCTGCCTCAAATTGTGCTATAAATCTTTTTACTAGATTTGAACTTTAAGCAAGTAACTTCATATACATTCTTTAAGTTTAGGAATCCAGCTATATGAATGAATATAATAACTTAAAAAATTCTAGAAAAGGATGAAAATGTATCAACTGGTTATTTTTAAATACCCACTTTGTGTCATAGGATTGTAAACTGAGGGAAATTTAAATTAAATCAAAACAAATTAAATGTTCAGAATACATATCCACTTGAAGTGGTAGCCCAAGCAACTGGAAAATTTAGCACTTTTCTCCTGAAAATAAAGCTTTGAGCTTTTCAGGATGAAAAGACATGAAAACTACATACCATGACTACTGGGAACATAAATTATGAAATTATGTTTTAGAGTTTCACCTCTCATTGAAAATCAGAGTTCTTTTTTATTTTTAAAGTAAAAAAAAAAAAAACAACCAATCTCAGTTTAAAGCAAAAAAAAATTGTCCATAAAATACCCAATTGTTTTTTTCTTTACAATCCTGAGCATATTCATGTGGCAAAATAAAATGTTCCCTTAATTTATAAAACCAAAGACTTTTGCTGTTTCATTTTTATCTCTGTATCCCAAATACCCTCTTCAGTATAGTGTACATAGTAGGTCCTTCAGAAATGCTTATTGGGGTGGCCAGGTAGCACAGTGAGTAAGAGCACCAGCCCCAGAGTCGGGATCACCGGGGATCAAATCCAGACTCTGATACTTACCACCACACCCAGAAATAACTGGCCATGTAACTTTGAGAAAAAAAGAGAAATGCTTATTGATCTATTGATTTCCATAAAGAATGCTTTGGTAGAACAAGTTGTGGTATACAATTGTGATGGAATATTATTGTGCTTTAAGAGACGACAAGCAGGATGGTTTCAGCAAAACCTAGGAAGACTTTTATGAACTGATCCAAAGCAAAGTAAACAGAACCAAGAAAACATTGTACACACTAATAGCAATATTGTAACAATGATCAATGGGGAAAGACTTAACTACTGTGATCAAGACAATGATCCAAGACAATTTCAAAGGAACCACAATGAAAAATGCTAACGACTTTCAGAGAGAAAACTGATGAACTCTGAATGCAGATTAAAGCATATTTTTTCACTTTATTTTTCTTGCTTTTTGTTTGTTTGTAGTATGGCTAAATGGAAATATGTTTTGTATTACTTCACCTTTTAAATTGATATTATATTGCTTGCCTTCTCAGTGGATGGGGGAGGAATGTGTGTGAGAGAGAATTTGGACCTTAATTTTGCTTTTTTTTGCTTTTTGGAGGGCAATTGGGGTTAAGTGACTTGCCCAAGGTCACACAGCTAATTTTTGTGTTGTGTCTGAGGCCGGATCTGAACCCAGGGTCTCCTGACTCCAGGGCCAGTGCTCTATTCACTGTGCCACCTAGCCACCCCTGTGGACCTTAATTTTTTTTTTAATAAATGTTAAATTTTTTAAAATGTAATGGGATATATTAAAAAAACAACTGGTGTTAAATGTTGCAATGTGTTAATGATCAAACTTGGCCCCAAAGAAGACATATGAGAAGTCACCTCCCCTTCTTTGAAGTAGATACTACGGGTATGAAACACTGCATATAATGTTAAACTTTTTGATATATTGGTTAATTTGACTTAACTTCCCTCCTCTCCTTTTTCATTCCAAGTAATAAAGGATGACTCTCTTGCAGGGGGGTGGGGAGGGAAACAGAAGAGGAACACAACAAAAAATATAGGTAATGTAAAAAAGATATCAATGAAAAATTATTTTTAAAAATACTGGATAAGTATGGGTTTATCTATAATATTTTTGCCAAGCAAGTGGCCTGGCTATCATAGTTCTGTGATAATACCACCACTACTATTTTTACTACTATCTCCCCTCATACCCTAATGGGGATATCCTAGCACCCTAAATCTAAGTCATTTGAATAGGAGTGCTGAACCCCCCCCCAAATATCAGACCTGCCTCCAGTCCAGCCTTTGCATTCATAATTTTGAGGAAAATTCATAGTGGAGAGGAGATACGCTTTCCCTATCACCAACAGCAACAATTGCTGACCAACTGCTACCAACAGGCAAATAAGCCACAAGGGCCTTGGAAATGGCAGCACTTCACTCAGTTTTCATGGCTCTCCTCTAGGAAAGCAATTTCTTTGGAGAAAGGGTCAGTCATTCCCATCATCTGCTAACCAATTGCCACAGACCAAGCAAGTAAGTTAACTTAGTTGAAGCAGCAGGCCACCCAGAGAGAAAGTAAGGTGACAGCATGTGAAAGACAAGTCAAATCATTACTATCACCTTGAGCACCATCTCTCCTCAGATCCTGATGAAGTAGCCCACAACCCTGAGCCTAATACCAAGCCTTGGGAATAGCAATGTTTCCAGCCCGAAGTCTTCAGCCATCATCCTGGGAAGCAATCCCTGCAGAGATTCAGGCTGGCAATTGCTCCTGCAGGTGCTATAGCTTCAGTTACTAAAGACCCAGGAAGAAAGAAAAAAAAAAAGATATTGCTACCAAAGTCCTTGGCACTCAGAAATTGATTGAATTTTATCAGTGGGAATGACATTAAAGAAAAGGAATTAACATCTGTTTTGCCACTACATTCTAAGCATCTTGAGACATTTACATCCGATTTGCAGCTGAAATGTTCCATATTTCGTTGATTTGAAGCTGAAAGCTTCCATAATAGGGGATTATCTCCCCCATTAAAATGTGAGATTCTTGAGAGCAAGGACTACCTCACTTTTCAGTTTGTACCTCCAGGGTTTAGCACAATGCTTTGCATATAGTAAGCACTTAATACATGTTATCTGACAAAGAAACCTATAATGGGGGTACCTGGACTAACTGGAGTCCAACCACCACTTTCCCAATTTCTCCTTACATTCTGTTGTATCCAGAAAACTAGAGCAAGACCCAAGTAACAATTTAGAATTGGACCCTTTCTTTTACTCCATGTTGGCTGATCAGGCCACATGGCAGGCTGAAGATGTACCACCCTACCGTCCTAGGTCGTACAGCCGAGATCTCATGTAAAGCCTCAGCATTTAAAGGGACACCACTCAGCCAACGATTAGGTATTACGTAAGCAGAAACTCACAGAGGCCACAATCAGTGATTGGTCAGTACACACATTAAAATTCTTCCAGCCAGAGCCAAGTCTTCCTGACCCGGAAGCCCGCCCACCTCCGTGAAGGTGAGCTGACTGGGTAAGGGCGGAGCTAAACCCAGAAGTCTGCTCACTTCCATGAGGGATAGCTGAGGCTGAAGAATGGGAAAGAATGGGGCCAGGCACCACATATCAAACTCAGTTTCTCTTCTTTTTTTTTTTTAACTCCCCACCCTGCTTTTCTTTGGCCACAGTTCTACACTCTCAGGCTATACTCATTCCAGGTATTAAATGGAAAGGTGTAAAATCTTACATATATTGATATGATATTGATGGGGTACCTGGGGTCTAAATCAATTTGTAACATCAATTTGTAAAACCAGTTTGTACAATTGTAACTGCAATTTGTATTGTCAAACTCTGCCCCTTCTCCCTATCCTCACTCTGCCTAGGCAACAACTTGTGACTCCTTTGTTCTTACTTAATCTCTTCACGTCTCCTCCAGTCTGACCCAAATCTCATCTAAACTATCTATGCTCTAAAGTCACAAGTTCCTCTCAGTAAGCCCTAACCTTTATCTATGCACTGAAGTCCCTTACATCCATCCGGTCAGCCCTGACAATGGCAGCCCTACCCTTTAAAAGTAAAAGCCTGTATCCCTCTCACTTGCAGGTCCCCTAAAGGACTCTTGCCCGCTTCTCATAGAAGCATAACAATAAACTTCTACAACTCTCACTCCAATTAAGCCTGAGACCTTGAATTCTTTTCTGGTCTTAGATAAGATCAGAGTTCCTGTTGAACCTAGAGGGAGCTATCCGTCATCAATATCATCTCTGCTGGATCTTCACACATGTATAGCAATCCTTTAATTCCCCTTGTATTGACTCCCTGTTACATTCTCCATGGTGACTCTCCAAAAACCCTTTCTTTGTGTCTCTAACACCAACCTTCAACTCCTCTGCCTTCTATGTCAATATAAGATACTCGGTTTCTATTTCACTGATACTGTTGTACATGGCCTAATTCTGGTTCCCTTGCTCCCCTCCCCTTGTAAGTAAGCAAACTGCCAGGTTTTAGCTCTGCCTAGGGAAACTCTCGGCCGGGAATTTCAAAATGTGTACTGTCCAATCACAGATTTTAGCCTCTGCAAGTTCCTGCTTACGCAGGCTTGCCTTTAAAAACTGATACTTTGCCTAGGCTCACGGCTGTTCAATTTGGGGTAGGTCCCCGAGCAGCCAACATGGCGCCAATAAAGGGTCAACTTCTAAATTGTCACTTGGATCTTGCTTGTGTTTCAGGTACAACAATACACGATACTATACTGTTAATGTACTCTCCTTTCATATGGAGCAGTTTGACTCCCATTCCATGTCAGGGACCCCTTTGACTACTCTATCTTAAATCCCCCTTCCAAGCTGTATTCCAGATCAGGGATCCCCTAAGCCACACTCACCCCAGATCAGAGATTACTTTTCTGACCCCTATCCCAGGTCAATAACCCCTTCATCCCCCATACCCCACCTCAAATCAGAGATTCCCTCTTCTGACCTCTATTCCAGACCAGGGACCTCCTGTGCCTCCCCCACCCTAGTTCAGAGATTCCCCTCTGACTCACATGCCAGCCCAGAGACCCTTCCTCTCTGACCCAGTTAACCCCTCTCATCTCAGATCAGGTTCCCAAATAAAAGTTCTGGAAAGAATTTAGCACAGCACCTGGTTAACTTGGCTCTTTTCATGATTGCAAGTTGAAAAAATTAAAACTAGCGAGTATGTGTTTGTCTTATTGCTTTGTGTTGCTGTTTCTTTTTAAAATATAGCAAAATCTGTAACTTGTATCATGTTTAGTGTTGTCTATGGATTCTATTACCTTGAAAGATTTCTAAGGGAAAAATACAGCCAGCCAGATAACTAAAAAGCTGTAGCCAAAGAGTTCAGTATGCTGGGGGAGATTAATGAAGCAGTTCTCCCAGATGCTAAACTCTGTCCCAATAAGACTAACTCCCACTTTAGGCTTCCAGTGGGAGAGTAGGTTAAAAAGAAGAAGAAAAAAAAACCTGGGAGGGAAAAAAAATTTCAGTCATAGCCACATTGGGATTACAGAGATAAAGCCAGATAATCAAAGAAAGGAAAACTTTTTCCTACTTTGTAAACTGCTAAAAACACATTAGAAGAGTTTGGAGATTAATCATTTTAAGAATTCGTGATAGAACTCCAGGGACTTTGGGTAATTCCAGGAACTCAACCCCTTCTCTTTGTCCTATCTGATAATACACTTAGTAGAAGCTTAACATCTGCCGAAATATTTTAGTGAGTTTTGGGGTAGTCCTCTATAGAATTCACTTTAAGGAAAATAATAATTAAATTCTGTAAAGGTTTCAGGGGGGTAAATAACACATATCTCTTTTGCCCTGGAGATTGATAGACTTTTTGTTTTAGTGTAATAAAGGAAGGCAGCTAGTTTGAAAGTAATCCCAGAGTGAAGAAAAAAATAGGTATGTGGTTTGGAATTTACAGTTTATCTAGAACTTAAATAATTGCCTCTTGTCAACTGTTCCTGGACTATGAAAAGTAAAAATATTGTTTAAATCATGTAACAACTTAGAAATGAGTAAAATTTAATTAAGAAATATGATTTAATCCAAAGAGTGATCCATGGAGAGTGAGCAGAAACTAAGAATGTTTTGTTTTGGGTTTTTTTTTTTTTTGCAGATATCTGATGTAGAAATTTCAAAGCTTTATACAACATAATTAATTGTTTAAGTGAATAAGAAACAAGTTCACTAAAGTATACTAGAAAGAAACTATGTGTGAGTTCTTAGGAACCCCAAAAGGTAACAATATTATAATTAATCAGGGTTAGGGAAATTTTGTGCTAAATTGCAAAAGAGAAATTCTACAGAATAAAGATTAGCTATTTAGATAGTTTGGGATATAATTAAGAAACACAGTACTCTGCCCCTAAAAAACCAGTCAGGGAACATACTCCAGAGTCTTTGGAATCTCATCAGTTCCAAAGCAACAGGATGGGAATATGAATCTTTCCCTATCTTTTTCCCAGGATTAAAAACTGAAAAACCTTGGGGAAAGAGAGGGTGGGGCTAAATTATGAACACAAAAGGAATTGATTTGGCTCTTTAAACATGTTCTCCTATTAACTGTGCCATCTGATGGAAAAAAAAATTCCAGGAAAATGCAGGGAAACATGAGCTATGCTCCATTTTCAGAAATGCATCAGCTATGTGATCTTAAGGAAGTTATATTTTCCTCAGTTTCTTGATCCATAAAGAGAATAATAATAATGGTATCCACCTCCCAGGGTTGTGAGGATCAAAATGATATAATGAATGTGAAGTGTTTGGCATGTGGCAAGCACTATACTGATGCTGCTGCTGCTGATGATAATGATGATTTCTTTAATTGAATGTAATTGAATAGCAGGTTTTAGATGTGATTAGTATAAAATGCCAAAGGTAATAAGATTAATGATTTTCTATGTAAGATAATTTGGAAATGCATTTGACTAAACTGATGTCATCCAATTGGTAATAAGTTTTGTTTCAAGTTTTAAATTATGTATGTTATTATATTTCTAGATTCTCTTATATTGTGAAATTCAGGAAATCATCAGAAATAATGTCAGAAAAATCAGCATTTTGTTTTGTTTTGTTTTTTGCCTTTTGGAGGGCAATTGGGTTAAGTAACTTGCCCAAGGTTACATGGCTAGTTTTTTTTTTTTTGTGTGTGGGTGTTAAGTGTCTGAGGCTGGAACCAAACTCGAGTCCTCCTGACTCCAGGGTCAGCGCTTTACTCACTGCACCACCTAGCTGCCCAATCAGCATTTTTAAAATCTAGATGCTGTTAGATTATTGATTGGGCTTTTAAAAGAATGTGAGAAAAATGGATATTTGAAAATTTAAATATTTCATGGGATAGGGGCACAATGAATAGAGTACTGGCCCTGGAGTCAAGTGGACCCGAGTTCAAATCTGGCCTCAGACACTTGACACTTAACTAGTTGTATATCCTTGGGCAAATCACTTAACCTCAATTGTCTTGCCTTCCCCCTCCAAAAAGAAAAGAAAAGAAAAAATATTTAATGGGATATATCTTGTTTTAAAACAGATAAAAATAATAAGTTTACTATAATAAAGAGTGAGTTTCATTCCAAAATTTTTGTCTATCATGTAAAAAGTATGAAAATGTATAGGGTGGTTTAAAGATATAATTTCAATACATTAATATGAGTCAACTATTAGGTATTTGCTGTATTTTGAAATTGTGGAATGTGGTTTGTTTTAATGTATAAGTATAGGATAAATGAAATGTAACTGTTAGAGAAAAACAAAGAAAATTAATAATGTTCAATTCCTAAGGGATGATTAGTGAAATTTTTCTACTTGAAGTAAAAAATGTTTGGTCTATACTTTACTATTATTTTGAGTTTTGATCACAGAGATGGTTGTCTGAATTTTCATGAAGCCAATTAAAATGGCATGTAAATAATATGTAAATAAATAATGTATATAAATAAATAATGTAAATAAATAAAAAATGCAGCCTGAAAACTGCTACAGGTAGATGTCTGTCCCAGGGAAAAGTTGAGGGAATGACCTTGGCATGTCTTAAGGTAGAATCTTTCTGATGCAGTTTCCCCATTGTGCTAATTTCTTTCTGAACAGGAAATTTCTCCATTTGGTTAATCCTGAGATTGACTTTTGATACCCTGTGACAACATGATTAGTTGTATGACTCATACCTGAAATCAAACTGACCTAAGAAGTTTTCCCCCTGAACTCCAGGTCAATCTGTGCCCTTGAGGGGATGAGTCTTGACATTGTTATAACTATTTCTCTTCTTTTCCTTTCATTGCAAATTTCTATAATTGAGGCAGGCAAACTTTAGAAGTTTTTGTAAGCAAAATACTGAAATCTATTTATTAATTAATAGATTTATACTGGAATATCTGTGAATTGCTGTAATAAGATGCAAATATGAGAAATCTTACAATTTTAGTCTGTATTTGTGGCCAAATTATAATATACAAAACTATACTCCCAAAGGGGAAATTAAACAAAGTAACAAAACAAAGATATAAAAGTTTTCTATTTAAATGGAATAGTAAATTTTGAAAAGTCATTAGACTGTTTCCTCCAAGAACTATATACTTGTGGAGATGTCATAAAATTGGAATATTAATACAATGTTGGTAGTGTTGTGAACTGATCCAACAATTCTGAAGAGCAATTTGGAGCTATGCCCAAAGGGCAACCAAACTGTGCATACTATTTGATCCAGCAATACTACTAGGTCTGTACCCCAAAGAGATCATAAAAAATGGAAAAGGACTCACATGTACAAAAATATTTACAGAAGCTCTTTTTGTGGTGGCAAAGAATTGGAAATTAAGTTGATGCCCATCAGCTGGGGAATGGCTGAAAAAGTAGTAGTATATAAATGTAAAGGACTACTATTGTTCTATAAGAAATGATGAGCAAGCAGATTTCAAAAAAACCTGGAAAGACTTATATGAACTGATGATGAATGAAGTGAGCAGAACCAGGAGAACATTGTACACAGTAACAGCAACATGGTAAAATGATCAACTTTGTTAGACTTAACTGATCTCAGAAATAAAATGATCTAAGATAATTCCAAAAGACTCATGATGGAAAATGCTATCCACATCCAGAGAAAGAACTATGGAATCAGAATACAGATCAAAACATACTATTTTTTTCTTTTTTTGGCTGTTGTTTTTTCTTTCTCATGGTTTTTCACTTTTGTTCTGATTCTTTTTTTTGCAACATGACTAATGTGGAGATATATTCAATGTTATTGTACATATATAGCCTATATCAAATTGCATGCTGTCTTGGGGAGGGGGGAAAGGAGAGGGGGCAGAAATTTGAAACTCAAAATCTTATAAAGGTGAATGTTGAAATTTATTAAAAAGAAAGAAAGAAAAAAGAGCTGTATGCATGAGTATATATTGACTTCCAAATGTATCTAATATAAAATTTCATTCTTTGAGTATATTTAGTAACAAGTTCCCTAAATTGGATTATGGATTTTGCATATAAAATATCATTGATAATTGTAAAAAAAAAAAAGTATAATCATTTTCCCATTTTCAAGGTATCTATACAATAATTTTAAAAGACAGAAGAATTCATTTTACAAGTTAGACTCATTAATTTTTTTAAGATTCTCATATCAATACAGTGTTTAGCTAAGGATAAAAATTTTAAAATGGTACATAAAAATGAAATTCTCTAAAGTCTCAGGTTAATTATGGGTTCTTAATTTGATGTTCTTATACTGCTGTTGTTAATAGGATCAGAACCATAAGGTTTGAAGTGGTTTTCACCACATGAATTAGTTATTAGAAAACCAAATTTAAGACATTGTATTAAATTATATCGTCTTGTTACTAGTAGATTTTAACAAAATTCTAGGAATCTCTACAAGTGATTTGGAACCAGAGAAGCAAATCCACCTACAGTAATTTCATTTTTTTACCTGCCACACTATGCTGTCTGGTTTGACAAGGGAAAACATAAAGGAGAAAAATAGGTTTTGGAGTTGTTTGGTTATAGATGAAGAGATGTTGAAATCTAATCAGATGATCTCAGAATCTTGATAAAGGAAGAGCTAACTAATCTAGGCTTTAGTGCCCCAGAGATAGCCAACCCAATGAGTTTTGCAATAATCTGCCTTAAAGAGAACCATACCCCTAATTAAGCTGTAACACTCTCAATGTCTTTTTGAGGGTGTTTGTTTGTTGAAAGAGCTTGTATATGCTATGTTAGTTTAAGAAGTAAAAAGGATTTCATCAGCTGGGAAGTGATGTATCTCTAGCACTTAGCACATGTAGGTCCTTTTCCCTTTTTTATGACCTCTTTGAGATACAGACCTAGTAGTGGTATTGCAGGATCAAAGGGTATGCACAGTTTGGTTTCCTTCTGGGCATAGCTCCAAATTGCTCTTCAGAATGTTGGATCAGTTCACAACACTACCAACATTGTATTAATATTCCAATTTTCTGATGTCTCCACCAACAGTACATCAATGTCCCAATTTTCCTATATGCTCTCCAACATTTATCATTTCCCTTTTTTGTCATATTAGCCAATCTGATAGATGTGAGGTAGTACCTCAGAGTTGCTTTAATTTGCATTTCTCTAATCAAAAGTAATTTCAAGCACTTCCTCATATGTCTATAGCTTTGATTTCTTCAACTGAAAACTCCCTGTTCATATTCTTTGACCATTTTTCAATTGTGGGGAATTACTTGTATTCTTGGAAATTTGACTCAATCCTCTATATATTTGAAAAATGAGGTCTTTACCAGAGACACTTACTATAAAGATTGTTTCCCAACTTTCTGCTTTCCTTCTAATCTCGGTTGCTTTGGTTTTGTTTGCACAAAATCTTTTTCATTAAACATAATCAAAATTATCTATTTTACATTTTGTAATGCTCTCTATCTCTTGTGTGGTCATGAATTCTTCCCTTCCCCATAGATCTAACAGATAGAATATTCCTTGCTCTTCTCATTTGCTTATGGTGTCATTCTTTATGTCTAAATCACACCAAAGGTCTGTTATATCTTACTTTTCAATATTCTGTTTACTTTCTTAGTTTCTTTCTTGTTAATTTTTTGGTTGGATTTTTTTATTCTGAGAAGGGATGGTTGAGATCCCCCACTACTCTAGGTTTGCTGTCTATTTCGTCCTGTAAGTCACTTAACTTCTCCTTTAAGAATTTGGATGTACTTGGTATATATATGTTTAGTATTGATATTGCTTCACTGTCTATGGTACTTTTTAGCAAGATGTAGTTTCCTTCCTTATCTCTTTTATTTAGGTCTATTTTTTTCTTTTACTTTGAGGATTGCTACCCTTGCTTTTTTTTTTTTTTTGCTTCATCTGAAGTACAATAGATTCTACCCCAGCCCCTTACCTTTACTCTGTGTGTGTCTCTCTGATTCAAGTGTGTTTCTTATAAACAATATATTATAGAATTATGGTTTTTAATCCACTCTGCTATCTGCTTCTGTTTTGTGGGAGAGTTCATCCCATTAACATTCACAGTTATGATTGCTACCTGTGTATTTTCTTCCATCTTATTCTTCCTCCTGTTTGTCCTCTCTCTCCTTTTTCCCTTCCCTCCTCACCAGTGTTTTGATTCTATCACCTCTCCTAATCTGCTCTCCTTTCTGTCAGTTTCTATCCTTTCCCCCCTTTACTTGATCTCCTCTCCTCCTACTTCTCTGTTGGGCAAGATAGAGTTCTATATTCAACTGATTATGTATATGGTTTCCTTTCTGAGCCAATACTGATGAGAATAAATTTCGAGTGATGCTTGTGACACACCTTCCCGTCTTCTACTGAAATAGATCTTTTGTGCCTCTTCCTGTGAAGTGATCTACCCCATTCTACTTCTTTCTTACTTCTGTACCCAGTGTATTCCTCTTTCTCATCTTATTTTTTATCATTCCCTCAAATTCACCTTATACCCATACCCTCCATCTATGTATATTCTCTCTAGCTGTACTATTAATGCTGCAATTTTTAAGAATTTACAAGTATCATCTTCCTGTGTAGGGATGTAAAGATCTTAGCTCTGCTGAATCCCTTATGTTTTCTTATCAATTTTTACATGTTTATGCTTCTCTTGAGTCTATTAGAGGTCAAATTTTTGGTTTAGTTCTTATCTTCTCCTTGTAATGCCTTGAATTCTTCTATTTTGTTGGATGACCATGATTTCCCTTGTTGTAGTATGCTTAATTTTGCAAGGTAAGTAATTCTTGGTTGTATTCCTAACTCCTTTGCTTTCTGGAATACCATGTCACTGTGGAAGAGATCCAGAGATGCCCTAAGGTACCTCTAGAGTTTTGGTAACTGCTCATTCACACCACCTGATCTGTCTTCTGTCTCTTAATTGCTTATTCTCATTCTCTCCACTCCAAGAGTGTCTGCCATTCTTTGCCCTTGTCATCCCTGATGAGGTCTTTAAAATGTCTTGTTTGTTGATCTCCATTTCTCTCTGTTTTCCTTTCTCCTTGTTTCATCTATCTCTTACCACTTCTTGGCTCACTTGTGTAAAAAGGATGACCTTTTATAGATGTTACCAACCAGTCAAATCATGTCTGTCCTTTCTATTCAATGAACCAGCAGGTCACAGCATGTCATTTTGCTGAATGACTGTAAATAACCAACATCAGCCTTCTATGGGCATTGGGGGAAGAAAAAACATAGACCCAAATAAAACATATCCTACTAAAATGTATGAGATTTTATAATCATCAATAAACAAGAAAAAGAAATTTGGAGCAGATAGCTCATTTGGTTGAAGCATGTTGCTAATAATGTCAAGGTTTAATCCCTGTATAGAGAGGCCAGCTTCTTGAGGAAACAGGAAAATATAGTAGAAAGAACAGATTTTGAAGCAGTAGAAAGTAAGTGCACTGTGATTTTGTGGAAAGAATTTTGGATTTAGACTTTGGGAAGTTTGGTTTGAATGCTGACTTTTCTATTTACTATATTGTGACATTAGGCATATCACTTAAGCTCTCTGTGTTCTCCTCCCCTCCTCTGTAAAATTAAGAGGGAAGTGTTTGAACTAAATGACAGCTAATGTCCTTTCTAGTTTTAAATCTATGATCCTATCATAAGGAGCTGGGGTTAGAAATGGCAGGATAGTTGACCCAAGTGATTTTCCAAATTCTTACTAAGAATTCTTCCCATGAGATGTGATCTGGAGGGATGGCTAGGTGGTGCAGTGAATAGAGCACCAGCCCTGGATCCAACCTCAGACACTTAACACAAAACTAACCATGTGACTTTGGGCAAGTCACTTAACCCCAATTTCCCTACCTTCCCTCCTCCATAAAGCAAAAAGAAAAAGTAAAGTGATCTTGAGAAGAAGAATATCCCATTTCCCCTTTTTTCAAAATGTAATGCAGCTTTATAATTTGTAATAATAATTAAGATAGGAATGATATGACCTAGTCTTTGACCACATGGCTCTAGGCATACATGCCTCCATAGTAACTATGAAATTAAGCAGTGTCCAAATCACTTTATTTGGAAGAATAATATTAAAGTATCCTTGAAAAGGTTCCCAAATGCTCTATTTTCAAGCTGGGTATTATTTTTCTGTCCCTGATAAATTTAAAAGAGCAGACACAAATTGCCTATAGAGATGGGAAAAACAGATGGATTTGAAGATTCAAGATCACAGTGACTCTAACCAAAAAATTAATTTAGAAGCTAGGGGGATCAATTAGTCACCCACAACTAGGGAACAAATTTTGAGACTGTTGAGTTGTCTGCTAGGAGATGAGGTAACTTTTTAAAAAATATATTTTACTTATGCCTTTTGTCTTAACATCATAGTCATTTCTGGGAAAAGATGTCCTTCACATATCCATATACACCTTTCCCTAAACCATCCTAAAGATTGAACTCTTCCTTTATAACAAAGAAAAATATCAAGCAAAAACACCCAATGCAGTGACCCCACCTGACAATTTGTACAACATGTCTTCTCTAATACCATCACTGGTCTTTCAATTGCTCAGAATTTATTTCCTTCATTTATCTTTTCATTTACATTATTGCAGTCATTGTGGGTGGTACTGATCTTTTCATTCAGTTTATTTCTACATCAATCTGTGAAAATTTTCTCTGAAATCCTCATATTTCTGATTTCTTACTGCACAATTTTATTCCATAATCTTTTCAGCCATGCCCTAGTCAACAAATTCTCAATTTGTTCCCAATTCTTTTCCACCTTAGAAATTTGCAATAAATATTTCAGCAAATATTGGACCTCTGTTTCCATCTTTGACTTCCTTGGGGGGTATCCCTGGGTCAAAGAAAATAGATGCTTTAGGCTTTTTGTTTCATTGTTCTCATTATCTTAAATATAATTGCTTGCTTTTATGATCTACTTTGAGACATTTATTAATAAGAGGATCATTAATTAGTCTTCATTTAGGTCTATACTTTTGCATGTATTTCCTTTATTATTATTTCCATTACCTTATGGATGATAAATTTGGTTTTTTTTTCTTTTTGCCTTTTGAAATTGATTTGCTTTATAGTCTAGCATAAGATCAATTTTTGTAAAACTACCTTGGAATAATAACAAATGTATATTATTTAATATTCCCATTCAGAAATCACCATCCATCAGTGAAATATGGTTTTTCTAACAATTCATTCAGCTCTATTTTCCTTCATATTTAGCTTTCTGTTGGATTTATTCAACTCTAAGTAGTTTATGTTCAAGTCTCTTATTGCTGTCAATATCCCTTTATAATTTACCTAGCTTATCTTTTAACACTTAGCTGTTATTTGTACATATATAATGTTACTTTTTCATTATCTCTGATAACTTTAAACATAATGTACTCACCACTTGTCTTTATTGAGATTAACAATTTTTATTATTGCTTTATCTGAAATCACAATTGTAAATCCTGCTTTGTTAGTTATCTGAAATAAAATAGACGTTGTTCCATCCCCTGATTATCAATATCTATTTTTAAAGTATGTTTCTTATAGGCAGCATATTGCAGGCAGTGGGTCTAGTAAAACTATGTCTTCCAAACATAGAACATTATGATATCAAAATTGCAAGTGACAGAAAAGGCAATGGAAAGAAGCAAGGGAGAGAAGGGTGTTGGTTGGTATTCCTCACTTACTATGGATGTAACTATCATCTCTATATAGGTGACTCCCAGATCTATATATCCAGCCTCAGTTTCTGGTCTGAGCTTCAGTGCTATATCACCAATTGCCTATTGAGCATTTCCAAGTTCATGTCCTATATGTCTCAAACTCAACATGTCCAAAACTGGACTCATTATCTCCCCTTGCCCAAGCCCTCTTTCAAACTTCACCATTTGTTTCTGTCAAAAGGAGTACCCCCTTTCCAGTCTCACAGGCTTCTAATTCTCCCTCACCCATATAACAAATTAGATCTCAGATATTGCCATTTTTACCTTTTCTTTCATGTTAGCCAATCTGGTAGGTATGAAATTGGCTAACATGATAGAAAAGGAAAATGGCAAAGACTGGAGAAGATGCAGAAAAACAGTACACTAATACACTGTTAATGAAGTTTTGAAAAGGTACAACCATTCTGCAGGACGATTTGGACCTATGCCCCAAAGATGGTAAAACTATGCATACCTTTTAATGCAGCATTTCTATATCCCAAAAAGATTGAAGGAAAAGCAGAAGGACCTATATATACAAAAATATTTAGAGCAGCTTTTTTTGTACCAGCAAAGAATTGGAAATTGATGGGGTGCCCACAACTGGGGAATGACTGAATAAGTTGTGGTATATGATTGTGATAGAATACTATTGTGCTATAAGAAGTAATGAATAGGATAGCTTCAAATAACATGGGAAAACTTACATGAACTGATGCAAAGTGAACAAAACCATAGTATTGTACTCAGTAACAGCAATATTGTAATGATGATCAACTGTGAAAGACTTGACTACTCTGATCAAGACAATTATCCAAGATGATTCCAAAAAACTAATGACAAAAAAAAAAAAATGCTATCTACCTCCAGAGAAAGAACTGATTAACTCTGGGTGAGATTGAAGCATAATGGTTTTCACTTTCATTATTTTTCTGGCTTTTTAGGGAATGTGGCTAATACAGAAATATGTTTCACATGACTTCACATGTGTAATTGATATCATATTGCCTGCCTTCTTAATGGAAGGAAAAGTAGCTGGAGGAAGAGAGAGAATATGAAACTAAAAATAAATAAAATGAAAAAATACAAAAATAAAAACTGGAAACAAAAAAGTACCTGAAATTCAAGACCATTCCCCCCAAACAGCATCTCCTCCCAACTTCTCCATTAACCTTGTTAGCATTAACATCTTCTAGGATTTTTTTAAACTCTCCTCTCTTTTTTACCCACCACATGAAGTCATCAAAGACTTTCCTGGAAATTTAAATTATTCACCATCTATGCTGATCAAATGAACTGTTTAAAACAATATCACCATTTCACTGTATGCCAAAATGTTACAGACATTTCCCAGAACATATAATTATGCTAAATTCATCGTCTAATTTGAATAATGCATGCATGTGTAGGTTGCTACAAAATGAAATTTACTTCTACTTATTATGAGAAGGCATTGTTTTCATAAATATAATTTTCAAAAACCAAAAAAAAAAACAAATATAATTTTCAAGTACAAAAAATAACCTTATTTTCATGTATCTATGAGTTTGACATATGTATTATATGTGTACAAATGTACACATACATACACAAATATATACTGATATTTTTAATCTTCCAATAGCTCTATCACATAATGACTCAGAGAAATCAGGCCAGTTACTAAAACAAAGTACTATGTAAGTAAGGATTATTTCTTTGCACTTATGTTAAAGATGTCTGAAACAGAGAATATAAATACAAAGGTGGTACATAATAATTGCTTATTGATTTATTCCATCCATACTCAATAAAAAAAAAAGTACATGCATTCCTACCTGTAGCAGCAAGCACCCTAGGGACGGCTGCTAGCACAGGTTCTTAGATCTGCTTGTCTAAAGGAAAACAACTCAAAATGGTTTAACAATCTTACTTTAATCAATCAAACATATATCATTTACCTAGTTCAGGGGGGAAAGTCAGCACCTTGAACTTCAGAGAATACAAACAAGTTACAAGCAGACAGAGAAACAGATCAGCAGACAGGCTTCCAATTCTCTGACCATTAAATCCATACCTAGTCAGTTACCAGAGAGGGAAGCACCAACATCTGGGTTTTCAAAGCCAGGGAGGCTCAACAGCTGCCCAGGTCTCAACTGGTCAAATCACACAACTCTTCTCAAAGTGAGCCCCAAAGCAAAACCTCACATCAGGGTATATATAGCTTTTTCCTGGCTCAGAGAATGTCACAGCCCTCTTGACCCACTGCCCAATCACAAAGTAACAAGGTGTGGGCATTCCTGAAAAACAAGCCTCCCGCCACAGGCTCCATGTGACCACATTCAGCCTATTAGGGGGCAGAGTGTATTTTCAAATCAGGGAAGGTTCTCAGTGTCACTTAAGCCTATCAAAGGGCCAAGGGACAGGGAAGATCTTCAGATTCCCATTCCCATAACACTACCATAAGATACTTTTACCTCAATTTTCAATTTTATTTTAGATATTATGAAAGAGTAAAGACAAAATAGAGTACAAGAAGGAAAAAAAGATTTTCTAGAGTTGATGAAGCACCAAGCAGATATGGTTGTGAGAATTAAATGAGATAACATTTGTATATCACTAAGCATAGTGTCTGGTACATAAATACTAGTTATTGTTGCAATCAATGAACCTGGACAAGAAATACGTATACATAAAGATGTCCATGCTAAAAAAGGGACACAACTTTGAAGGCACTGAGACATTGAATCTAAAATGGGAATGGTCTTGAAGACTTAAAAGAAACCTCTGACCTGATACAATATGAGTGACAGAGAGTCCATAAATAATGACCCATATTTACTTTCCCATATCTACAAAATTCTGATAGTCATTGAAGATATCCTTAATGAAAATATAAAAAGGAACAGTCAGATCACATTTTTATGGCAACTCAATTGCCTGGAAAGCATAGAGAATCCAAGATAGCCCTATTTTTATTATCTTTAAAATCTGATTTGCTAGAACAAAAATGCTTCCTTTAAAAGCACTCTTCCAACCAAGCATCCACCATACATACATGAAAATCATTCAGGATTCCTTGAAGTATGTAACTACAAAGATAGTTTTATAATTTTATAATTATTAATATAAACCTAATTATCAATGTCAATCAAGAAATAAAAGAGGGAGATACATGTTCACCAAAGGCATTTGCCAATTATCATGGAGAGTATTCAAGGAAAAACCTTAATGGAAGGGGATTCTCTTTTATCTGGTAGACACTATCTACCCAGATCATCTTTTTTCTTTGCAAAAAGGTATAGAATGCTGCAAAATCTTGTTAATGAGATACAAAATAAATTACAATAGTTCAGCCCGACTATTCACACAGGAAAAACCAAATGAATGAAAAATATTCATTGTTCAGACAAGGATCTATAGTTAAATGGAAAATGTGTAGAGCTGGTCTATCACATTATCTTGGACAGACATTGTGGATGGTCATTGAGTTGGACCCAAAATTAAGCAGGAAGAACAAAGGGAGAGCTGGATCGTTTCTAGGAAACTTTGACAATGCCTCTCTAGATGTGTCCAAACTCCCAACAGGCCTCTTTTCCTGCTATACTACCAGGGATTTCCCTCCTATCTTGGGAATAAAATATTCTTTAAATGTGCCAACAGCTTCTAAAAAAGACAACTAAATGTGCAAACTTTTAAGTTTAGAAAAGAAACATCAACATAGTTATTAAATACTTAAGATCCTGACCATTACAGATATTTACATGAAAACATGTAAATTACTTTAAACACATTAAATGGAATTAACATTATCTGGCAATAGAGAATAGTATCTATGTCAAGAACTTCTGATGGATAGAAATAATTTAAAATTAGGTTTGACTAGTAGTACTTACCTTAATTCTGTATGGATATTCTCTTTAAAGTACTAGGCTATGGTAGAGTACTGATAGTAGCAGTCTTCAAATAGTTCAAGAGAATATAGGAGTAGTCTTTATTGGCCCAGTGTGTGATGAGGCTCACTAAATGTCAGAGGTGAAGCTCTAGGTAGGCTTATGCAAAAATCAAGTAAGAATTCCTAGTTGTATTTCCAAAAGATACAATAAATTTTAGTTGCTTTCAATGTCATCAGTCACTGTGAGGTAAAGCAGAGACCAAAACTGAAAATACCTAGAGGGTTATTTGCAGTGCATTTCTGAGCCATATAGAATGTATCCTATCTATTCAAGGGTTTACCAAGGGGCAGCCAGGTAGCACAGAGAGTAAGAGCACCAGCTCCAGTGTCGGGATGACCTGGATCAAATCCGGGCTCAGATACTCAGCACCACACCCAGAAATAACTGGCTGTGTAACCTTGAGCAAGTTACTTAACCCCTATTGCTTAAAAAAAAAAGGGGGGGGGAAGGGGGTTACCAAAAAAAGAGAGAAAATATTATGAAAAATAAATTTTGTATTGAAGACCATGCCTTGTCTTCTTGTTTACAAATGAGGAAACAAAGAGAAATTAATTAGTCTGCCTAAAACTATACATGGATGTTGTTAAGAAAGTTACATTTAGAATTTAAACTCTATTATTACTAACCCTACCTGGAGTCTCCTGAGTGAAGCTACCTCTTAACTGATGGAAAGTGGAAACAGCTGAGCATTCTAAAATTAACCAGGCCATATGGAGGATTCATCAGCAAGATCAAAGGAGAAGTTAGAATTTCTTGCAAAATGAAGGGAAGCAAAAAAGCTAAAACCTTGTGAAATTTTATGAAATTCAGGAGTCATTCAGAAAATTAATATCAGGAATGTTTTTCATTGTTGTTTCATTGAACCTGTTTCTGATGAATTGCTTGTTTTTTTTTTCCCTTTGACTCAAAGGACTTTTGGGCAAAGCATATGAGGTTCATAAAGTAATCTCCCAAGGGTTTGTATGGGAAGATGTAATTATTTTGAAGGAGGAGGGAGAACTAAAATAATTGAGAAAACAGGGAGCATCTCTACCATGGGTATGATATATTCTGTTGAGCTACAAAATATCAGCAAATAGCACCCCCTCCATACTTGAAGAGCTGATGTGAACCAGAGGTTTGTTATAAATAATAGCAGTCAGAACTAGATAGTGCAGTGGATAGAGCTCTAGCCCTGGAAGGAAGAGCTCAGTTCAAATCTAGCCTCAGATACTGTATGACCTTGAGCAAGTCACCTAACCCCTACTTTGCCTCAGTTGCCTCATCCATAAAATGAGTATAATAATAGCACCTACCTCTCAAGATTGTTGTGAGGACCAAATGAAATAATAATTGTAAAGTAAATGCACAGTATCTGGCATATATTAAGTGCTATATAAATGTTAGCTATTATTATTGAGAGAGTTTCAATATAGACAAGCCAAAGAACAAAGATCATGAAGAGTCATCAAGGACAGAAATGAAAGTTTTTAAACCATTTGAGCCAGGGAGAGAAGTCCCACTCTCAACTGGTGCTGGATATCATGAATAATAGACTTTTCTCTACCCAGCAAGAATAAGGGGGTTTGTATTAAGTATATGTATCTCTTGTTTCTTTTACTTCACAGCAGGAGTCAGTGAGAAGGCGATTGGACCCTGAAGATTGCTAAAGATTCAGGTGGCTGCCGCTTTTGAAATACATATTTATCCTTTATTTAGTACAAGTAAATTTCTTACTAAGATTATGACTCTTCAACAAAGGTTTTGATTAACATAGTAAGCTAAAAAGGAGTGATAAGTTCCTTGTTGGATAGGGACATGAACTATAATCTGAAGAAGTCATACTCCTATATAAGGACACCAGGGTGATGGAGCAATGTTTTATTTTTGTTGTGGTTGTTGTTGTTCAGTCATGTCTGACTCTTTGTGACCTTGTTTGGGGTTTTCTTAGCAAGTAAAACTGGAGTGGTTTGACATTTCCTTCTCCAATTCATTTTAGAGATGAGAAAACCGAAGCAAGGTTAAGTGATTTGCCCAGGGTCACACAACTAGTAAGTATCTAAGACCAGATTTGACCTCAAGAAGATGAGTCTTCAGAAATCTAGATCAGACACTATCCATACACCACCTAGCTACCCAGTGTTGAATGTTATATTGGGTAAATGTTATCACTGTCCAAGGTCCTGATTGCTCCTAGCAATTTAGTCAACTACAGGACTATCATCCACATCATTACATTATATTTTATTTTGATTGAGTGTAATGCCATGCACAGAAGCTTTCCAAAAGAATGCTACTGTGAACAGCTTTTAAGATTCTAATTACACAGTATAGTTCACACTCTATTTATGCCATAACAAATCAAAGCAAGACATTCACAGAAAATCAAGGTACAGCATTCACAATATTACAACTTATATTCACAAACAGCTTATCATTAAAATGGCCACATTGTTTTCACCAAAGTGGTCACAATATTTAGAAAAAAGAACAATCGGGGCGGCTAGGTGGTGCAGTAAGTAAAGAGCTAGCCCTGGAGTCAAGAGGACCGGAGTTCGGTTCTGGCCTCAGACACTTCACAGCCACACTAAAAAAAACTAGCCATGTAACCTTGGGCAAGTTGCTTAACCCCAATTGCCCTCCAAAGAGCAAAAAAAAAAGAAAAAAGAACAATCATCTCAAAATACAATAGTCAAAGTCTTCCACTCATAGGGCACTCTTAAGTTAACTCAAATCAGTCACTTATTCAGCAATCAATTACTAAGTATCATTAATCACTAAGTACAATAGAAAATACAGACCCTCCAACCCTAGGTCACTAGTAAACTATAATTTCATCATTACTCAGTACCCATGGAGAGGTCTTTTCATCTTGACTTGGGGGCCAGTTCTCAGATTCCCTGGATCCCCTTCCATGGTCCCAGATTCTACCTGGATTCACCAGACTGTCACCTGGATTCAATGGCAGATAGCTCCCAGTTCCTTGTCCAGCTCTCTGGGTAGGTCCTGCTCCACACTGAAGTTCATAGGGTCTGGTCACAGGGTCAGATCCTTCACCATTTCTGCTCCAGGGAATTCAAGGTTCAACCAAGCCACACACAGACAAAGTCTCAGCATCCCAGTCATGCTTCCTCATGAGCTCCTGGCTCCTGGGCTCCTGTTCAGAAG
The DNA here is from genome assembly GCF_028583685.1 of Petaurus breviceps papuanus. NCBI lineage: Eukaryota > Metazoa > Chordata > Mammalia > Diprotodontia > Petauridae > Petaurus > Petaurus breviceps. The sequence goes on from NW_027187391.1 coordinate 55,522,918, forward strand.
AAGCTCCACCACCACAAGTTCTCAGGAAATTTTGGCTCAGTTCTCCATTCTCTCTTCTGTAGCTGCTCTGCCACCAGATGCTGGTCCCAAGAAATTCTGACTGTGCCTGCTGTGGCTTTTCCTTATATAAACACAGCATTAGCTTCCTGTTTCAGACAACCCCTTCCTGTTAAGTCAGGAACAGGAGACAGGAGTTCATACCTTCTGTTTCCCCAACAGAGGTTTGATCAATTACTAAGTGCTAAGTACCTGCTACCATTGCCAACACAAATGGATCTTCAAATTCAAATTACATTACCATTACATTAAGTCACTTCATTTTATGACCCTCATTTTCCTCGTTTATGAGATAATGACTTAGAATACCTGATATCTACACCCTTTCTATCTCTAAATTTTATAATTATATTAATTTACTTCAATATTTTGAAAGGTACTCTTTCCAGTACTACAAATTTCAGCCCTTCCATAACTTACTGAAAAAAGTTTCATAAGACAGCTCTGTAGTGTGCAAAAAAGAGTCAGCATCTGATAACCAGCTTTGAAGTGATATTTCTCCAAACTTCAATAGGTTAAACTTTGAAGGATACACAATTGCTGGACCCATACTTGAGCCGAATTTCAAGAACTCATGATCACCTCCATGTCACAAGGAGATATGGGAATTGAGAGGTAATGGAGGATCTTTTATTTATGTTCTATAGATCTAAATAGTTATTGTGAAAATTATAACTCCCATTTATATAGTGTTTTAGAGTTTACAAACTACCTGATAAGGAACCCTGTAAGTTAGTTAACAGAATTATTATTGTGTTCAATTTATATAGGAGTAAATTGGGGATCAGAGAGTTAGTGTACTGTTTAGTCACATGACAAGCACTTGTCAGGGTCAGGACTGACATAGGTCTTCTGATTCAAAGTCCAGAATGTTGTTTACTATTCTACAATGTCTCTAAAGAGTTTAGATAGATAGATAGATAGATAGATAGATAGATAGATAGATAGATAGATAGATAGATAGATAGATAGATAGATATGTATATACAAAAATATTAAATGGAGAGACAGGGAGAGAGAACCAAAGAATCAAATTGGGAAGTACAAGTGGTGAAAAGGATCTCTCTCTAGTCTCATTGAAAAACAGATGTTTTAAGAGCACCCAATGTGGTCAATGATAACATAAAAGGTTTGTGAAGATGCCTAAGAAAACCATTAATTTCACAACATCTATACTATTTCAATGCTAATTGAATTAATTTGTCTCATATTGACACTTTTCCCATTAAAATTCTTGTATTTAATTCTAATGGCTTCATTACATTTTGTGAAAAGGATATTCTTTTTTTTTCTTATTACCTATTTTTTATTTGGGAAGCTATATCCAGCATAGGTTATAGTTATCCTACCGGACAAACATAACCACTATTTTGACTACCTAGTAGAAAGTGATAACTTTCATTAATCTAAACATTCTTTTTTTCATTTTTCAAATGCTTTATTAACTTCTGATTTACATCATTCATTTCCACCAGATTTTGAGTTACAAATTTTCTCTGCATTTTTCCCCTACCCACAACCCCAGAATAGCAGTCCCACAGAATATCCCCTCCTCCAATCTGCTCTCTCCCATATCTTCTCCCATACCACCTTAGACTTTTCCAATAGGGCATGGTGGATCTCTATGCCCCAGTGCCTATATATCTTATTTCCCAATTATATGTAAAATAGTATGAATAATAGTATATATGTATATATAATTTTAAGCATTTGATTTTAAACCTTTGAATTCCAGATTCATTCCCTTCCTCCCTTGTCACCCACCCTTACTGGGAAGAAAAGCAGTTCAGTATAGATTGTACATGTGTAGCTAATGCAAAACATTAACATAGTAGATATATTGTAAAAGACTATTTCCCTCCCTCCTATCCCACCACCCACTTCTTCTATTCTCTACTTTGATCCCATACCTTTTCAAAAGTGAGTGCTTCCAACTTCCTTCCCCCCCAGCCTACTCTCCCTTCCATCATCCCCCCTCTTATCCCCTTCCCCTTACACTCCTGTTTGGTGAGATACCCTATTTAGTGAGTATTTCATTCCCTCCCCAAGCCAAATTAAATGAGAATAAGGTTGACCCATTCCCTTTTGCCTTCCTATTCTTCCCCTCCCCTTTTCCCTTGCCTCTTCTGTATGAGATAGTTTACCTCATTCTGTTTCTCTCCATCTCCTCTCATTATATTCCTCTTTAACCTCTTAATTTCCCCTTTTAAGTATCATCCCTTCCTATTAAATTGGTCCTTTGCCCTCTATCTATGTATACCTATAAGCATATATATATACACATTCACACATGTATTCATATGCCCGTATACCCTCCAATATATATGTGTGTGTATACATTTCTATTCCCTTTAACTATTTTCATACTGAGAAAAGTTTCATCAGTTACAATTATTGTTTTTCCACGTAGAAATGTTAATAGTTCAACTTTGGTCAGTGGCTTATGATTTTTTTTCCCTGTTTACCTTCTCAAGCTTCTCTTGCTTCTTGTATCTGGATGTCATTTTCTATTCAACTCTGGTTTTTTCATTAAGAATGCTTGAAAGTCCTCTATTCCACTGAATGACCATATTTTTCCCTGAAACATGATAGTCAGTTTTGCTGGGTAGGTGATTCTTGGTTTTAACCCCAGTTCCTCTGACCTCCAGAATATCCTATTCCAGGCCCTTCAAACCCTCAGTGTAGAAGCTGCCAGATCCTGTGTTATCCTGATTGTGTTGCCACAATATGCAAATTGTTTTTTCCTGGCTGCTTGTAATGTTCTCTCCTTGGTCTGGGAATTCTGGAACCTGGCTATAATATTCCTAGGAGTTTTCTTTTTGGGATCTTGTTCAGGAGGTGATCCATGCATTCTTTCAACCTCTATTTTGCCTTCTGGTTCTAAAATATCAGGGCAATTTTCCTTGAGAATTTCTTGGAGGATGATTTCTAGATTCTTTTTTTGATCATGGCTTTCAGGTAGTCCAATAATTTTTAAATTATCTCTCCTGGATCTATTTTCCAAGTCAGTGGATTTTCCCATGAGATATTTCACATTCCTTTCTATTCTTTCATTTGTTTGGATCTGTTTAGCATCATCTTGATTTCTCTTAAAGTCACTGACTTCCCTTTGCTCCAATCTAAATCTGAGGGAATGATTCTCCTCATTGAGCTTTTGAGATTCTTTTTCCATCTGGCAAATTCGACTTTTCAAGGCATTCCTCTCCTCATTGCCTTTTTGAGCCTCTTTTTCCAATTGAGTCAGTCTGTTTTTTAAGGTATGATTTTCCTCAGTCAGGCTGTTGACTCTCATTTCGTAATTTTCTTGCATTGTTCTCATTTCTCTTGCCAATTTTTCCTCCACTTTTCTTATCTGCTTGTTAAGGTCCTCTGTGACCTGTAACCAGATCATGTTTTCCTTTGAAGCTTTTGGTGCAGGAGTTCTGACTTCACTGTCTTCCTCCTGTTCCATGCTTTGCTCCTTTTTGTCCCCAAAATAGGAGTCTAATGTTGGAGTCTTCTGTTTGTTTTGCCTCCTTTGTCTGGTCATGTCACCCCTCAGTCACTTGACCCCTGGGCTTTTTGCCACAGTAGGACTCTGGCACCAGACAGGGGAGCTTTTGTACCAAATGCTGGGGTTTTCTCAGTTGCCAGAGGTATTAGTTGGGTGCCCTCTCTGAGGTCTCTACATGCTCTGGCAAGCTGGTCACAAATCCCAGGACCTCCACCCTAGACTGCAATCCAGATACAAACAGGTTAAAGCAAGAGCTATTACTCCTCAGACTGGTCACTTGGTCCCCCTACACTCTGCAAGCCAAGAGCTGAAACTGCCATGTGGCACTGGCTGTGACAGGTGATTCAGCAGCTTCTTTCCCTGGAGGCAAAAGCTGACACACTTCCAACTACTGGTCCCAAAGTCCAGACTGCACTGACCTCTCACTTTGTTCTCCACATCTATGTGTTGATAAATCTGGAAACAGCCACAGCTGCTGGTGATCTGGAGTCCCTCCTGACAGTGGCTGGTCAGGTCCTCCCTGGGGCCAAAACCTTGGCTTGAGAGTGGCTGTACTTGGCTCCCAGAGTGCTGCCCTGGCTGCTTGCTGACAGCCTTCTGGGCTGTCCTCAGCAGGAGGATAGCTTCTCTGTGTCATTTTGTGGGTTCTGCAGCTCCAAAGTTTGTTGAGTCCCCTTTTTACATGGATTGGGGAAGGTGGAAGCTGGAGCCCCGAAGAGGCCCTGCTTCTACTCTGCCATCTTGACTCCAACCCCAGAAAAGGATATCCTTTCAAGATTCCTAGCATGTATCACTTAAATGACAATTGACTTTGATCCACTGAAATTTAATGTAGTTCCCAATATCTCCTTGTAAGCCTAAAGGAGATCTACTTATTAAGAGATGTGAGGATATAGCTTCTCTGGAGTCAGTTTCTTTAGCTATCAAATGAGGACAGGGTGACTAGGTGATTTCTATGGTCTTTTATAACCCTAAAATTTCTTTAGTTCAGAATTCTACTTGTATTTCAGCATATGCCTCTAAAATACAGTTGAAACTTTAAATATGCTATTTTGCAGTATATGAGAGGTTTATGAATTACATTTTCCAGGAGACACAGTAAGAAATGTATACCAACTTGAGAAAAGTGCTGTTTCTTATTAAATGAATTCATTGTCCCATAAGTATCATCAAATCATTTCACCTAGAAACTCCAAGAATGATGTGTTTATGCTGATGTATCATAAGTGGTTTAACTTGGTATATTGTGTCTCCATGAAAAGTCTATTCTTTCCTAGTCATTTAACTTTTAGAGGAATATTTTTATTCCCAGTATAGGAGTAGATTGAATAACTGGATCCAAAAAGAAGGTCTATGTTAACTTGGAAAAAGACCTCTAATAGAGGATCCCTCAGGAAACTGTCCTTGACCTTTTGTTGTTCAACATTTTCATCATTTTTGTCTAGTTTTAGAAAGAAATCTCACAGGTTTATGATTAGAATAAAAGCCAGTAAAAGGCTTTATCTTGATCACAGTTAAGAACCAAAGCAGGGAGAAGTATCAGTTGGTCCATAGAGGGGAGTCTCTTTGAGGCAAGTGGGTTTCTAAATATGAATCATTTTCCATGAGCATTTACATAACCATGCTGGGTTCACAACTGGAAAAGAGAGCCAATTGTGGAAGCATTCACAGAGGTGTCCAGGATAGGATGGGAAGGAGCAGCCACCCATGAAGTTTACACACCACCTGCTGAGAATCAACTGCATGAGTGGAGAGAACTAAATGAATTCCTACTGTGACTGGGTAGCAAAGAGGTGCTTGATTTGGTTGAAATAAAACATCAAATCAAAAATTCTGTAGCTAAACCATTGTATCTTCTAGGAGGCAAAGCATTTTAATTGCATACTGCTGAACTTACTAGGGAATATGAAGATTGTGAAGACTGTTCATCAGAACCATTGGATTCAATACATAACATAATTGTACATATAATGCCACCAAGAACAATGAATTTGGAAGATTTTTCTCCATTGCTTGTGATATTTTGGTGGAAGTCTCATCTGTGGGGTGGCTAGGTGGCGCAATGAATAGAGTACCAGCCCTGTAGTCAGGAGGATCTGAGTCAAATCTTGCCCCAGACACTTAACACTTACTAGCCGTGTGACCTTAGGCAAGTTACTTAACCCCAGTTGCCCTGCCTTCCCCCCTCCTAAAAAAAATAAGCAAAAAGAAAGTCTCATCTTCTTGTTGATTTTTGCATTGGAATTTTGGAAGATGGAGAAGATGTGGAGACTCAAAAGTAGTACATCATTTGGCTGAAAATAAAAATCAATCCAGGGAGGTCTACCACCTAGCTGTAGTATAATCTCAGAGTGGGAAAAGCAATAGTATGACACTCAAATTCATTGTCAGGACCCTCCAGGTAAGAGACTTTTTTATTAAGAAATCCTAGTGTCCAAGTAAAACACAAACTAGCAGAACTGTGAAGAACCACCTCATACCAAGTCATTGAAAAATTGGGTGATCTGTAAGTATACCAAATAACTCTAGAGAAAGTCAAGATTCTGAAAAATTGATATATCAGGGAGGAGGGAACTTGCATTTTTTAGTGCCTACTATGTACCAGGCAGTATGCTAAGCACTTTTGATTGTCACAAGAACCATAAGAGGTAAGTGCTATTAGTATTCCCATTTTACAGTTGAGGAAACTGAGGCAGACAAGTTAAAAAACTTGCCCAGGATCACATAGGTAGTAAATAATTGAGGCTGGATTTGAACTCAAGTCTTCCTGACTCCAGTCCCAGTACTTTGTCTACTTAATCACCTAGTTGCATCTAGCTGCCCAAACCACCTGCTGCTCTTAGATACGGTGTAGGGTTTCAACTTTTTTTTCTAGTCAGAGGAAACTGTAATAGAAACATTCCCATGTTACTATAACTCCAGGGAGAGATCACTGATTGAAAGAAGCTCCCAGAAATTCATTTTTAAGGCAATTTTAGTTTCTGAGGAGAAGCACATGGAGGAAGTGTTCATGGTTCCTAACAGAGTAAGGGAGCAGTCACTCATGAACTACTGAGAAGAAACCAAGGGAATTAGGAGACAGAAACGACTTCCTACTGCAACTAGGATGACTGATTACACAGACTGAGAAAGACTGGTACAATGGACAGAGTTGGACTCAGAGGATCTTGGTTCAAATCCTGGCTCTTCTGCTTATATCCTGTGTGTGACTGTGGGCAAGTTACTTAACATCTGAAATCCCAAGTTCCATTGTCTCCCTGTTACCTTCAGGATCAAATATAAAATCAGTCGTTGAAGTCTGACCAAGCCCTAAGCACTCCACAGCACCTGCTTCAGCCACTATCATGGCCACTGGAACAAATTGTTCTCCTTTGCCCATTCCACCAGCGAATCTTCACATGCTTGGGATAGATATTCCCTAACTCATTAATAGTTGGAGGTCTCTCAGTTATGCTCAACCTGCTTTGGCCCATCTGCCATGACAGTTTACCAAGTTGTGACTTGCTGTACATGCTATAAATTCTTGGAGCCATAAGTGAGAGTTGAGCGCCAGATAGACACCAAAGGTAGATGAGCAGCCCTGAAAAGGGCTCAGCAAGCCTTCACACCAGACGTGCCAGTCCTCCTTTAACACCCTATACACCCCATTGCTAAGGCATTTATTTAATATTAAAAGGTTTAGTTCATCTCAATAACATGTGAATTAACTCCATTTTTTTTAACTTGCAAATCTTTGGTGGGCTACCCTAGTCTAACTTTACCCAAAGAGCTCCAGTGACTGGCTCCCTCAGGGATAAAGTTTTCTGTTTCATGTTCAATGGCCCTGGTCTCTCCCTAGTTTTCTAGTTCTCCTATGCTTTATTCTCTATAGTAGCAAGCACCCTAGCATACCCAGGGTGGCTGCTAGCATAGGTTCTTAGATATGCATTTTTAAAGGAAAGCAATTCAAAATGGATTAACAATCTTACTTTAATCAATCAAACATCAGAGAATACAAACAGAAGTTACAAGCAGACAGAGAAACAGAGAAACAGCAGACAGGGCTTCCCACTGTCTGACCATTACATCCATACCCAATTAGTTACCAGAGAGGGAAGCACCAACATCTGGATTTTCAAAGCCTGGGGGGCGGGGAGGGCTCTCAGTGGCTGCCCAGAGTCTCATCTGGCCCATCACACAACTCTTCCCAAAGTGAGCCCCATAGCAAAACCTTACATCAGGATATATATAGCCTTCTCCTGGATCAGAGACCACCACAACCCTCGTGACCCACTGCCCAATCACAAAGTAACAAGGTGTGGGTGTTACTGAAAAACAAGCGTCCCTCCACAGGGTCCAGATGAGCACATTCAGCCTATTAGGGGGCAGAATATATTCCAAATCAAGAAAAAGTGCCAAAGGGCAGGGAAGATCTTCAGATTCTCATTCCCATAACACTTTCCTACTCTGGTCCTCTTGCACTTCCTCAGAAAGGACACTCCATCATCCATCTTGGTACCTTTACTCTGGCTGTCCCTCACTTTTGGAATGCTCTCACCCTTCACATGTGTCCTAGTTTCCCTAACTTTCTTCAAGACTCAGCTCAAATCTCACCTTTTGAAGGCCTTTCATATACCAGCTACTTATGCCTTCCCTTTTCAGATTACCTTACTTTACTTTGCATATATTTTATATATACTTAGTTATTTATCTCATCTCTTCAATTGAAATGGATGCTCCTTAAAGGTAGACACTTCTTTTTGATTTGTGTTGTTGTTGTTTCTTACCTGTATCAATTAGCACAGTGCCTGGAACAGAGTTGTAATGGTAATGTAATTTGAATTTGAAGATCCCTTTGTGTTGGCAAAGGTAGAAGGTACTTAGCACTTAGTAATTGATTAAACCTCTGCTGGGGAAACAGAAGGTATGAACTCCTGTCTCTTGTTGCTGATGTGACAGGAAGGGGTTGGCTGAAACAGGAAGTAGCTAATGCTGTGTATATAAGAAAAGCCCCAGAGAGGCACAGTCAGAATTTCTTAGGACCAGCATCTGGTGGCAGAGCAGCTACAGAAGAGAGAATGGAGAACTGAGCCTGAATTTCCTGAGAATTTGTGGTGGTGGAGCTTCTTCTGAACAGGAGCCCAAGAGCCAGGAGCCCAGGAACCCAGATGACAGAGGAGCCCAGGAGCCCAGGTGACTGAGGAAGCATGACTGGGATGCTGAGACTTTGTCTGTTTGTGGCTTGGTTGAAATTTGAATTCCCAGGAGCAGAAATTGTGAAGGATTTGAGATGAACTGGACCCTGTGAACTTCAGTGTGGAGCAGGACCTACCCAGAGAGCTGGACAAGGAACTGGGAGCTATCTGCCATTGAACCCAGGTGACAGTCTGGTGAATCCAGGTAGAATATGGGACCATGGAAGGGGATCCAGGGAATCTGAGAACTGGCCCCAAGTCAAGATGAAAAGACCTCTCCCTGGGTACTGAGTAGTGATGAAATTGTAGTTTACTAGTGACCTAGGGGTGGAGGGTTTGTGTATGATACTTAGTTATTGATTGCTGAATAATTGACTGATTGAGTTAATCAAGTGTGCCCCAGGAGTAGAAGACTTTGACTATTGTAGTTTGAAATGATTGTTATTGATAAGTGACTGATTGAATTAACTTAAGTGTGCCCTATGAGTGGAAGACTTTGACTATTGTACTTTGAGATGATTGTTCTTTGTTCTAAATATTGTGACCACTTTGGTGAAAACTGTGACCATTTTAATGATAAACTGTTGTGAATATTATATTGTGATTTTCTGTGATAAGTTGTAATATTGTGAATGCTGTACCTTGATTTCCTGTGAATGTTTTGCTTTGATTTGTTATAGAATAGAGTGTTCACTATACTGTGTAATCAGAATCTTAAAAGCTGTTCACAATAGCATTCTTCTCGAAAGCTGCTCATACATGACATTACAAGAGTATAGGCTTAATAAATTTTTATTGACTCTCTGATTGGTAGATCCCTAATTTCCAAACATGTTACCAGGTTATGTGACTTATCTTTGAAATCTGCCACATTATAAAATGAACATATGACAGTCAACATTCACACAATCATTTTCTAGAAAAAGTTCCTGAGAAACTACATGTCTGGTACAAGGTAGATTCCATGATTTTTAGACCTTTACATCTGGACAAGCTTTCCTACAAAGACTGAGTTTAACAGTTTGCTTTTAAAAGAACAATATCAAAGCAAAACAAATCAATGGATGTCTTAAAGGCAAAGCTACAAACTAACATATGCTTTTCTGAAGTTGCTATTGTCCTCGGCTCTCTTTGGCCCAATGGTTATTCAAGAGTTTAGTCAATATTGAGTGTATGGAGCTATTGTCCTTACCCATTAAGTTTTCCATTGAAAGAATGATCCATCAAAGGTCCATTGTGACCTTTTTTTCCTCACTTGTTTATAAAAACTCATGCTTTATAATCCTGAGAGGCAGTATGATATAATGAATGGACTGCTGGAGTGGGAGTCAAGAAGATGTGGGTTTGTAGCCAGCCTCAGATGCTCACTACATGTGTAACCTTAGACAAGTCATACCCATTTCCTCATCTCTAAACTGACTACATGGCTTCCAAGGTCCCTTCCATATCTAAATCTATTTAAATATCCTGAAAGTATGAACTAAGATCAGCTAATTAGACATTCCACAAGGCACCTCCTGAAAATTTGCCTACCTTCTTAAATGGATTATCTGAAGTTCAACTGAGGAAACATTTTATGCATGAGGAAGATTCTAAGTAAAAGGTTTATTAAACAGTGTGGGAGTTTAAATATAAATTACTCATAAAGAGGGAATCCATCAGAAATATGTGGTAAGGTAACATATTCTGATTTTAAATCTTCTAACTAGTAGAATCAAACTAATAAACTAGTAGAGTGGGTTTGCCATCAAACTATGGGGTCAGGCCAACTCAACTAGGCAGAGCTCTTCCTTTCTTTAACTTTACAAAATGAGGTGATACAACTACCTTATTATTGCCTCTTAAAATTTAATTGAGTATTGGGCTAATGAGCACCGTGGCAACCAGTCATTGGAAAATATTATGCAATGGTGGGATTAGAATATGATTGAGAACTGATCATTTTGATTAGTGTGATGAAAGTAATGAAAGAACATTTCTCAGTGCTGTCAATAATTTGAAGGAAATATCAGATATAGTTTCAAGTGTACAAGGAAGAGGGCAAAACTATCTGTATTACAACTAGGTTCCAATTAGTGTAAATGAATCCTGTGAAGTGGTCACATCATTTGAATTCAGGCCAAATATTTTCAATGAACTGGAACCAGTTACTATATTTTACATAATTATAGCTTTGAATAGTGTGAATTCAAATACATGTGACTACTTTAAGGGATTCATGATTTACACTAATCAGGACCTCACTATATATAAACAGTGTGAAACAGTGGCATATTCCAGTATTCCCAAGAAAGTAATTACTAGGCATGATGTCTAGAAATTACTTAACCTCAGTGAGAGATGAAGATAATAGATTTTGATCTAGAAAGGATCCCATAGCCATTTAATATAATTGACTTCATTGTGCTGATAATAATAGTTAATATTCCTAACATTTATATAGAACTTCGAGTTTTGCAAAGCATTTTATATCTGTTAATTTATTCAATCCTCACAACCTGTGGGGTAGTTACTATCGTAAGTTATTTGGGGGCCCTCCTGCCTCAGAGTGAATGTAAAGTAACTGTTTCTCTTTTGACTAGCAACCCTGAGGGTCTTCCCCTCTCAGTTTAATTTTTGGTTGACTTTTTTTATTCTGAGAAGGGATGGTTGAGATCCCCCACTACTCTAGG